>NC_137097.1:71447908-71817908 GCF_949357685.1 Gobio gobio | reverse complement strand
TCAGCACTACCTGATCCAACCTAAAGTTGACAGCCATGTTATCTCAGGCAGCCGCGGGTCTCGCGCTGGTGTGGAACTCCGCCCAGTCGCGAGTGCTCGTGGTTGCGCGATTGGTTTTTGGGGATGGCACCCGACAGCTGTTGGGCCCCGCCCCCAATGCCTTTTGCTCCTGAGGTGCATGAGGAGATCACGCGGTCCCGGAAGTCCCCGTGCTTCCCGCGACCGTTTGGTGGCCTCCTCCGCCTTCTCTGCCCTTGATGGGGCCGCGGCCTAGGGTACACTGTGGCCCCCTCACCCCCACTGTTGAACTCTCTGTTGCGCACTACGGTGTCCACAGAGGGTTTGACGTGGCGTGGTGTGGCTGTCCTAAGCACCCTCCCAAAGCCTGTGGGCTCGTCTACTTCGGTGGCGTGGTCCTGCAGAGCTACGGGCAGGCCGCCGCCCCTTTGCACATGCACAAGGGTGGAGCCGACCCAGGGCTCTTCAATGAGCTGCGTGCTGCAACTGATCCCGCCCCCGGGCGGTGAAGGTGGCCACACGCTCCCTGGGTCGGGCGATGTCCACAGCTGTGGTCCGGGAGAACACCTGGCCTTACCTGGTGATGTGGAGGACATTGAGCGGGCCCGCCTCCTCAACTCACCCATATCCCAGGCTGGCCTCTTCGGTGGCGCGGCTGAGAACTGCACCCCAACGGTTCTCGGCCGCCCCAGAGCAGACTGAGGCTGTAACACGTACTGCCCCGGCGGCCAGCTGCTGCACCCAGCCGCCGGCTCAGTCGCCTCGGTCTGCTCGCCGCCGAGGGCGCCCTCCCTCCTCCCGCCCGGCCCCAGCAGCAGCCTTCACCTGGGCCGCGCCGTGGAGGTGGTTGAGGATGACTCCCAGTCCGCTCCCCAGCCTGGTTAAACGCCAGGCTGGAGGTGGACAACTCAGAGATGGGTTCCAGTTCTTCCCAGGGGATGGTAGCAGGGCCTCTCCTTCCCCCGGTGGAGGGCCGGGGGAAAAATCCTTCCGCTGCTAGCCGCTTGGGAAGAACTCATGTCCCTGTCTCTGAGGACCCAGAGCCCGGTGATGACAGTGCACGCCACCCACGAGTCCCGCCACTCGCATCCCTCTCTGTCGCCAGCCTCCTGGCAGAGCAGACCCCAGTGGAACGCGCGTCCTTCCCTGGTCTCCTCTGTCAGGACGCAGCCGTTAACCGCACCCCCACACCGGGACGCCCAACAGCCTCCCTTGTCCGGGTCGGTAACGCTGCATCGCTGCCCCACTCCGGGTACGTCTGTAGTCCGAATGACCCCGCTGGTGCAGTTCCTGGGAGCCTGGCTTCAGATTCCAGGGCTGTCCCGCTGGGTCGCGAAGACAATCAGGCGCGGCTACGCAATTCAGTTCGCACAGGCTCCTCCCTGCTTCCGGGGAGTCCGCTTACTATGGTCGGGGTTAATGCCCCTGTCATGTGAGCGGAGGTTGCCACCCTACTGGCGAAGGGTGCGATCGAGCCTGTCCCTCCAGCCGAGATGAAGTCCGGGTTCTACAGCCCGTACTTCATTGTACCCAAAAAGACCGGTGGGTTAAGACCAATCCTGGACCTGCGCATCTTGAACCGTTACCTACACAGGCTTCCGTTCAAGATTTTGACAGCGAAACGCCTTTTCGAATGCGTTTGTCCGGTCGATTGGTTTGCAGCGATCGACCTGAAGGACGCCTACTTCCATGTCTCCTACCTCTACACAGACCGTCCCTACGGTTTGCTTTCGAGGGGCGGGCATGTCAGTACGCGGTCCTCCCATTCGGGCTATCTCTGTCCCCTCGCGTCTTTACGAAGATTGTCGAGGCAGCCCCTGCGCCCCTCCGGCAGCACGGGGTTCGCATCCTGATTCCTCGACGACTGGCTCATAATGAGTCACTCTCGAGAGTAGGGTTGCGGACACAGAGATCTGGTTCTCCACCACTTAGCCTGTCTGGGCCTTCGGGTCAACTGGGAGAAGAGCAGACTCTGCCCCGTTTAGAGGATCTCTTTTCTCGGTATGGAGATCGACTCGGTCGCCATGTGCTCGCAGCTTACGAGCGAGCGCGCGCAGTCTCTGCTGACTTGCCTCCGTCAAATCGAGAGCAAGAGTGCGGTGCTACTGAAACATTTTCAGAGGCTCCTGGGGCATATGGCATCTGCAGCCGCGGTAACGCCGCTCGGATTGCTACATATGAGACCGCTTCAGCACTGGCTTCGCGATCGAGTCCCGAGATGGGCATGGCGGTCTGGCACGCTCCGGGTCCAAATAACCCGGGCCTGCTTACAGACACTCACTCCGTGGTCGAACCTCAGTTTTCTACGGACCGGCGTGTCCTTAGAGCGAGTTTCCAGGCATGTTGTTGTATCAACGGATGCCTCCTCCACGGGCTGGGGTGCCATGTGCAATGGACAAGCAGCCGCGGGCTCCTGGACAGGACCCCAGCGCCTTCTGCATGTCAATTGCCTCAAGTTGCTGGCAGTACGATTCGCCCTGCACCGCTTCCGAGCGTTGCTGAGGGGTCAACACGTACTTGTCCGGACAGACAACACGGCCACAGTAGCGTACATCAACCACCAGGGCGGTCTGCGCTCCCGCCGTATGTCTCAACTCGCCCGCCATCTCGTTTTATGGAGTCAGAAGCACCTGAGGTCCCTTCGTGCTATCCACATCCCGGGAGAACTGAACCGTGCAGCCGACGAGCTCTCACGGATTCAGCCACTTCCTGGAGAATGGAGACTCCATCCCCAGACGGTCCAGCTGAATTGGGAACAGTTCGGCGACGCACAGGTAGATCTGTTTGCCTCCCACGACTCTTCCCACAGCAGCCTGCACTATTCCCTGTCCGAGGGCACGCTCGGCACGGATGCACTGGCGCACAGCTGGCCCCAGGGCCTACGCTTATATGCGTTTCCCCCAGTGAGCCTTCTCGCACGAGTACTGTGCAAGATCAGGGAGGACAAGGAGCAGGTCATGTTGGTCGCCCCGTATTGGCACGGCCAGACCTGGTTCTCAGAACTGCTACTCCTTGCGACAGCCCCTCCCTGGCCTATTCCTCTGAGACCGGACCTCCTCTCTCAGAGACGGGGCACCCTATGGCACCCGCGTCCAGCGCTCTGGAAGCTCCACGTGTGGCTTCTGGACGGGACGCGGCAGGTTTGAGTGGCCTGCCACCTACGGTGGCCGCCACCATCACTTCCGCTAGGGCAGAGTCTACACGACACCTCTATGCGTTGAAGTGGAACCTCTTCGTCACCTGGTGCTCTTCCCGCCAAGAAGACCCCTGGAATTGCCCGATCGGGTCCGTGCTTGAGTTTCTCCAAGAGGGGCTGGAGCGAAGGCTGTCTCCCTCCACCCTGAAAGTGTATGTGGCTGCAATATCAGCCCATCACGACCTCTTGGGAGACAAAAAGGTAAGTCAGCACGACCTGGTCATCAGGTTCCTGAGGGGGGCGAGGAGACTGAATCCTCCTCGCTCTCCTCTCGTTCCCTCTTGGGACATCTCAGTAGTCCTAAGTGCTCTGCAGAGGCCTCCCTTTGAGCCTTTGCGGTCGGTTGATATTAAGTTCCTGTCGATGAAGACGGCTCTGCTGACCGCATTGGCCTCTCTTAAGAGGGTCGGGGACCTGCAGGCTTTTTCAGTTGACGAAGCGTGCCTTGAGTTCGGGCCGGCTAACTCTCACGTGGCCTTGAGACCCCGGCCCGGATATGTGCCCAAGGTTCCTACCACTCCCTTCAGAGATCAGGTAGTGAACCTGCAAGCGCTGCCTTTGGAGGAGGCAGACCCAGCCTTGGCATTGCTCTGTCCAGTACACGCTCTCCGCGCCTTTGTAGACATGACGTAGTGTTTCAGGACCTCAGACCAGCTCTTTGTCTGTTATGGTGGAGAGCGGAAGGGAAGAGCTCTCTCAAAGCAGAGGTTGTCTCACTGGATAGTGGACACCATTGTTTTGGCTTACCAGCAGCAAGGTCAACCATGTCCCCTTGGTGTGAGGGCACACTCCCCCCGGAGTGTGGCCTCCTCTTGGGCTCTAGCGCATGGCGCCTCGCTAACAGACATCTGCAGAGCTGCAGGCTGGGCGACACCCAACACATTCGCCAGATTCTACAATCTCCGAGTGGAGCCAGTGTCCGACTATGTACTCGCCCCCCCGAGGGGCCGGTAATGGGCCAGGCTCAGGTGTCTTCGCTTGCTCGCCACTCCACTCCACGGACTGGATACGTGCGATATTCTCCTCAGGTGAGCTCCCCGAGAGCCCTGAGCTCCTCCAGCACTGTCGACGCCGACATCAGTTCAGTCTGCCCTTTCGAGCCCATACCCTCATGTCCGGCCTGGTGCCCCGTGTGCATGGTTCCCTCCGGCAACCCCCACACGAGTATTTCCACCGTAAGCCTCCTCAGTGAGCAGGTGTCTTTCCCTTGGCAAGCCCCTGCCACCCCTAGGGTTAAAAATCCACCTTCGGCTGGTACCCTAGAGTTTCCCATATGCAGCCCACAGTGGGTCATATGTGTACTCTCTAAGTCCTCCCCACGGGTAGGCATCTTTGGCATTCCCTCACTGGGATATGCTTCCCAGTGTACCTTGGTAATCCTGTGATAAGTGGGAGTCCTACGGCCTTAAGTGGCGGGATCTCACACTTACGCAGGGCACTGGACGACAGCTGAGTGGCGCGGTTATATTGGAACCCCCATTCGTTAGTCACTAACGTACGTCGTAGTGACTGAACGAAAGGGAACGTCTCGGTTACGTATGTAACCCTCGTTCCCTGAGGAGGGAACGGAGACGTACGTTCCTCAGCCACATCAGCTGTGCTGCTGGAACGCGGAGTTCAGGTCTTGGCTCCGCAGCAGATACATAATGCGATGTTGCCAGCGTACTTCCTTATATACCCACACGGTGGGGCGGAGTTACGCATGCAAATTCCGCATGCCCATGGCATTGGCACGCCATTGGGCGCTGTTAAATTCTCGAAGATGATTGGCTTCTAAGCGAAACCCCCATTCGTTAGTCACTAACGTACGTCTCCGTTCCCTCCTCAAGGAACGAGGGTTACATACGTAACCGAGACGTTTTTGCTTAAAATTAGCAAAATAATCTGCCAATGGGGTAATCTTGAATAATCTTAATTCAAACAGAAAACAAGATTATTTTGCTTAATACATTGGCAGATTATTGTGCTTATTTTAAGCAAAAACTCCCTTAATTTTGAGTTATTTTCCCTCAAAACAAGACAAAAACTTTTGCTTGTCTAGTTAATGCTTCTTAATGTAAGATTTTTTAGATATTTGGACTGAAAACAAGACAAAAATACTAAGTAAGAAAAGCATTTTTTGCAGTGAAAACGTAAAGAAAAGGGATTACTCTTATTTTTTTTATTTATTTAATTACAGTTACTTCTGATGTAATTGAACTAAATACTAATACAATTATATATAATACAATAATGGAATTAACATCAACATTTAAAGTCTAACTTTAAAATGCATGTTTTTATATCCTTCTAACATTTGTAATACTTTGGTCAGAATAATTGATGTAGTTTTATATTATTTATTTGAATGAATGAATTAAAAGAACCGTTTCATGTCTATCCTTGAATCGCTTAACTAGTCGAGGTTGATATAGATTTGGGAAGTAGCCTAATTAGTAATAAGTAATGAAATACTTTTTGGAGAGAGTAATTTGTAGCTACAGTAGGCTAATCTAATTACAATATTTAAGATGTAATTAGTAACTAGTAATTCATTACTTTTTTAGAGTAACTTACCCAACACTGGCTACAAGTATAGTAGGCTACAGAGAAATGTCATATCGGAGCGGGATTTGAGCGCATGTCATTTTACCTAAAACGTCTTCCCGCACCCCTGCGTTGTTTTACGGCCATGTCCGGAATAAGGATTAGCCTATGTGTGGTCACCCTACATACAGTGAAAATTATATTAAATGACTTAAACCGTGTTATAAGATTTTGGATATATTGCCCATCTCGAAGTTATTCAGTCAATGTGGACTCAAATGTCTGAGGTAAAACACACACCCTCATTAGCATACGGACAAAGAAATGTGGAAATAAATAAGTGTAGAAATAAATAAATGTAGACATAAATACATATATTCATAACTAAATGTGGAAATAAATACTATATTTATTTATAATAAAAATATGGATATTTGTATATTTATTTATGTATTTATTTATAATTTAGTCAGCTTTGGAATACCATAAATATGAGCTGCCTCTTTTCGTCTTTCTATTTTTTTTATCATGCTAAATATATTTTAAATGGAACCGTTAGACAAAATATTGAAAAGTTTTTTGTTCAGTTTCACATTTGATACACCAGGCTTTTATAGCTCATATAGTATGAGATATTAAAGTGAGAATATGAAGCCCTCACTCGAATAGGAAAAGAGGCCCAAACTGAGCAAAAATATGCAATTTGCTATTTATATGGACACAAAATAAGATGAAATCCTGTAATGTAAATCAATGAGATCTTTAGAGCAGATACTCACATGAAATGCATATAAATATCACATATAATTGTCACTCTATATCTGCCATTAATATGTAGGATGAAATTTGAAACCCTCATCCTTCCCTCGTGGGTCAAAATCATCTGAAGCCCTAAAGATTATACTCTTACATAATTTTCTTTTTATAATATTTCTATTTTTTAATGCTTATTTTATTTTATTTACCTTTAAATAACTATATTTGATCAATAAATAATATAATTTAAGCACATTCTTTACATTATCTCATCTTAAATTCAAAACAACTTCCCAATACATGCATAATCCAGCTCAAATCAGCTCTAAATATCTGACATTGGGTCAATTTGGGTGTCTCTGACGACCTCTTGTGAAAACAACCCCCAATATAATGTGATATTTCATGACTCTTGCCTCTGGATGGCCTTATAGCTCTATCTGGAGCAAATGAGCTCTTCCGCTGGGTCCTAAAGTCAGTTCTCCAGTTTACCTCTTCAGAATTCATTCAGATACACATGTAGAAGTTTTAGAATTTTTACTTTTAATTTTGAGCATTTGCTAGGTTTTCTATGTGTACTTAAGCTTTCCTCGCATTACATTCATTCCTAAGGGGGTCAAATTGACCCGTGAGGGAAGGATTTGTTACTTTTTTATTAAAACCACAAAAGCTCCTTGAATCCAGTCTTTTTTTGTGTGTGTTTGTGGTTCAAGTTCGACACAAGTTCTATGGACCATTCCGATGAACACTCAATAAAAATAAAAAAAGAGTCGCGGGTCAAAATGACCCGAGGGAAAGATGAGGGTAGTTTTATGATCAAAGCTCTGTAGTTTTAAAACATACAGTGGAAAACAATGACAATTGAGAGATGAACTAATAAACCTTCCTCAAAAGCCTGATGATCATTTTTGATACTCACATCTGAATATGATTTTTCAACAACAATAATTAATCAAGTAAACCAAATTTGCTTAAGTGTTCATCTTGAAATATTATTAACAATATGACAGTTATGCTTAGGTTTACTTCAGTGTAGATTTCACAGCAAAAAGACACACAAACCATGAGCTGAAGGTGGACATTTTTACAATTACACTAAAAGGATTGTGTGCAACAGGTTTTTCATGTTGAACATACAAAGGCCTTATAAATTTGTGTATCAAATGTGATACAGTAGGATTTAAAGTGTAAAACTTACAAACAAAAAAATCCCCCCAAAATTGCTTGTAGCCACCCTTCTCTCTCTCTCTCTCTGCTATACGAAGCGTCTCCTTATTAAAAACATAACTAATTGTTCTTCATTACTGCCCATTACTCTCAGGTCCGCCTCCTTTATCGCCTCACAGCAGGTGAAGTCTGAGATTACTCAAACAGCACTAAACAGGGCTTGTGATTTAAGACACCAGAAGCACCATTATTTGCTTTCCATGGGGAACAAAATCATGTCTAAAGCAAACATACTAAATCTGGGTTTGACTAGCCTTGGGCTTGCTTAATATTCAGTAATATCATTGATTTGATTGCACTGACACTCTCAGATGAGATTAGTGAACTGAATTGAGCTGAATAATGACACTATAGTCTTCTGTTTGCTGCTTTATTTGTTTCATAACTGACTAATTTTGCAACATCGACTCTGTTATTGAACTAAACTGAATCAACACTGAACTGACTTGAGCTGAATAACAACACTAATGTCTTTTTAGAGCATTATATGATGAAGTTTGCATAATGGATTTTACACTGTAAACCCTAACACTCAAAATAATGAATTGGTTTGAGTAGAGGCAACTCAAATGAAACAAATTAGTTCAATTAAACAATAACCTTTATGAGCAGTGATGAAATATCTATAGAAAACAATTGTAGAATTAGTTTGCTTAGAAGTGTTTTGAGGCCTCATGGCCTTCATAACTGAGCGAAGTCACACAAAAAACAATGTGATTCTATCTGAAGTTGCACTGATAGTAAGTTGCTCTTTTGGTTCACGTGGCCTTCTTCTCTTGCTAAAAAATAATGAGGCAAAAAATCCCTTTCTGGGACACTCAAAATATGTTTTTGATGTAGATAAGTTAGCCGTTGGCCACCCTTACAATTAACTGTGGTGAAAGAGTTGGGGAGTACTTGCAAATGAGATCATTGGTTAAAACTGTATAAAAGTGTGAGTTGAGGATGAGATGATCAGCTGGAATCTCACTTTGTTGCTTCTACAATAAAGTTAGCATCTTCTGAGACCTGGAACATCGATATTTTCTTCAAGTGCTGAACTGAAGACATTGGGACTTTATTTTCTTTTGAGTTCTCAAAACAGACACATTTTAACGAATCTGAGTTGTTTCATTGTTTTGAGTTTCATAAACTTGTTTCTTTTAATTTAGACTAACTTAAATTTAATTGAAACTGGGCTGGTATTTCTGTTTCCCAGCATGCTTTGCCAATAACACCAAACAAAGAAAAAACAAAAACATAAACAACATACAATTAATATTTAGTTCTCTCCTGGGTCAGAGTCAAACGCCAAGCTACACTGAACAGAATTATAAACGCAACACTTTTGTTTTTGCCCCCATTTTTCATGAGCTGAACTCAAAGATCTAAGACTTTTTCTATGTACACAAAAGGCCTATTTCTCTAAATCTGTGTTAGTGACCACTTCTCTTCTGCCGAGATAATCCATCCACAATCCATCCGTGAGGCAAATGGTGGTCACACCAGATACTGACTGGTTTTCGGACCCGCCTGGTCTCATTGCGAAAATGTACCTCTGGCAACGTTTTTGCAAACCCCAAAATACGTACCAATATGTACATATCACTGCAGTTTAAAAGTGAAATGTCCACTGGGTGACGCCAAAAGCTTCGTTTTTTTCCCGGAACAGATGAGCGTCAATCTGACGTTTTGTGACATTGTTTTTTTAACGTACACCTACACTAAACCCTAAACCTACCCGATAGTGTTAACAAAAGCAAATGTGACAAAAATACAATAGTAACCATGTCTTTTTAGCTTGTGTGAACTCATCTTTGAGCTCTTTTATCATGACTTGTCTTTCACAGGATTCGTACCTGAGCTTTCATTATTACAAGTACAAATCTGTACCAGCTGAGCTACTGAGCAAGCTTGTTATATAAAAAAAGCCGGTTAAGTGACGCAAACTTCAAAATGTATTCATTTACATGGTACAAAAAAAAAAAACGATAAAAAGTGCTTGCTGTTTTACTGCCTCTAGTGTTCATTTCACTTTGAAACTGCAGAGACATGTACATATTGGTACGTATTTTGGCGGTTTGCAAAAACGTTGGCAGAGGTACATTTTCGCAATGAGACCAGGTTGCCCAATACAGTAAAACTACACATTTTAGAGTGGCCTTTTATTGTGGCCAGCCTAAGGCTCACCTGTGCAATAATCACACTGTCTAATCAGCATCTTGATATGCCACACCTGTGAGGAGGATGGATTATCTCGGCAAAAGAGAAGTGCTCACTAACACAGATTTAGACAGATTTGTGAGGGAAATGGGCCTTTTGTGTACATAGATCTTTGAGTTCAGCTCATGAAAAATGGGGGCAAAAACAAAAATGTTGCGTTTATAATTTTGTTCAGAGCTTCTTCAAAGCTGTTTTAAAAGCGGTCAAAGTGGGGACAGAGCGGACGGCAAGCAGTAAGTTGTTCCATAGCCTAGGACCGGCTATCAAAAAGGTACAGTCGCCTCTTCTCTTGAGTTGGGATCACGGTACATGGAGCAATAATTTGTCTGCCGATCTCAGATTCTTTACAAGCCGGTGCGGAATAATAAGGTCTGACAAATAAGTTGAATGTTGAACCAGCTGCAATCGATTCACCAATGACTGAGAGAGTCCTAAATACACAACATTGGATGATATAAAAGCATGGATGATCGTCTCTAGATCTCTAGACGAGAGCAAATGTTTAATTTTAGCTGTTAATCTAAAGTAGTAGAAACTAGTTCTCACCACAGCACTAACTTGTTTAGCCAAATTCAGCTCTGAGTCAAGAAACACACCCAGATTTTTTGCATGTGGACGAACATTTCTAGAGAGTGGCCCTAGGTAGCTAGAAATAAGTGGCGAAGAACTAAGAGGGCCGAAAACAACAACATCAGTTTTGCTCTCATTTAAGTGAAGGAAATTCTTAGCCATCCAGCCTTTTACCTCATCCAAACACTTAGCAATGTTGGAACAGGACACATAAGTGGATGTAGTGGAACGTACAACTCAGTGTCATCTGCATAACAGTGGTATGTGATCTCATACTTCCTGAAAATAGACCCGAAATGTAACATATACAGAGAAAATAAGATAGGGCTTAATATAGAGCCTTGTGGGAGCCCACATGATAGAGGAACGGAAGGTAATGAATCCAAAGTGAGCAAGAGGTTATCTGTCACATGACAGTCAAAAGGGAGAGTAAATGCTAAAATTAAGTGTTTTTTTTTTTTTTAGATTAATGTTAAGGTGGAGATTTAGTAGTGATTAATGTTTTGCCGTGTTAGTTTGCTTTTGCGATCCATTTACACTTCAGAAAGAAGCTTCATTATTAATGGTTTTCACTGTTTTAATTTTCTCCATTCGGTCATTTGTTTAAGAGCCGTATAGTGGTGTCCATCTGATCATTGCGGCTCTGGACTATGTTAACGCAGCATGTCAATACTTTAATGTTTAATTTATCCTGCCCTTTATATTTAATGAAAGCCATCCTCCCGCTGGTCGGCTGGTTATTTTTCATTTAGCAGGTGCTTTTGTCCAGAGAGATCCGCAGTGCGTTTATTATAGGAGCAGTCCCTGTGGAGTGGAGCGTCCCGAGCAAGGTCAAAGTGACAGGAGATCACAGAGACTTACTAATTTAAGAAACAACACACACTAGGGGTTTAAACCTACAACCTTTGGATTACCCACTGAGATCTTGTGATGTGTGCTACTGGTCAAAATTTTGGGGTCAGAAAGAGAAATCATACAACACTAGATTCTTTAACCCTCTGGGGTTCTTCAGTCATTTCTGACCCGGATTTTTTTCTTTTTTTTATGTTAAAAATCGTAGCTTCATCGGAATGGTCCGAAACTTGGTGACTTTATTGGTACTCGGTATATGAACACCTAAAAAAATTGGGGACAGGATTTGAAAAGTCTAAGTGGTCGTAAAAAAAATAGTCACACTCAGGACCTTCGGGTTTTTTTGTGCATTCAATCAACAAATCGGAAAAAAAGGACTCAACAGTGAAGGGGTGAATCTCTAAAACATCAAGAGTGCAAAACAGACAAAAAAACTCACACACACACAAACAAAAACACAATTAGCTTTTGGAATGGCACACGTTAATTTGTGTGTCCGTGTGTTTTTGTGTGTATAACTGTGTGTGTGTGTGAGAGTTTTTTTGTCTGTTTTGCCCTCTTTATGTTTTAGAGATTCACCCCTTCACTGTTGAGTCCTTTTTTTCTGCATCCTGGCTGATTTGTAGATTGTATGCACAAAAAAACTAATTTCCCATTCATTTCCTATGGGGGTCATTTTTGACCCGAAGGTCCTGAATGTGACTATTTTTTTTTACGACCACTTATTTTTCAAATCCTGTCCCCAATTTTTTTGGGTGTTCATATACCAAGTACCAATAAATTCACCAAGTTTCGGACCATTCCGATGAAGCTAAGATTTTTAAAAAATTTGTATAAAACGCAAGATCCACTATAGTGGTAAAAATGTGCTGTTGCGTGATAAAAATGCTCAATGTGTCCACCGGATGGCACCGATCTAATTTAAAAAATTGCTTTCATGAGGCCTAGGCTTGACTCTAAAATGAAATACAGCTTTAATAAAAATAAAATAAAAAATTAAAATTATATATATACAGTATGTAAATTTTTTATTGTATTAAACGGGAAAAAATGGGTTATAATTATTGCATAAATATTAATTATAGTTAATAAAATTATCTCAAAACACCAAAAAAGAAAAGAAAAAATATTATTGAACAAAAATATATTTAATTGATTTTACTCAAATCTTTTTTTATCTTAATCCCGCCCTCCGGGTCATTTTCTGACCCGAAGGCCCTGAGTGTGACCCATAAATGAAGAACCCCAGAGGGTTAAACAAGCATGCAATCAGAAATGTAGTTTGAATATGTTTTTGAATTCTCTCTCTTGCTCTATATACACTTCCGCATAATCATAAAAGGAAAGTAGACACTTCATGCCATGTGTGAAAACCCACAGCAAGATGTATGGCAGATCATATACAAATCCACCATCTTATATGATTCTGCACATGAATCTGTATGAAAAGTATGCATCTCTCTCTCTCACACACACTGGATCTGCTGTGGACAGTGAGGAAGGGAAGAGTATTTACTTAATTCTGCTTTCATGGCCATCTCGTAGGACGGCGGGAGGTGAGTGAGGTTCTGGAAGGAGCGGGAGAAAGACAGGTCGTACGGCTCTGTCTGGGACGTCAGGATGTTGTTCATTCTCGGCTTCTCTGCAGGGTAGGAAAAAAAAAGAGGCAGAGAGAGAAAGAGAGAGAAAGATGAAACACATCCAATACAAGAGAAACACGTCCAGCTCTGTGTTTGTGCAGGCCACCATGGCATCTGTCTAAGTGTGTGTATGTGTGTGTGAGTTGAATAATTTCTGAAGAACTTGTTTAATGAGGTGAGTGTTGGTCCAGGCAGCTGCTCACCCAGTAAAACACTTGGGAATGTCGTTCCCTCTTTTTAACTGTGTGCTCATGAGACTACGGACTGCCAGGCCTGGGATCTCCACACTATTTTCAGTGTTTTTAGACATACATTCACATACATGACATTACATAGGCACACATACTGTATGTCAGACCACATATACACGGCAAAAAATTATACTCTTACTCAGTTTTTTAAGCAAGAAACATTTACTAAAGGAAACATCAGATATTAAGTCTGATTTCTGGAACAATTATCAAAATGAAGTGACAAAATCGAATATCTGCCAATGTTTTCCCTCTTTAATTAAGTTGAAAAGAGTATGAAAATGTTTTTGTTGTTTTTGCAGTGTATAGACCAACACAGACATTGTACAAGTACAGAGACCAAAACCAACACTGAGAGATTATACATGATAAATGAGAAATGAGAAATTATACACATGTGCAACATGTGTACTACTTACCATAGTGCTCTATTCGGTGTCCTAACAAACCCAAGTGAGAAAAACAAAATCAGTAACTTTTTTTTTTTTTGCAGAATTTTAATTCACGGTGTCACATAGGCTCATAGACTGTCAAATCAACCAAATTTCAGAAACTTGCCCGGCTAAAATTGTAGATTTTGTCAATATTGTTTTCTGAAGAAAGACAAACATAAATAGAGATGAAATCCAAAGATATTAAATGTCATGGATGAATATTTCGTGATTATTTCACTATTTTGGAGAGGGCAGTAAAAAGTCAATTTTATCATTATAAAATTAAATGTTCTTCAGCTGTATGCAAAGTTACCCACTTTTCGTTTTCGACCATTGAAAATGGGTAAGTAAAAAAAATGAATGTGGAGCCGCATTGAGATCCCCATATCTCTGGGAATTAACCATATTGGGCCTTAAAAATTCATATTCCAAAAGAAACATTTGTTGAGAAGGAAAATCTAAAGGGATATTAAGATATCTTTAATACTTCTTGAGTAACATGCATGCAAACTTATATATATTTGGCACTCAGAATTGTTTTGATAAAAGGAAACTTGATACATTTCTAGTTTGAGTATTATTTGTTCTTCCGACATTCCTCTTCAAACACAATAAGTATCAGTTACCCACATTTGTATTTTGACCTTGATAATGGGTAACATTCAACCATGGGCGTTGGAACCATTGTACAGTATCTGTCTTTTTAAGGCCAATGATATTGGACCCACTCACTTTTATCGTCTCTAATCGTTACCTACCTCTAACTGATAAACACTTATCATTAAACACGTTAGAAACTCTATTTTCAATTTTCTAATATTTTCTTCATTTGTATTGAAAATAAATGCCTTTCCGATCTCTTATGTGAAAAGGGAGTAAAGCGAGTTTGGCAAAAGGCTGATTCAAACCTCTGGTCGATTTGCGTCAAAACTTGATGCCATGCGTCTTACCCCTACACTATTGTTGCTGTAAATTATTCTGTGTTTTCCGTAATTTTGTCTGCCTCAACCAGACGTTTAGTAAACAAGGCAATATATTTGTAATTAATGTAAATGGCATCTACTCCAGTAAAATGTTTCTGTGAGAGGACCCACCCACATTTTTTTTTGCATCCGACGCCCATGCATTCAACAATTTGAACATGGAGCTGTATTTCAATCTGCACTGAGATCTCCATATCTCTGGGATTTAACCATATTGAGCCTTGGAAATGAATATTCCAAAAGAAAAGTTTGTTAAGACCGAGAATATAAAAGGATATTGAGATATCAATACGTCTAGAGTTACAGTTACATAAACTTTGGAAAAATATTTTTTTTGCCATTCAGACACGAATATTCTATGCAATTGTTTTGATAGAGGAAAACAAGATACATTTCTAGTTTCAACAATATTTGTTCTTCAAATATTCCTCTTTAAATGAAAAAAGTATCAGCTGTATGCAAAGTGAACCTCTTTTGGATTTCGACCATTGAAAATGGGTACAATGGAGCCACATTGAGATCCAAATATCTCTGGGATTGAACCATATAGGGCCTTAAAAAGGAATAAACCAAAAGAAAGGTTTGATTAGAACTAGAATATAAAAGGATATTAGGATATCTTTAATACTTTTTGAGTTACATGCACACAAACTTTAGAAAAATACAATTTTGCCACTCAGACAGGTATGTTCTATGCAATTGTTTAGATAGAAGGAAACATTTCTAGTTTCAACATTATTTTTTCTTTAGACATTCCTCTTCACATGGAAAAAGTATCAGCCATGTGCAAAGTGACCCACATTTGGATTTCGACTAATACAAAATGTTTTACATGGAGCCGCATAGAGATCCCAATGTTTCTGAAATTGAATCATATAGGGCATTAAAAATGAAAATATTAAAAGAAAAAGCTTGTTAAGAACCAAAATCTAAAAGGATATTGAGATTTCTTTAATACTTCTAGAGTTAAAGGTACGTACACTTTGGAAAAAGAAAACTTTCGGCACTGAATATTCTATGCAATCATTTCTAGGTTCAACAATATTTGTTATTCAGATATTCCTCTTTAAATGAAAAAAGTATCAGCTGTATGCAAAGTGAACCTCATTTGGTTTTTAACCTCTGAAAATGTGTACAATTTACTCATAGAGCCGCTCTGAAATCCTGGAATTGAATGACATACGGCTTTACAAATGAAGACACCAAAAGAAAAGTTTTTGAAGAATCAAAATTTAAAAGGATATTACGATATCTTAAATACTTCTTGAGTTACAGACATGCAAACTTTGGGGAAAACAACATGAAAAGTGCTTTTTCCCCATTTTTTAACTGTCACCGTTGGCATATAATGAAATAAAGATTGCTAAAGTCAACATATTTTACTAATAGACCTACTAATCTCTGTGTAAAAATAAAATAATGATGCTGAAATCTTTCTGAAGACATTTTTACACCCCTCTAATTTGGCTCCAGATCTCATGTGAAATTGCCATTATGACCCCCCTCTACAAAATAGTGCATTACTCAATATATATTCATCAATGCCATTTCATGTTTTGTCTTTCTTCTCCAGGTACCTGTTTCACCAGAAAAAAGAGATTACAATCAGATTTACATCTGACCTCGGGTTGATTTGACACGGAATAACCCTTCATTATAATTGGAGTGAGCTGATATTAACTTCCTCCAGACCAGCTTGTTTTCAATGATAGCTTTATCACACAAGTAGGTTGATTTAATTGAGTGCAAAAGCTAAGGGTATCGCCGCTCCACCGCGAGAGATGTGTGCTTGCAGTCTAAAAAGCTTTTTTCGTACAAAATCGAATTTAGGAAGGCAAGATATAGTCAAAATAATTACAATTGTGGCTTTTCAATAACGTCTGCAAACTGTGCAGATCCGATTAGCATACTGTTTTGTTACAGAAACCTCCCTGGTAGCGGGGCCGTTTACAGGCTAAGCTTTTAATTTCCTGTCAAGAGACTTGTCAAAGCCCTGCTTTTTTTTTTTCCCCAATCAAATTTTTGGTGAAAGCCGTCTCTGATCTTGAGGACTGTCGGGGAGTTAAGCATCTCGAGTAATGGAGATTATCAGTGCTCATTTGATGAGGCTAATTATGAAAATCTTTTCTGGAGATAAAATCTAGCTCCATTAATTACTCCAATCTACACCGCACTGATATTATCCACCATGTTCTTCACACTTCACACCATCTGGATGTGGAAGACACTGATGTCGTCATAAATCAATTAAACTCGGAGCCGCTTTTGAGCGACATTTCATAACTGCGGACCAAATGAATGAATGGATTTGCTGAAAACAAAAAGGTTAAACAACTCACCGATTTTAGGTGTGTGTGACCCAGTGAGATCCAGATGGCTGGTGTAGTCGTGTGGATGGTTATCTGTCAAAAGAAAACGAAGAAAAAACTGGTGTGGTTTAATGTATTCCATACTAATTAATCAGTCTGTGCCATTTCTACACAGAAAACACAGCATTTCCGACATTTTATCCATTCGGCAGATGCTTCTGGAAGACAATATGGCTTTGTTTACAGTAGAAAACATCTGTACAACACTCAAAAGAAATCCTTCGAGACTTATCAAGAACACGGATAGAAAAGTTTCAGAGAGGAAAACAGGAAAACTAAACTGTAATAACCACAGCTTCAAAAGCCTTTAAACAAATAAAAATAAATTAATTAATACATAAAACCAATATTGCTAGACATCACTGTTTACTCTTGAAACTGAAATATGATCTCAGGGATACAGGGTTTATAAAAGGGCTGTGTGAAAACAACCAGATTTCTACATTTTCTGAAGGAGTGATGTTTTTTTTGCTTTTAAAAAAAGTGTTTAATGCTCACCAAGGCTGATCAAACATACAGTAAAAACAGTAAAAATTCGAAATATTATTACATTTCAAAATAAGTGTTTTCTATGTGAATATATTTTAAAATGTAATTTATTCCTGTGATCAAAGCTGAATTTTCAGCATCATTACTCCAGTCTTCAGTGTCACATGATCCTTCAGAAATCACTCTGATAAGGATTTGATGCTCAAGAAACATTTATGATTATTATCAATGCTGAAAGCAGTTGTGCTGCTTCAAATGCTTGTGGAAACGGTATAGTGTATGTGCTCTTACAGATGTCAATACTTAAAGCAATTGACCCTTCGCCAGGACTTTGATTGACAGGTGACATTGATCTAACCAATCCTAACGCTGAATCTGCCATTTTGTCTGACAAACAATCATGTGTACCAGGAGTTAGTAGATTAATGTCAGTGGATTTGAACTTGAAAAATTGTGTATACTGATATTTTTTCATGGTCGAAACAACATACCTTCTGATGTTCATTCATGTTTATTTGGTGCTATAGAGCAGGGGTTTTCAAACTTTATGATGCCACGGACCCCCAAATATGATAAACCTTAATGAGGGACCCCCTTCCTAAAATCCATCTATATATTTTTATGTATGAAAAAACATTTAAACCGTTAGATAAACAGTAAGTGTGACATTATAAGTACAACATATTGTTTCCAAACTTAAATTGGCATGTTGGATGTATAAACCTGAAGAACATTTCCAATTAAAAATTATTTGAATAAGCAACTTTCACAATAAATGTTTGTAAGCAGCTCACGTACTGGGTTAAGAATTCTGCCTTACAACCCCAGTGAGCATGATAAATGGGACTAAATGGGAAAAACTCCACTAGAAAGATACAAAACAAACATATACAATTCTGGAAAGTACAGTATGTATATGGCAAGAATGGAGAGAAACATTTAGAATTGAAACCGTTAGAATGTTCGGTAGACTTTATCCATTTTTGCTTTGACTTTTTATTCTCTGAAATTTTCTGGGGACCCCTTAGAACCTTCTGGAGGACCCCTGGGGGTGCCCAGACCCCAGTTTGAAAACCCCTTCTATAGAGTGGTGCAGGTATGACGTCACTTTGTAGGCCAACCGGCAGTTCGCATCGCACTGGTTCCCTCAACAAAAACCCAATAGGATTTTCCCATAGGGTTTTGGATAAGCCTTTTTCAAGACACATAACAGCTTCAAAAAATCACAAGTGGGGAAATACTGATGTATTGTATTTTATGTCATAGAATAAAACGTGAAAATGTCTTGAGCTTGTGTTCACCACAGACCTTATTTAATTTAACCAAAACCCCATTCAAAAAACCCATTGACTTTGGAACGAGGGAACCGGAAGTGCTAAAATGCTAACTTGCTTCCGCGTTTTGGCTTACAAAGTGCCGTCATACCTGCACCACTCTATAACTAGTAGTAAAGAGATGATCGGTTTACGGTGTTACAGTGATCTGTCACAACATATTAAAGAGCCACAAAACTAGGGATGCACCGACATGAACATTTTAGCCGTTACGATAACCGATAATTCTTTGTATTTGAAAGCCGATAACCGATATATTGGCCGATAAATCTGAATCCAAATTTTTATATAACTTTGAATGCCTGATTAGGCAAAAAACTAAATCTCACCATTAAAGTGTGTCCCAAGCACACAAATATAATGTTCTTGTTATAATTTTATGTAGCCTATATGACAGACTTGTGCTGCACATGTTGCACTGAACTGTATTTTCCTTTTTTGAAGTGATTCCAATCATATTTTAAGCAATCCAAAACCGTCATGGCGAACAGTGAGCATCTGAAGTGTGTCAGCTGAAGGAAATAACCTTCTTATCTTCTTCTAATCTAATTTTCTTATGGGGCAGAAAACGATAACATTAAAAATAAACAAATATCATCCAAAACCAATATGGTGTCCGATATATTGTGCATCCCTAGAGCCTAGATGCACCGATATGAAATATCGATAATTCTGGGGGGGGGGGGGGCACTCAGTTTCAGTCAGTCTCATGTCAATCTTGAGTACCTATAGAGTAGCATTGCGTCCTGCATATCTCCGAAAAGTCTTTATTTTTATTATAATTATAAAAGGAAGATGCGCTGTTCCGAGTCTTTCCGAAAAAAGCCGTGCAGCTGGGGGCGTATCGTGTGGGCGGAGCTAAAGAATGTCGAGCGCGCGCCGCTGTTACTGTGTTGAGTGCGTCTGAAAGCTGCATCATTCCTAAAAGCAAAAAAACATACACATATAGTGGTCAGCTAAACAAATGTACACACTATACATCGCATGCTCCATTGATCAATACGTGATCATGTTTGGGCTACTTGATGGGCATAGGCAAAAACAGACATTTGAAGCAGTCTTACTCACTGCCTGCGGTTCCAACGTTGGGACCGCTCCATCCTTCAGTATTAGGCGATCTGAAAATCCGGCGTCGAACTGGGCCTTGTTTATAAAACAATCAGCACCGAAATGCAGGGAACAGACATAAATATTTGCGCAACTCAGTTGCTGATCCGGAAAAGCAAATTCCATCCACTTTTGCCTTAACGCGGGGTTATTTGGCTACGAGCCACTGAGCCAGCGCTTTGATGGGCGTAGCCTATTGCTTTCACACGCTCTCTCTCTCTCTCTCTCTCTCTCGCGCGCTCTTCCGGTAGAATTGTCTGTACGGCCCAAACAAGGAAATTCCGCCCTGTTGACGTCAAACGGACCCATGATCGAAAAAAACTTTCCGAAACTTATGACTAACAGGAAGTACTAATTTTGGCAAAGAAATACTCCCATCAAACGTCCACCTTAGCTTTTGAAACTGTGTCCATGTTTAGCATGGGAATCCAAGTCTTTAAAAGTGCAAAAAGATCAGTATGCATGAAACAGCATTTCACCCCCCCTTTAAGTGATTCCAATCATATTTCAAGCAATTCAAAACCATCATGGCAAACTGCGCATCTGAAGTGTCTCAGCTCAAGGAAATAATCCATTATTTATCGGCTTTAATATATCGGCCTAATTTTCTCATGGGGCTGATAACGATAACATTAAAATGATCAGCCAATACAGCTACGGTGTCCGATATATTGTGCATCCCGAGAGCACCGATATGAAATATCGATAATTCTTAAAGCCGATAACCGATATATTGGCTGATAAACTGTATTTTCCATTTTTGAAGTGATTCCAATCATATTTCAAGCAATTCTTCATGGTGAACAGTGTGCATCTGAAGTGTCTCAGCTCAAGGAAATAATCCATTATTTATCGGCTTTAATATATCGGCCAACATTTTCTAACGATAACGATAACATTACAAATGATATGGTGGCCGATATATTTTACATCCCTACACAAAACGGTATTCATTGTTTAAATTTCTTTTAAAAATGACAATATTTGAAAGCTGAGACTAAGGCCCAATCCCATTTCTACCCCTTAGCCCTTCCCTTTCCCCTACCCCTTTGTTTTGCGCGTCCACGTGAAAGGGTAGGGATGTCTCGATTCTCTTTTGGCTGGAGTGGTAGGGGTATGGGGAAGGGCCAGATAGCCCTTCAAATTAAGATTTTTCAGGACCACACTTCGAACGAAGGGGTATGGGGAGTTTCCCTCCACCGACTACCGTGCTGCATAGAATGTGTGTGTGTTGCCACTCGGGATCGATCACTTGCGTGTCGCCTGGCTGCTAGTTTCTCCGTAGCTTGCTAAACGCACTATTTGAGTGATTTGAACACATTAATAATAGTTAAAAAAATATATATCTGGTCATCCTTCAGAACGCAGTCGATATTTACATCACATATCGTCTGTAAACTCTTGCATTACCAAGGCAACGACTGCCTTGACGTATAACGTATGAACATTATCGCAGCACCACAGTAGATTACGAAACCATATCCGTACCGGCCGGCTCGGATCAGCACGGAATGGAACGGTTAATAAACAAAGAGAACAGTTTGGCCCGATGGAAAAGCGGCTTCACTAGTCTAGTATGTTCTGTATCATCTTAGGAAAATCTGGCTCATGCGTTTTTGAACTAAAAACGAGCGCCGTTTTATTAAGTCCAAATACAGCGCAAAACTCTGTTGGGAGTGGGTAAATCTGTTAAACGTGCTCGCGCCTGATTTCTGTTAGATATAGCCTACGCACTTTATTGCTATTCATACTGGTTAAATGTCACAGGACACTAATAAAAGAAACGGGTATGATGACGTGTAATGGTATATTAGTGGTGTCCCATTTTTTAGGGCAATATTTTCACCCCTACGCCTTGGCACTCTGTTTCAAGGGGCAAGGGGAACGAGTAGGTGTAGGGGTAAGGGAAGGCAAAGGGGTATAAAATAGAATTGGGATTGGGCCTTAGTAACCTGTTCTGTCTTATCTGTTGGTGCGTTGGCAGTGTCCTCTCTGCTCCACAATGTATTTTCCGAAGGGTCAATTGACACAGCAAACACTATTAGGCTACTTATTACCACAGCTGTGTTGTAAATGTTGTTCAAAATTACTGAGCGTTTTAATGTTCTGAAGTTTGTAATCACACTTGCTCATTTTTAAGGACCCATCTAAGGTTTTTATGTACCCCGTGACACTTCAGTGTCATTTACACAATTATATCTCATTAGCCAACAACAGCATGCAAACCCAGCTTGTTTATTTGTGATTAACATCAGCGGATTTGACCAGGTTTAATTTTCCAACAATGCAGAAGCTAATCAGCCCAATACACCAATCCTCTCGGAACGCTTACAGGGGAAAAAAGGCTTGTAAACAACAATGTTCACATAGTTTTCTTTGACATTAATGAGAAGACTCACTTTTAAACAAAGATTTACTTTTCTCTCTGCATGTCCTGGCCATGCAACTCAAAACACAGAGAGAAAAAACATGTTGTGCTTGGGGTAATCAGTGTGCTGCTTTCAAACATCACAGAGCTTGTTCGTTCTCGTCTGGTTTGTGGATTTGAGGGTGAAAGCAGAACACACAAGCGCAGATGATTAGGTGCATTTCCACAGAAGAAAACACAGTCCAATTACACAATGTAGCGCTATATGCTAAAGCGGCAGGACCGCTAGCTGCTGTCCCACTCAAAAGGCCCGCTTTGATCAAGGGACCAATTATCCCGTCTTCACTCTGCTGCGTAAATGAACTTGTTTGGTGCTTTCAGACAGGAAACAGCTTTCCCTTGCTTCACATGGACACACACGCACACACTTTGCAGCCTAAATACACAAACCGAAAACTGCTTTTCATCCGAAATGACAAAGAAAGTCAGGAGAGCGTTTGAAAGAAGAAATATCTCTGTACTTTGCTGAAAGCTTTACATGACGCCTGAAAACAGTCAGCTAAAGGGAAGCTTTCAGAAAGCATGAAAGACTGCGAGTTTCTTTTTGAACATGCAGAGATGGGATCAATTAGTTTCAAATGGTGATCCAAAACATGTTCAGCTCAACGTTGACAGGACAACAACACACGCTGTCAAAGCACGGCAGTCCCTACATGCAGCGGTGGAATCTGTGAAAAATATCTGCAATGCCTTTCAGAGATACTGGATAATAAACATCAAATAAAGCACAACAGAGACTGTCCACTGAAATACTTTCCACTGATTTTTTCCCATAGCGATTCCAAAAAAAATCTTCAGTAACGAACTGTTCTAAATGTTGAACTAAACCAACACTGTAAAAAATATCACATGCTATCTGCTTAAAAAAATTATGGTAACAATATTACACGTATTATATTTGAGTAGATTTTAAGGTTGTTTTTTTTAGTGAAATTTACCCAAATAAATTAAGTAAAAATTCCTAAATTATTTAGTCTATGGCACATGATGAATTTAATATTATTAGTGGAAAGTGCTTTTTTAATTTAAGTTGACTTTAAAAAATAGGTTATAAATTATATTAAATGGAAATGACCTGTTTATACATAGACTGTTTACTGCTAGCGCAAGCAGAAACAAACTTGTTATTGCACTAGCATTAGAAAAGTTTTTTCTCATTGAACAAAGAAACATGCTTCATAATAATAATAATACTTGCAGGTATTTACATCACAACCTTACCATAAGCTCTACTCTTCTGCACAATGGTAACGGTCAAAACTTCAACATAACAGAAACTCTTTCAAATGTCAAACATAACCAAACATTAAATATTTACAGATGTTTCCCTTCACTCAAAAACACATAAAATAACACTTAATTTCAATATTAACTCTCTATTTCCAGCCATATGCAAAGCATGTTGGGAACTAACAATGGTGTCTCTAAATAAAACTGCACAATTGAGCTAATTCTCTTAAAATAAATAGGTAACCTTATTTTCCTTAATTTTATCAGCTTAATTGGTTCTTCGATTGAAGCCTCAAAATTGCTTACATTTCCTTAAAAAAATTAGGAAAATGTATCTCTTGGTTTTAATAGGGAAATGTTCTCAATATTTTCTATACAACACTGAACCACAGTTTTCTTAAGAAAATATACAGACTATTTTTAATTATCACCTTAATTTTTTTTGGTGAAAATTACAAGACACATGATTCATTTTTTACAGTGAACCAGCTCCAAGAAAAATCACAACATTACACTTTTTGAAGCAAAACGTACAAGAAAAAAAAAACAGGTGTGCATATTTAATTTGGTAATGTCTAATTTGCTTATTTATATTATTTACTTAATTATTTATTGTTTTGATATACTGTGATTAATCAACTGGGGACTTTATGGTGATATATATATTAGCCATATTCACCTGTAGTGTCTTTAAATGAATTAAAATGAATAAAAAAAATTCACAAAATAAAATAAATTCATGTAACTGGAAAGTTTGTCAAGAATTTAATTTTGCTTTGACAAAGTGGATGGGCGGACTGTTTGATCAATCAATCAACCAACCAACCAACCAACCAACCAACCAACCAACCATCCATCGATCCAACCAACCAACCGACCGACCGACCGACCGATCGACCGACCGATCGACCGACCGACCGATCGACCGACCAACCAACCAACCAACCAACCAACCTTCCAACCAACCAACCATCCATCCAACCAACCAACCAACCAACCAACCAACCAACCAACCAACCAACCAACCAACCAACCAACCAGCCAACCAACCAACCATCCAACCAACCAACCAACCAACCAACCAACCAACCGACCATCCGACCAACCAACCAACCAACCAACCAACCAACCAACCATCCGACCAACCAACCAACCAACCATCCGACCGACGACTGACCGACCGACCAACGAACCAACCATCCAACCAACCAACGATCCAACCAACCAGCCAGCCAGCCATCCAACCAACCAACCAACCAACCATCCGACCAACCAACCGACCATCCGACCGACCGACTGACCGACCGACTGACCGACAGACCGACAGACCAACGAACCAACCAACCAGCCAACCAACCAACCATCCGACCGACCAACCAACCAACCAACCAACCGACCATCCAACCAACCAACCAACCAAACAACCAACCAACCAACCAACCAACCAACCAACCAACCATCCGACCGACCAACCATCCGACCGACCAACCATCCGACCGACCGACCGACCGACCAACCAACCAACCATCCAACCGACCGACCGACCGACCGACCGACCGACCAACCAAACATCCGACCGACCAACCGACCAACCATTCATTCATTCATTCATTCATTCATTCATTCATTCATTCATTCATTCATTCATTCATTCATTCATTCATTCATCCATCCATCCAACCAACCAACCAACCAACCAACCAACCAACCAGCCAACCAACCAGCCAGCCAGCCAGCCAGCCAGCCAGCCAGCCAGCCAACCATCCGACCAACCAACCGACCATCCGACCGACCGACTGACCAACAGACCAACGAACCAACCAACCATCGATCCAACCAACCAGCCAGCCAACCATCCAACCAACCAACCAACCAACCAACCAACCAACCAAACGACCAACCGACCATCCGACCGACCAACCAACCGACCAACCAAACAACCAACCGACCAAACAACCAACCAACCAACCATCCGACCAACCGACCGACCGACCGACCGACCAACCAACCATCGGACCGACCGACCGACCAACCGTTCGTTCGTTCGTTCGTTCGTTCGTTCGTTCGTTCGTTCGTTCATTCATTCATTCATTCATTCATTCATTCATTCATTCATTCATTCATTCATTCATTCATTCATTCATTCATTCATTCATTCATTCATTCATTCATCCATCCAACCAACCAACCAACCAACCAACCAACCAACCAACCAATGTCAGTCTCTCTTTCATCTTTAATAGAGATTAATTTCTATCAAATGCAATTCAATAAACTCATGCCATTACAGTTTTATTTTCTATGTGTTGTGGCCAATGTATTTAAATTTCAGACTATTAAATTGAAAGGGAGATCATTTTTCAGTCCAACCCTGATGGGTGGTGTAGTTTTTCATGGGGAATTTGCCAATTAAAGCCAATAAGAGCAAATGAGAAAAAGGATATATCATCCCTTGAGATCCTTGCAACTTATGGCAGGTCTGTCTATGAAAATTATGTGAAATACCACAAAAAATGTATAACTTATATATAATAATTACAACTTTTAGTTGCTGAATAAATGTATCAGGGCTCACAAATACACCAGTGAACGCATTATTTCAACACTGACTTCAGCTTCCCTTCACCAGACATCAATTAAAAACGGTGCTCTTTGGCGTGACACGCACCGTCCCTTAAAGTTACTTTCAAGTGTTGCATTCTCTAAATTTACATTTTTTGATGAAGATTCTCAGCCCTGGTGTCAAAACCAAATGTCAAACAGCCCCTCAAGTGCTGGAAGTTATTTCTACATCCCTCGTCTCTTAAAAACAGGGTCACAACCCTCGCCCTCCAAGTCAGTTATGCAGCACATGGGAGTGACCTCATTATACGATCACAAAAATTAAAATGATCGGTTTCAAAGCCTGTAGCTTGTCACCAGGATTATTATAGTTAACAAAAAATCACATTAATAGTAGTCCACATTTGTGCATTGCATTCCTTCTATGAAATAATTTGATAGCTTTATGAGAAACAGACCCAAATGTAAATTGTTTTGTGGAGTTTGGTGACTTTGGGGTAAGAACCGTGACCATTTTGTGAAAGTACGGGTTTGGAAAGACATGAGGTTGATGCTATTCTTTTAATAAAACACACAGTGCTGCTTTGTGTATTAAGAAGATTACATAAATTGTGTGAATTATTTACTGAATTCAGTCTAGCACATAAATTAATCTGTACCTAGAAAAAAAGGCAGTTATTCAACAGACAGTGACAAAATTCCCCAAGGCTTGAACAAAGCACTTTCTGAAGTGTCCTGCGAGCGGCAAAACACTTGTGGATGTTAATCAAACACTGAGAGATCTCCGAGCGGCCACTGTACAACACACTCCAGCTGACCTGATTAACACGAGCCTCGTTTCTGGGGAATTTATTCATTTCAATAAAACACGCAGCTGAAAATATCACTGATGGTCTGACTAAACAGCTCTCAGACAAGATTTTGAAACAAACAATACTAATAATTTCTCCATCATAGTGTGATAGAACTATGGTAACTTGATATTATCCACCCATTGTGAAAAAGATTATTTATATTGTTTTGTATAATGCCTGAATGCACTGTAAACATGGGGGGGATTGATTGGCTCAATAAATGACTTCTAAAGAACTATCCCCTTGCAAAAAGTCGCAATACTCATAGCTTAAAGGATTAGTTCACTTTGAAATGAAAATTTCCTGACAATTTACTCGCCCCCATCTCATCCAAGATGTTCATGTCTTTCTTTCTTCAGTCGAAAATAAATTCCAGGATTTTTCTGCATATAATGGACTTCTATGGCAACCATCAATGCAGTTTCAAAGGAAGGGCTTCAGAGGCTCTGCACGATCCCAGATGAGGAATAGGGACTTATCTAGCCAAACCGTCTGCCATTTTCTAAAAAATAAATAAAACTGTATATACTTTTTAACCTAAATTGCTCATCTTGTGCTACTCTGCGGCGTGCCAATGATTACATACATGATTATCAAAGTCCATTATGTGGAGAAAAATCCTGAAATGTTTTCCTCTAAAAACGTAATTTCTTTTCGACCGAAGAAAGAAAGACACTTTCTTTTTCAAAAAACAAAAAAACTAAATTCAGGACATTTACATTTTGAAGTGAACTAAACCTTTAAGATCTACACTAAAAATGTAAAATGTATATTCACCGAGCATATTTAATTGTGCTCAGTCAATCTATCAATTCGAAGTGAAGTATGAACACTACAAATACGTGAACACTTTTTACAAGTTGGAATTTAGTAATCACGATACGACATGGCACAAACGCACCTATGTATCAGTTGCCCTGTTTAACCCTTTCATTAAGATGCGTTTTGGTCGATCGGATCAAAAGTAGACTACGCTAAATACAGGTGTAAACCGGGTCTAAATCGTTTTGAGCTTGTCCACTTTCAACCACATCCAGAGGTAGTCGAACACATTGGACCGAATTGCTTTCATGTGTTCAAATGCAGACGAACACCAACTAAAAGACCGTCTACTGACCTAATGCGGAAACATTATGGGACGCGCGCGAGCCAGACGGGATTTAAACTGTCGGCTGAAGACCCAAGTTTGGTTTGAAGAGGAAAAACATCCCAAGCACAATGTTCTCACTATTTCCTGATTTCACAGCGTCCGGCTGGTCTTCTGTCTGTCAGAGCAGAAACTAAAGCTGATGCTCTCCATGTGTTTTTCCATCGTCTCCGGCTTGTTTGCGTGAGCTCATTTCATCTATTAGATGGAAAAATCTGAAAAAGCCATACATTGACCTTCCATAGACCCTAACCTTGAAGAAATCAGAACAGAAATGGTTGAAAGTGGACAAAAGAGACGGGACGGGAATTTGTCTCCCTCGTCTACTTGTGATTCAATCGACCAAAACGCATCTTAATACCAGGTGTAAACAGGGCCAATGATACTAAAATAAACCTCGTCACTATGCACACAAACTTAATGCTCTTAGGTTTCATTTTCAAAACATTTTTCTATATTTATCCATTTGATGATTCTGTGGATATGTTTTTCATAAGCTTCACCCATATGTTTGAGCATATGCGTTTGATTTCATGCAACAACAAAAAATATTCTGGGTAGTTGCCAGGCTGTTTCAAAGCGATTGCTAAGATGGTCTTGAGTGTGTTTCTATGTGATTGCTAGGGTGTTTCTTACTGGCTCAAGTGAAAAGCATCCTGCACCCTTGAGTCTCTGTGATATTCTGCTCCCTATATACAGCTCGGTCCGTCCTTCAAAGTAAGTCATCCATTTACTCAATGAATCACATTGTTCAGAAAATTCTCCTTAACAGACTAGATTTCATATCTTTCACACAAATGCTGCGGAAACACTTTCAGCATCACATTGGCACAGGAGCAGCAGCTGCCTGTTGCTTTAAGAGCGAAAGTGCACATCCAGGCCGCTTTCTAAATGTAAGTGCCCTACATTGACGGTCTGCAGGGGGAACGGGCCATTTCACAGCTCTCAGCTGGCAATGGGGATCAAACTGCTCTGTGCGGCTTTGCCTCCATCCCGCCAACAGCCCTTTCAGAGGAGCTCTAATTTCTGTCCGGAACAGATGGGAGGAATCAACTTGCTTTAAAGTCGACACCAAACCAAAATTGACCCTATTTATTTACTTTCTTAATGCACATTCCTGGTCATATCGTTGCACAATTCCTCAGCGAACAGTATTACGAAGGAAAACATTCGTCATGGTGATCTTTCATGAAACCGAGCTATCCATCTGAAAGAACTGTAACACTTTATTTTAAGGTGACGTTACACGTTTCTTAATGCACTTACTATAGTACAGTATAGTAACAGTAAATTATGCATAATTAAAGAAAATAACCAGGCATACTCAGATTCTAGTCAGATTATGAGTCTGATACTGCTCCATTGGGCTGTGATTATGGGGTGTGTTTCAACAGAACCAGGAAAGAAAATGCCTCTGCACTCAACTGGATAGACCTACAACCAATCAGAGCAACGGAGCGACGATGAGTGTAAACGATCTTTGCCGGTGTAAAAAAGAAGTTAAGGATACACGGAGTACTTACCAACACGATCATCATTTTTGAGAGAAATAGCAAAGGTGAAGCATATACGAACCAGTTCTCAGTTTAGTAAACAAATTCAACCCAAACGCTCTTTGGTGACGTGGATGATTACATTACTGTTGATCATCTGTCCATCATCGTATAAAGCCCGCCCTGGCAATCTGATTGGTCCGAACAGCTCTGGCTCGAGCATAATTGCTCCACAACGGATCAAGTCCAGACCAAACTTCACGACCTCAAATGTTGTGGCTGGCATCCAGGCTAACCCTAAACCAAACCTTAACTGTAACTCTACAGTAAGTATGTGGTTCATTAATATTACTCATTGTAGTAGTACAATGTAACTGTCACCTTAAAATAAAGTGTATGCGAAACAACTTTTATTTACAATTTAATAATTTTCAAACCCACCCATCCAAATAATCCAATTTCTGTATGTAAACACCCACTTCTACTAAAGTCCTGTCCAGCATCCCTTTTTGCGGAATGTCCTGTTTAACTCGGAAGAATGTCAGATTACAGAAGAAATATGGGTTGCAGGCACTTTTTCCCCGTTGTTTCTAGATAAATACTTACACATATACACACACAGATAAATACAATATATTATATAAACAGTACCAAACAAAAGCTTTGGGTCAGTAAGATTTCCTAATGCTCACAAAGGCTGCATTTATATAATTAAAAATACAGTAAAAACTTTAATATTGTAAAATATCTTTGCCATTTGTAATACCTGTTTTCTATATGAATATATGTTAAACTGTAAAAACTGAAAACAGTTTTGCTGCTTCATATTTTTGTGTAAACTGTGATAACGTTTTTAATAGAAAGTTCAAAAGAACAGCATTTGTTTGTCACTTTTGATCAATTTAATGCATCCTTGTGTAACCGGTCTATACTTGACCCACTCCGAGCGAGATTCTAATAAGTGCTAATAAGGACATGCTAACAAGGAGGCTAAAGACCACAGCGTCTAGCGGCAGTGGAACTTAGGGAATGAAGTTTACACACACAGCTCTGACTATCCTATGTTACACTCAACCCCCTTATCCGGGTCACGGCACAAATGTAACAGGTCCTACTCAACCCGCTCAGGGGTGCGTTTCCCAAAAGCAACTATGGTCGCGACGTCATTTACCAACAGAGATCAATGGAACTTGAAACCGTAGTTGGCTAACGATGCTTTTGGGAAACGCACCCCTGAGCGGGATTCGAACAGTGATCTCAGTTAGTGGGAAGTGGGCACGCTAACAAGGAGGCTAAAGACCGCAGCACTAGCATTAGTCGCTAAAGCACCTCTCGAGGTCAGGGGAGTGAGGTTTACACACACAGCTCTGAATGTCCTACGTCACACTCACCCCCCTAAACCTCATTGTCCACCCGGGTCACGGCACCATTGTCCTACTCGACCCGCTCCGAGCGGGATTTGAGCTGTGGTCTCCACCATGGGAGTGGGCGCGCTAAGGAATCTAGAAACCGCAGCTGCTATCTTCAGTTGCTAGCATGCCTCTTGAGATCATGGGAGTGAGGTTTACACTAGTGTTAATTTCGTTAACAAAAATATGCCGAAAAATGTTTGATGACGACCTTTTTTTCCTTGACGAAGACGAGATGACACAAACGTCTTTAAACGATAATTGTAACTAAATCAACATGCAATATCATGCAATAAAAAGACGAGACTAAAATCCCTCTTTGGTTTTGTCCAGGGGGAAGAGGAGTATTTGAGCGTTTCCAACGTATCCAATCTGGTGTGTTACTTAAAATTTACAATCTGGCAACCATGTGCACGCAAGCTCTCTCTTGGGTGGTTGATCTAAACACTAATAAACAAGTAATCTGCATTTCAGCATCTCCAAGATTTTCTGCTTAAATGAAAGTGTCATTCAGTCGGTCTGTGTTCAGTCACGACTCACAAGCAGCTTGTGCTGTTTGTGCGACTAAATCTGCCATCAAACCTCAGTGATGAACTGTAATCCAAGCGTGGATCTATTTGCGAATGTGTTTGCTGGTTAACTGCACTTACACAACCTCTGTGTGACAATACAAAGTATTTTTGCTGTTGTTTTAATAGAAAAAAAACATTAGTGGAAGTAATGTGGAATTTCAGTGTTCTAAATTTTTAGACAAGTTTCTTCTTTTTCCATTAGGCCTATATGATAAATAGCCGATAATAAATCATTAAACTAGATGAGGTAAAATAAACCATGCGTGTGGATCGACATTCTCGTGAAAGTGCAACAATTCTGAAGAAATGTACAAATACATTTCTCAAGTGACAACAATCCAATCGTGATTAAAATTTTGAGCAAAATCATGGGGATTATCAATGCAGCATGACGAAAACTAGACTAAAAGTGACATTTAGTCGACTAAAACTCGGCCAAACAAAAACAGGACAAGGTTGACTAAATATGATAAAAACTAAAAAGCACATTTGATAGAGGACTAAGACTAAGGGCGTTTTCACACCTGAAAGTCCGCACCAAGGTCCGAACCGAAGTTCATGTTTTGATACATTTTATACATTCGGTTAGTTTTGGTTTGGTTTCACATTGCAATTATGCAAGCGCACTAAAGAACTTCACATGACACACTTGCGTCCACTCGTCATCATCTATGTGGGCGGCTTCTGGACATTGATTGGTTTGTAAACGGACGTGCGTCTGACGTCAGCGTCTTTGACAAGAATGAATGAACGGACGCATATCGTTGCCACTATTGAACAGTGCGCATTGCTTGACTATTTCTTTTCGTTACGTTTAAAAGTGGACATTTCAAGCTTTATATACACATTTCTCATGTTTGTGAAACAAATAGCTGCTGAGTCTCGGTTTATTTGAGACGTGTAAAGCATGTGATCGCTCCCACGATTATTGTCTGCTATAGACTATTTGCTTCTTATTTATTAAATCCAGGCAATTATCTGATTAAACGTTGATTAAAATTAAGATACAATTTATACAAAACGAAATTCACATTAAAGAAAGGCTTTCTAAGCAAAATCATACAAAATTTCTTTCAAAATCATTACTGACCTTCTGTCTTCTGACAGATTGCGCATCTTTTCACGCTACATAATCAATGTAGCCTAAATGAAATTTAAAAATAGCGTTATAATATTTAAACATAAACAGGAACTTCCTGTAAATGCTCTGAAAGTACGAACCATACAGAAAATGCTTTCACACTAGAAACAAACCAAACCTTTGTTCAGTTTGATCCGGACCGAGACTACCTCTTTTCGTCGGACCAAATTTCGTCTGTTAGGTCCGGACCGTGGTACGGGGGAGGTTTCACACCTGTAATTTTGATTCGGACCAAACTGAAAAGTCAGAAAATCCGGACCAAACAAGGTAGGTGTGAAAGCGCCCTGAGACTAAGGGTGCGTTCACACTTGTAGTTCGGTTCGGACCAAAAAACAAAACATATAGTCCTGGTCCGCTTAGCGTTCACACTGGCATTTTTAACAGCGAACCTAAAGTTACAGAACCAAAGGCGTAGGGATATGGTCACAATCTGATTGATCGGCTTTTATGACGTATATTTCACGACAGAGCTGCTTACCGAACATTCAAAACAATGCTGTGTGCTGGATTAAACGGCATCATTTTATGTGTGTACATGTGGTTTTATTTTTACCAGCTGAGAACTCACAAAGAGCTCATCAAATGTTCAAAACATTCAGAACAGCAGCAGGATTTCCTCCGTTGTGTGCGGAAACGCAGATCTGCATATATTGATGAGGCACTTTACCTCCTCGTTGCTCCTCGTTTGCCCTCTACTCATTTTGGATACACTGATCTTTCCGCGTCGTCAAATCAGCTTACTTGTAGCGTCGCATCTTGTGGCATCACGTCCTGTTTTTGGTTCGTTTACATGTCTTTGGTCCGTGTTGCGTTCATATATCAATCAAACCGCACCAGAGTTGGTTTGGAAGCGGACCGAGACCCATCTTTTTAGCGGTCTCGGTCCGCTTGTTTGGTCCACACCAGGGTTCGGATGGCAGCGTTCACATATGTTCAAATGAACTGCACTAACCGAGCAATCACATCAGGGTTTGTTTTAATCGAACCAAATAGCTGACAGTTACTCTCACCCCCCTAAACCTCACTCCCATCCGGGTCACGGCACCAAATGTAACCGGTCCTACTTGACCCGCTCCGAGTTGGATTCAAACCGGGGTGTCCGGCATGGGAGATTAGTGCGCTAATAAGGACGCTAAAGATGGCAGCCATTAGTGTCAGTCGCTAACGCGCCTCTTGAGGCCAGGGGAGTGAGGTTTACACTTAAAGCTCTTACTGGCCTACGTCCATTACATTTGCTGAATAAAAGTATTCATTTCATTAAAAAATCTTACTAAACCCAAACTTTTGTCCGGTAGTGCAAGTACATAAACACAGACCTAAACATGCATGTTATGAACATGTAGATTATAGCATAGTTTATATTCCACAGTGAGAGAGACAGAATAAAGTAATCAGACAGGAGTGCTGGGATCTGAAGCGGGACTAAGCTCCGTCCCAGACGTTTTATCCGTCATTGGCAGGTCGTGGGGTGATGCAGCTGGGATCCGGTTCTCATTGGCTTGCTTGTAGAGATAAGCACAGATTTAATTGATGTCTTCCTTAATTTGAAAGAAGTAACATCATTCAAAACTGTCTTTATCTCTACGCAGTGATTCCTCCGACCGCCGGGGTGTAGCGTGATGCGACGTGACGTCCTGAAGGAGCTTGAGGAGCTGAGATTGTGAGAAAACACCTGATGTTTTGTGCAAAAAAAACACAGCAAGCTCAGGAAAGTTTGATTTGAAGCCTTTGTGAATATCACAAACAATGTCATGCACTTTTTTCTGGCCTCACACTCCAGGGTTATACCTAGTGTTTCACATTTCAGAAGTGAACTCAAGCGATTTCTATGTCAGATCTCTCTCATTCAAGCCGAACATCTCTTAAAACGCTCTGCACGCAGAGCCGTAAACTCAATCTCGTCCTCCCAACCCCTGCTTATGAGGAAAAAAAACGGTCAAAAGATTGCAAACCGAGTCGATGAAACTCTCCAGCAGCAGGGAATGATAAACTACTTTAATTCTGTGCGGCTTAATCAAAACTTTCCACACTGACACTTCAAGCCTCGCGTTTGGTTAGAGGCGCGTAATGGCAGGAGAACTAAACATGCAAAGTGGATTATTTTCCTGAATTCTCATTGGCCCTAATTTTGTTTGATTAATTGCTTTGCATGTTTCCTCCCAATTAGGCTTGTGTTTGTGGCATGAGGCTGCAGAGAACAGGCACGAAATATAAAACAGTCTAATGAGGGAGAAATGTCAGGCTTTGTGAAGACGCCGCAAACTGGAAAATTGCACCACAGATCTGTAAATGACTTGGCAATTATGGATTGCCTTTGACTGTGTACTGACATTTCACTGACTAGACTTGAATGCATAATTTCAGTACGGCTGTTGTTTATCCTGTGATAATCACACAAAAACTGCCAAGAACATGTCTGGGTTTTATTGCACAGCTCTCAGAAATACTTCATTCTGATTGGTCAATCCTGGCACTCTCGGGGCAAATATTTGTTTTTTAATGTTTTTGAAAGAAGTCTCTACTGCTCACCAAGGCTGCATTTATTTGATCAAAAATACATAAGAATAAAAGTGTTTTCTATGTGAAGATACACTATATTGCCAAATGTATTGGGACACCCCTCAAAATCAATTAATTCAGGTGTTCCAATCACTTCCAAGGCCACAGGTGTATAAAATCAAGCACTAGGCATGCAGACGCTTCTACAATCATTTGTGAAAGAATGGGTCGCTCTCAGTGAACTCAAGCGTGGTATCGTGATCGGTTGCCACCTGTGCAATAAGTCCATTTGTGAAACTTCCTCACTACTAAATATTCCACGGTCAACTGTTAGTGGTGTTATAACAAAGTGGAAGCAATTGGGAACAACAGAAACTCAGTCATGAAGTGGTAGGCCACGTAAAATCACAGAGTGGGGTCAGCGAGGGTCACAGTGCGCAGAAGTCGCCAACTTTCTGCAGAGTCAATAGCTCCAGACCTTCAAACTCCATGTGGCCTTCAGATTAGCTCAAGAACAGTGAGTAGAGCTTCATGGGAATGGGTTTCCATGGCCGAGCAGCTCATCCAACCCTTACATCACCAAGTGCAATGCAAAGGGTGGGATGCATTGGGGTAAAGCACGCCGCCACTGGACTCTAGAGCAGTGGAGACGTGTTCTCTGGAGTGACCAATCACACTCCTAGGAACTCTTAATGCTTCAGCATACCAAGACATTTTGGACAAGTTCATGCTCCCAACTTTGTGGGAACAGTTTGGGGACGGCCCCTTCCTGTCCCAACATGACTGCGCACCAGTGCACAAAGCGTCGGTCCATAAAGACATGGATGAGCGAGTTTGGTGTGGAGGAACTTGACTGGCCTGACCTCAACCCGATTGAACACCTTTGGGATGAATTAGACTGAGAGCCAGGCCTTCTCGTCCAACATCAGTGCCTGACCTCACAAATGCGCTTCTAGAAGAATGGTCAAGAATCCCCATAAACACACTCCTAAACCTTGTGGAGAGCCTTCCCAGAAGAGCTGAAGCTGTTAGAGCTGCAAAGGTTGGGCCAACTCCATATTAAACCCTACGGATTAAGAATGGGATGTCTTTAAAGTTCATGTAAAGGCAGGCGTCCCAAAACTTTTGGCAATATAGTTTGTATGCTACATCCTTGCTGAGTAAAAGTATTAATTTTGTCAGGTTAAATATTAGTTTTTTTATGTTTTCGAAAAAAGTGTGTTCTGCATTTATTTGATTTTGTTTAAATAAAGTCTTTAAAAAAAAACATGCATTTTTTTGCATTTATATACACTCACCTAAAGGATTACTAGGAACACTTGTTCAATTTCTCATCAATGCAATTATCTAATCAACCAATCACATGGCAGCTGCTTCAATGCATTTAGGGGTGTGGTCCTGGTCAAGACAATCTCCTGAACTCCACACTGAATGTCAGAATGGGAAAGAAAGGTGATTTAAGCAATTTTGAGCGTGGCATGGTTGTTGGTGCCAGACGGGCCGGTCTGAGTATTTCACAATCTGCTCAGTTACTGGGATTTTCACACACAACCATTTCTATGGTTTACAAAGAATGGTGTGAAAAGGGAAAAGCATCAAGTATGCGGCAGTCCTGTGGGCGAAAATGCCTTGTTGATGCTAGAGGTCAGAGGAGAATGGGACGACTGATTCAAGCTGATAGAAGAGCAACTTTGACTGAAATAACCACTCGTTACAACCGAGGTATGCAACAAAGCATTTGTGAAGCCACAACACGCACAACCTTGGATAATGCACCATGTCACAAAGCTCCTATCATTTCAAATTGGTTTCTTGAACATGACAATGAGTTCACTTGACTAAAATGGCCCCCACAGTCACCAGATCTCAACCCAATAGAGCATCTTTGGGATGTGGTGGAACGGGAGCTTCGTGCCCTGGATGTGCATCCCACAAATCTCCATCAACTGCAAGATGCTATCCTATCAATATGGGCCAACATTTCTAAAGAATGCTTTCAGCACCTTGTTGAATCAATGCCACGTAGAATTAAGGCAGTTCTGAAGGCGAAAGGGGGTCAAACACAGTATTAGTATGTGTTCCTAATAATCCTTTAGGTGAGTGCATGTGCCTCTTTACTGTAGATGCCACTGTTTCTAATAATCTTTAGGTTTATATCTCTCACAACACGGGCTTCAATAAAGGTCACATCGCACTGGACACTCAATAGATCCATACTAGTATAGATCACTCAATGAGTCCGACCTCATTTGACATCTTGCCTCAAGAGATGGACACACACAAGCATATCAATTTTTGATTAAACAGTCAATGAAACATCCATAACAACACATGTGAATGACTGTTGGACAGCACAGTCACTCGCCTCAGTTCTCATCAAGAGAGTATAGCGCTGACATCAATAAACCGCACAGCCTAATAGCTGATAGACACCAGTTACTGCAAAGTTCAAAGAGTCACGTTTCTACCAAAAGGGGGAGAAAACTGCCATCCAAAGTCTGACGTCCTGGACAACACAGTGATCTATCGTCTCTGAAAACTGAGAATAATCTAATTCATTTCGGAGAGCAACTGTTCTGGAAGACCTCAGAGGATTTAACCTAATTTGTAAAATGAACACCTTCAACCCTGGAGCTTTATGACAAAAAGAGCAAGATGTGTCATTACTGCCAAGACAGCTAATAATGAATCATGGAGTCATTCTGATGGGAATTCAGCTGAAGCTGGTGTTACTTCTGCTATCAGAGATCTGTACGTGTGAGAAAGACACAAAGGAAAGTGTGTTCTCCCCTGATTCAGTCCACCTCCGATCCATTTGTCCATTTCCTGTTACAAACCGTAAAGCGAAAACAGAAGTTGTGATGGTGTTTTCTTGCCTATTGTGACATATATTCGAGTGAAACGGCATCTGGAACAAGAACAAATGTAGAGCGGCGCTTTTGTCCATGAGGAATTGATTGAATGGTTGTGGTTTGCTATTGGTCGATCTCTTGTGGGTAGTGTTAATTTAGTTAACAAAATCCTTTTTACCCATGACTTAGACAAGACGATGACAAAACAACACCAATGTTATTAAATGATGACTGTGACTATATCCACATGCAATATTTGTGATTAAAAAGACAAGGCTAACATTTAGTTAACCCTCTGGGGTTCTTCATTTATGGGTCACACTCAGGACCTTCGGGTCAAAAATGACCCGGAGGGCGGGATTAAGATAAAAAAAGATTTGAGTAAAATCAATGAAATATATTTTTGTTCAATAATATTTTTTCTTTCCTTTTTTGGTGTTTTGAGATAATTTTATGATTAATAATTAATATTTATGCAATAATTATGACCCATTTTTTCCCATTGAATATAATAAAAATTGTATATATATATAGAGTAAAGCCTAGGCCTCATGAAAGCTATTTTTAAATGAGATCGGTGCCATCCGGTGGACACATTGAGCATTTTTATCACACAATAGCACATTTTTACCACTATAGAGGATCTTGCGTTTTATAAAAAAATGTAAAAAATCGTAGCTTCATCAGAATGGTCCGAAACTTGGTGACTTTATTGGTACTTGGTATATGAACACCCAAAAAAGGATGGGCATGGGATTGGAGACAGGATTTGAAAAGTCTAAGTGGTCGTAAAACAAAATAGTCACACTCAGGACCTTCGGGTCAAAAATGACCCCCATAGGAAATGAATGGGAAATTAGTTTTTTTGTGCATACAATCTAGAAATCAGCCAGGATGCAGAAAAAAAGGACTTAACAGTGAAGGGGTGAATCTCTAAAACATCAAGAGTGCAAAACAGACAAAAAAACTCACACACACACACACTTATACACACAAAAACACACGCATACACACATAAACGCGTGCCATTCCAAAAGCTAATTGTGTTTTTGTGTGTGTGTGTGTGTGTGAGTTTTTTTGTCTGTTTTGCACTCTTGATGTTTTAGAGATTCACCCCATTCACTGTTGAGTCCTTTTTTTCTGCATCCTGGCTGATTTGTGGATTGTACGCACAAAAAAAACTCAGTATTTTCATATTTTTGCCAATTTCCCATTCATTTCCTATGGGGGTCATTTTTGACCCGAAGGTCCTGAGTGTGACTATTTGTTTTACGACCACTTAGACTTTTCAAATCCTGTCCCCAATTTTCTTGTGTGCTCATATACCAAGTACCAATAAAGTCACCAAGTTTCGGACCATTCCGATGAAGCTACGATTTTTAACATTTAAAAAAAAAAGAAATGACCGAAGACCCCCAGAGGGTTAAAGTTAAAAAATGAAAACTACCAAATTCTCTCTTTGTTCTTTGCTTTGAGACAAAATATTACAGACTGAGCTGAAACCTTCTCAGCGATGAACTGTAATAATGGATCTATTGAGTGTATTGTTTGCGATTGTGGTTGCTAAATAAATGCCCTTACACAACAAAGTATTTGAGATGTTTTCATCGTCTAAAGCTAGACTAAAATGGCCAGACATTTAGTCGACTAAACTTGCCTAAACAGGATGATAAATATGCAAAAAAAGTACATTTAATACAAGACTAATGGTGCGTTCACACCGGACGCGATACGCGCGAGTGATTTACATGTTAAGTCAATGCAGAGACGCAAAATGGCATTCTGCGGGGCGATTCGCGCGAATGAGGCGGCGCGAAGGACACGAATTGAGCGTTTTGAATGCGCGATTCGCGCGCAACGCGGGAATCGCGCGAATCGCGCGAATCGCTCAAGTTGAAAAATCTGAACTTTGGCGGATATTTCGCGCTGCGTTAACCAATCAGGAGCTTGCTCTAGTAGTTACAACAATGAGGAGAAAATCTGTATATTAATATCTGGTTCAGACAATATGATTATCACTGTGATAACATTAAATGACATGAAACACAACCCAGTCTCTTTTTGATAAATGCAAGTTTATGTATGATCAATAATACAAAAGTATAAGTAATGTATAACAAGCTATACATGAAATAAAGCAAACAATGCAGTCAAACATTCAAAGTCAGTGCTAGTAGGCTAACGTTACAACTGCAACGTACAGTTATAGCCTAAAAATATAAAGTAATGAAACTTATCTTTGCCCTCAGCCTAAACGATTTGCCAGGGAACAAATTATAGATCCATGAGACCAAAGATCGGCCGTTACAAGACGAATTATAGCTCGAGACGCCACAGAGACATCAGAGCCAGTGGCAGAAGGACTGGCCGAGGAAAGGCTGCTCTCACCGGGGTTAATGAGCGCTGAGCGCCGCTGATCCACTGGAGCTCACAACTCTGAAAACGGCAGATAAATGTTCAAATAGGCACTCTTTATATAAATAAACCACAGATTTGAGCTTTAAACAGCTACATTATCGCCTGAAAAAGTCTTAAAACTATGTTTTGTCACACATTAACAGTAGATTTAAGCAAAATGCCCATGTCAGCCATTTCTCAACGAGACGAGCCGCTGGCGGAAGCCCCTCCCATGACGCGAATTCGCGTCTGTTGTGCAGTGAATGTCACATGCGATTCGCGCGAATTTCACGCGCGAATGAAGCGAGTAAACTCAAAATGTTCAAGCATCCACCTTCGCGCGAATCGATTCCGGTGTGAAACGCCACATAAGACTAAAAAAATAAAAATAAATAGATGACAATATATATGTAGGGTGAATTCATGGTGATTGGGACACTTTTTCCAAGTCATCTCAATGTTTATTGAGATGACTTATATTTATTTATCATAAATAATAATAAAAAATAGCAAAAATATATATAAAAAAATGTAATACATTTTCCTATAATAATTACATTTGACAAAATAATTACATCAGAAAAGGGAGCCTGCAGAGCTAATGTCGTTGGTTTGAGATCTTCCTGACCTTGAGTGAGAGCAGCATTAAGTTTATGAACGTCTGTAATTGACTGCTTTGGGAAATTCTTCTAAAAGCTCTTCCCAATGGCTTGCCAAACTGTCCAATGTAAAAGCTTTTTAAAAGCCCCTCACATTCCTACATGACCTTCCTTTCCAAAAACAGCTCCTTTTAAATAAGCAGGTTATCGGTCCAGCCGAGTGCGGCGTCTGGTATGAGGCGATTGATTTGGTGAGACCCAATCAAGTGTCTCCACGCCGCCTCATAGACACGGAGGAATGGAGCCAATTAACTTTGGCTTGGGAACGTTTGCGAAATCTGTGTGACTGGCAGAAGCGTCCAACAAGCGTCTCCGGGCATTTATTATGAGGCGTTTGATTTATGCGGCACTATCAGGCTCCCCAGAGTGTGCGCTGTTGTCCCGGCCTCTCAAACGCACGCTGTGATGGAGTGGGGCGGATGGACCGGGACTTACACAGCGCTATTGATTATCTGCCTGTATCAGCGCAGCCGCCCGTGGAGATGAGAGACTCTTAGCGCTTCCGAAGCAAACACACACAGGTAATAACAGGCATTCATTAAAGGCTGGTGACAGCAGCCAGAGACTTTTGTCTGAGAGTGTGCCACTAACGCACCTGTATTAGCATATTGAGGGAAATAATTGGCACCTTGCACTATAGAGAGGCTCGCTGAGGCTTAATGTGTTTAACAAGCTCTGTGTACTTTATTTATACAAATACAATTTTTTTTTTTAAGGAATATTATATGTTTTAATTTTAGCCTCTGCCGCGCAGCACTTTGGATCCTGACTGAGGAATTGTTACATTTTCAATTGATTACATCTTATAACAATTCAATTGTAATGCCTTTGTTTTATTAACATCATAATAAACATGTTAAAAATAAAACACATGACACTGAACTTCAGGGGGGGCATATCATATAGGGTCCTATTAATGTATTTTTTTTTAAATCATATAAATAATTTAATAATAATAATAATAATAATAATAATAATAATAATAATAATAATAATAATAATAATAATAATAATAAAATAATATAGGTCCTATTAATGTAAAAAAAAAGTTAATAAATAATATAAATAATAATAATAAAACCATATTGGGTCCTAATAATGTAAAAATATTAATAATAATAATAATAATAATAATAATAATAATAATAATAATAATAATTAATAATAATAATAATTATTATTATTATTAATAATAAAATCATATTGGGTCCTATTCATGTATTTTTATAAATAATAATAATAATAATAATAATAATAATAATAATAATAATAATAATAATAATAATAATAATAATAATAATATGATATATGGTCCTATTAATGTAAAACAATGTTTTATAAATAATAATAATAATAATAATAATAATAATAATAATAATAATAATAATAATAATAATAATAATAATAATAATAATAATAAATAAAATCATATTGGCTCCTATTAATGTAAAATAAATTAGTAATAATAATAATAATAATAATAATTAATAAAATCATATTGGCTCCTATTAATGTAAAAAATAATAATAATAAAACAAAAATAAAAAATTATAAAACAAATAATAATAACTAATAAAATCACATTGGGTCCTATTAATGTAAAATAAATTAATAATAATAATAGTAATAATAATAATAATAATAATAATAATAATAATAATAATAATAATAATAATAATAATAATAATAATAATAATATAGGGTCCTATTAGTGTAACATTGTTTAATAAATAATATAATAATGAATTAATTAATTACATTAAAAATGTATGAATTTAATTAATTATGCATGGTTTTTGATTGTTAAAATGTAATTAAATAACTAAAATGGAATCGAAAAAATCTAAATGGAAAACACAGAGTCCTATTACTGTAAAAAAAAAAAGTTAGATTTTTAATAATAATAAGTATAATAATTAATAAATGTATTAAGTATATATTAATAAATAATACGATTTTTATGCTTCTATAAATTTAATTGATTGGACATCCTTTTTGATAGTTAAAATGTATTAAAAAAGAACCAAGGAGAAAACCCCCCTGAAAATTTCTGAAATTTCTAAATTTCTGAGAATTTGGAAAAAATACAACAAAATGCAAAATGATTTTGAATACAACAAAATGCGTGATTTTTTTACATTTTTAATTTTTTTTAAATAAAATATATTTTTATTTTGAATAAATTGTTGTTAAATTGTACAAGTTTCATGATTTCAATTAATATGAATCTTTTTGAAAACTCTAATTTAATTTAAACATTAAACAGGAATGCAGGATTTTTTATTTATTTAATTCTGGTAAAAAAAAAAAAATTTGGGGGAAAAAATAAAACTGAATTTGAAATAAAAAAATAAAACAAATTTCATAGATCCCTAAAAAAAATGTTTTGTGTAAATTGATGTTAAATTGTATAAGTTTCACGATTTCAATTAGCCTAATTAGATGCGCTTTATTGCTCAAAAGCAATGCTACCATTAAAACAGAATCCAGGAAAAATTAAAATGGGGGAAATAATTTTTTTTTTAATTCAAACGAGAAAAATGGAATTTGGTAAAAAAATATGGCGGTGTCCTATATTAGCGCCATCTGCAGTCATTAAAACAAGTGTCTGTCAAAACAAACGCAAATGGCGAAGCTCCTTAAGCAAACACTGACAGCTGTTGTGCGTCTGTGCTAACACAGATGTGTGAAGCGTGTGTGTTTGTGCGCAGGCGAACAGTGTTTACTGCCTAAAACTGTAATCAGGCGCTAAACGCTTAATTAGCCACCAGCGGCCGCTTGGATAAACACACACACACACACACACACACACACACACACACACACACACACACACACACACACACACACACACACACACACACACACACACACACACACACACACACACACACACACACACACACACACACACACACACACACACGCGTGTTTGATTTAACATGACTACAGCCTTACACTCTGATGTGGGGATGGACTTATTCATGATTGCATGTGATGCTGATACACCAATAATTAGGCATAATCATCAATGATGATGAAACGAATAATTCTAGTTCCGGATGCTGATTGGTCAAATACAGGAAATGAAACCAGCTGTGCTGTGAAACACCTGTTACTGTATCAGCTCTGATTGCTCCAAGATGCTTGAAACTACGCTACTGTGTGAAGAGTTTTCAAAAAATAATGCAAAAAAGTGTTTATTTATTAGTTAAAGAAGCCATATTATTTATATTTGTTTTCCTCATATTCTCCATTGTTGCAGCTCCTCTCTTCTCAGTCTGTCAGTAACGCTCTGTTTAGTTCCCGTCTCTTTGAAGCCCCTCCATCTGAAAAGCACAATGTGCTCTGATTGGTCGGCTGGATCAGTGTGCTGTGATTGGTCAACAGGCCAAGAACTCTATAAAAACTCCATAGTAACCATCTGTGACAACAACCAACAACCTAGCAACACCATAGCAACCACCCAGAACTCCCTAGCAACTGCCTGGAACACCCTAGAATCCACTGAGCAAAACCTAATAGTTGCGCGGGTGTTGCTAGGCAGTTGCTAAACTGCCTAGAAACACCCAAGCAACCACCTTTTTACCATAGCAACTACATAGCAACCACCCAGGTTACCATAGCAACTACATAGCATCACCCTAGCAACCACCCAGAACACCTTAGCAACCACCTAGCAAAACCTAATAGTTAACAACCTAGGGTGTTGCTAGGCAGTTGGTAAACTGCCTAGCAACACCCAAGCAACTACCCAGGTTACCATAGCACCTATATAGTAACCATCCATGTTACAATAGCAACCACCTACCATCACCTTAGCAACCACCAGAACACCTTAGCAACCACCTAGCAATGCCTTAGCAACCACCTAGAACACCCAGCAACGCCTTAGCAAACACCCATAACACCCTAGCAACCACCTAGCAATGCCTTAGTAACCACCCGGAACACCCCAGCAACACCTTAGCGAACAGCCCAGCAATGCCTTAGCAAACACCCAGAACACCCCAGCGACGCCTTAGCAAACACCCAGAACACCCCAGCAACCGCCTAACAACAATATAGCAACCACCCAGAGCATCTTAGCAACTGCCTAGCAAAAACCTAGCAACCACCCAGAATACCCTAGCAACCGCCTAGTAAAGCCTAAGCAACCACCCAAGATACCCTAGCAACTGCCTAGCAACTACCCAGAATACCCTAGCAACCGCCTAGTAACGCCTAAGCAACCACCAAAGATACCCTAGCAACTGCCTAGCAACCACCCAGAATACCCTAGCAACCGCCTAGTAACGCCTAAGCAACCACCCAAGATACCCTAGCAACTGCTTAGCAACCACCCAGAACACCCTAGCACAACTCATAACACCCTAGTGTAGCCCCGCCTGTTCAAACCGCCCCGCTCCAAGCGTGACTCAAACCCGGGTTCGCCGGCATGAGAGTCGGACGCTCTAACAAGGAGACTAAAGGCTGCAACCCCTTGCGTCAGTCGCTAGATCGTCTCTTGAGATCAGAGGAGTGAGGTTTACTTGCACAGCAACTACTATCTGGCCTCCGTTACTCTAGCAACTGCCTAGCAACGCCCTGGCAACAATTTGGGAAATGTCCCTCCCCTTCCCATAACCACAAGCTTCAACACAACTGCTAACTAACTCAACCAGGCCCGCCCCTTTATTTTGCATACACTCTAAAAAATGCTGGGTTAAAAACAACCCAAGTTGGGTTGAAAATGGACTAACCCAGCAATTGGGTTGTTTTAACCCAGAGATTGGGTTGGTTTAAGCAAACATTTAACCCAACCGCTGGGTTAAAACGACCCATTCACTGGGTTAAAACAACCCAATTGCTGGGTTAGTCCATTTTCAACCCAACTTGGGTTGTTTTTAACCCAGCATTTTTTAGAGTGTATGCCTTCATGGGCGGGAATTATTTAAATGAGGAATATTGTGAAGAAAACTCAAGACTACAATGGGAGTTCAGAACTGATATAGGGAATAACTCCCGTTTTGTAACTTTGCAGACCTTTTTCATTCTCAAACAGCAACATTACACACCGAAGAAAGCTGTAAAAAAAAGCGCAAGAAGGTTCTAGAAAATAAAATAAATTATGTGTTTAACTTTAAAACAGCTTGTGCAGGGTTTTTATGGTGGTTTGCTTTATTTCTATGCATACTTGGCGATGCAACCCCAGATGGACTCGATGATGGTGAGATCAGACTCCGGTTCATACAAAAATATCACTCAATCTTGATTAGTACAATATTTGCAAAAGGAATGTGTGGAAATCTCATACTGATATAATCTATTTGCACAGTAATGCAAAAGATAAAAGTGTCCTGACCGATGTCTTCATAAATGACACATGACAATTGAACAATAAATCCAAAAACCCACAAAATAACTCCCTGCATTTAAAAGATATTTCCAATAAAATCATCTAACAGATTAATGGACTCATATCATAAACATTTGATTTATTTCCCTGTGGTCTAATTATACTACAATTCAAGACTTCATAAGCTTCCATATAGCAATAAACTCTTCTATTTGAAAAGATCATGGCTTTGGTTTGTCATGATGCAAGATTGTTGAGCAGAGCGTCTGTGAGAGACATTTCATTCAGAAAGTGGAGGAGTCCATCTCCATTTACCGAACGGCCACTCGAGCTCATGATACAGAGACGCGACAGGAGTCAAAGAGCCAGAAAATGAGAAAATGGCTGAAAGCGATGAGGTGTGATACAGATACACAGCTGACGGCTGTATGCAGGTTTAGGAAGAGGAGAGGAGGACGCTGCTAATGTTGGGAGAGAAAGAAAAGAAGAAAAAAAGCCAAAGTAGGGTGGATTCATGATGCTACCAGAAAACGACCAATCGGATAACCCCAGCAAACTAATAATACAACACCCTAGCAACACCTTAGTAACTACTTATCGGAACATTCTAACAACTGCCCAGCAACCATCCAGAATATGGCAATTCACCTCAAAATGTAAACTCTACAAAGACAAAAGTAATTTTTGGTAAAAAAAATGACTTCTTTAAAAGTTAGAAACAACTGAGTATACCTCAGCAACCACTTGGCAACACCCTAGCAACCACACAAAACACTTTAACAGCTGTCTATCAATCAGTGATGCCAGTAACGCGTTACTCTAATCGGACTACTTTTTTCCAGTAACGAGTAATCTAACGCGTACTATTTCCAAACCAGTAATCAGATTAAAGTAATTTATCCAAGTCACTGTGAGTTACTATTTTTGTCATTTCCCTTAGTAAAATATATATATTTTTGATTTCTTTTTTTCAACTTAAAATGTCAGGAGATACATTTTTGAATGTTACTGTTAAAAATGCACTTCAAATGCTGAACTGCGGAATGTAACTAATAAAGTAACTTGTAATCTAACTTACTTTTAAAAGCAAGTAATCTGTAAAGTAACTAAGTTACTTTTTAAAGGAGTAATCAGTAATCAGATTACTTTTTCAAAGTAACTTTTTCAAATCGCCCAGAGCACATCAGCAACATGCAGCACTCAACAATAACATTTTATACTTAAAGCCTGTTCACTCCAAGGACGATATAACGTTTTAATAATAGTTCTAATGCGAGAATAGGAGAGTCAACACCACAACTGTACCGATATCGACACAGATCAACAATAAATACATTGACAGCCAATCAGAATACACTGTGCCCGGTTGCATAAAGCACCATACGTTTTTTCCTCAAGTATGATACTTAAGGGGCGATTTCCCCTTACCTAAGAGAAGAACTTAAGGGTGTTGCGTATAATCTCTTAAAAGGTTCTCTTAGGTAAGGGAGACATTTAAGTGTTTCACGACAGCGATCCTGGAATCACGTTATAAAAGTCTTGTTGCCATAGATACGCAAAACACTAACACTAATGCTGCGTTCACACCAAACGTGAATAGAGCGTCAAATTCGTGTCTAGTTTGACGCTTGAACTTTGAATGCATTCGCGCGTCCAAAGCGAGATGGACACGCGTAAAACCAAGCATTTAAAGCGAAATTGACGCGCGTCATTACTTTTCATAGTGGTTGTGTGCGGCCGCGCAATTGAAAAATACTACTGTTATTGTGTCACGAAATGTCGTTTTAAGAGTTGTTCAGTCGAGAATGTAGTTGTTTAAAGCTCAAATCTGTGGTTTATTTGTAAAGATAGCGCCTATTTCAAAATGTTGTGAGATCCGGGCGATCACCGGGAGCTGGGCTCATGTAACCCGTCTGGAACAGCCTTACCTCAGCTAGTCCTCCTGACTCTTGCCGCTGGTAAATGAGACATGTTTAAATTCACAATCTATAGCTTCGGTTCTATTATATGAAACATATAAGTTAAAAGACGTTAATGACTTGTTATAACGTCAAACGACTTCTCATTCAGAAATCTACGTATGACTGCAAGTGTTCAGTGTCACAGTGGTTGCGATGTGTGATGCTCAAATCGGTATTCTTGCAACAATTTTTCATCGCTAAGATGGTCCAAAGGGTTCTCCCTATCCCTAAAAATTCTTCTTGGCACATAATGATCTTCAGCTGGTTCCATAAATTCAGCCATGTCGTCTTATTTTTGTCCACGTTACTCTTAAGGTTACGATTTCCAAACCTTAAGTTATACTCAGGGAAATGACCGTTAAGGGGTTTTATGCAACGCTTAACGCTTTTTAGGGATTACTTAAGTGAAAAAAACAGCATTTAAGGGAAATTCTAAGTGTTTATGATGTTTCACTTAAAGAAATCCTTAAGTAACACTTGAGGGTCTTTTTTCTGCAACACCCTTAGGTTTAAGGGAAACATAAGGCCGAACTTTGACCTTGAAGAGCTCAAGCATTTAAAGCAACAGGTGCTTTTGTATAGTTATCTTTATAGTTATCTATAGTTAGCTGAGGTTATAATTATTATCTATATAGTGCGAATGGGTCTTAACGCTCAACATTTTGAAAAAAAAAAAGAAATCAAAACATTCAGTGTAAAGTCTCACTTTACACTGAAAAAAAAAAACGTTAAGTACAATCAATTGGATGTTTAAGTAATTTCAACTTAAATTACGTTAAACTGACTTAAAAAAAAGAGTTGTAACTGTATAACTTATTTCGACGAGTTAAAACAATGTACAAGCATATGTTGAGATAACTTATTGATAATTAGTTTTTTGGGGTCCAATTCTCACTATTAACTAACTATATAACTTTTGCCTCAATAAACTCCTAACTTAAGTGAGGTAGTTGTTAAAGGGTTAGTTCACCCAAAAATGCAAATTCTGTCATTAATTACTCACCCTCATGTCGTTCGACACCCGTCAGACCTCCGTTCATCTTCAGAACACAAATGAAGATATTTTAGTTGAAATCTGATGGCTCTGAAAGGCCTCCATTGGCTCAATGGCACGGTTCACTCTCAAGACCCTTAAAAGGCACTAAAGACGTCGTTACAAAGTCCATCTCACTACAGTGGTTCTACAATAACTTTATGAATCAGCGACAATAGTTTTTGTGCGCAAAAAAACCCCTAAATAACGACTTACATAGTGATGACGATTTCAAAACACGGCATCATGAAGCTTCGAAGCATTATGAATCAGTGAGCCGATTCATGATTCGGATCGCGTGTCAAACCGCCAAACTGCTGAAATTTGGCGATTCAAACTGCTGAATCGACTCACTGATTCATAACGCTTCGAAGCTTCATGATGCCGTGTTTTGAAATCGTCGTCACTATGTAAGTCATTATTTAGGGTTTTTTTGCGCACAAAAACTATTGTCGTCGATTCATAAAGTTATTTTAGAACCACTGTAGTGAGATGGACTTTGTAACGACGTCTTTAGTACCTTTTAAGGGTCTTGAGAGTGAACCGTGCATTGCGCCAATGGAGGCCTTTCAGAGCTATCAGATTTCAACTAAAATATCATCATTTGTGTTACGAAGATGAACGGAGGTCTGACGGGTGTCGAACGACATGAGGGTAAGAAATTAATGACAGAATTTTTTATTTTTGGGTGAACTAACCCTTTAAGTATAGATTAAGGGATGTAGAATATGGTCATGCAGAATAAAGCATTAAAGGGTTAGTTCACCCAAAAATGAAAATTCTGTCATTAATTACTCACCCTCATGTCGTTCGACACCCGTAAGACCTCCGTTCATCTTCAGAACACAAATGAAGATATTTTAGTTGAAAGCTGATGCTGAGAAAGGCTTCAGATAGGCCTCCATTGGCATTCAGTACATTTACACTCCCAAAACCCATAAAATGCACTAAAAACGTCGTTACAAAGTCCATCTCACCACAGTGGCTCTACAATAATTTTACGATGCAACGACAATAGTTTTTGTGCGAAAAAAAAAATCAAAATAACACCTTTATCCAACTTGTTCTTGTCTTCCGTGTGTGCCTCCACGACACATGCGCGAGAATATGACGTAGCGCCGTGGTTCGGGAATTCATGAAATGCACACTTAAGCCCCATTTTGAGAACTACGCAGAGACCTAAAGCACGATCAATGTAGAATTCAACAGCTTAGACACGCGCGTCTTCCTCTGCTTGTAAACAAATCGCTTCTGGGTCATGTGTCCGGACGCCGGATCTGCGTCATATTCTCGCGCATGTGTCGTGGGGACACACACGGGAGACAAGAACAAGTTGAATAAAGGTGTTATTTTGATTTTTTTTTCCGCACAAAAACTATTGTCGTCGCATCGTAAAATTATTGTATAGTCACTGTGGTGAGATGGACTTTGTAACAACGTTTTAAGTGCCTTTTATGGGTCTTGGGAGTGTAAATGTACTGAATGCCAATGGAGGCCTATCTGAAGCCTTTCTCAGCATCAGCTTTCAACTAAAATATCTTCATTTGTGTCCCGAATATGTCTTACGGGTGTCGAACGACATGATGGTGAGTAATTAATGACAGAATTTTCATTTTTGGGTGAACTAACCCTTTAATATGAGCTTTACAAGTACTAATAAACAGTCCAGATCAGCCCCGTCTGACATCTGAGATGAGTCGATAAACGGCTCGCTGTCTCAGTGTGATATGCTATTCATTTGACCACATCCCCAGGACTCAAACACCTTAACCGGACACCGCGTGAAGCACCGGCTGCACACGCCACAGCACACGCCACGCAGTAATGCACCCATCGCTGCGCCAAGCACAATCCGCCGTGCCGGAGATATCAGGAAGCACATGGCAGCAGAAGAGCAGCGCTCTGAAACGCTTGTCCCTGATAAAGCGTGGGATTTCAGTCTGGGCTCAGGAGGGATGCTGTTTGCTGCATGGTAATACATTTTATCTGTGGTTTTCAGAAACAAACATCTCAGAGGCAAGGCTAGACTTCTGCAACCTCCAAGACACGTTCAAACGTGGAGCGACAGCAAAGGAGTTTTATCGAATCAGATGCGTAAAGACACTCCACTGAAGCAGCAAAATCACAAATGAGATCTCTTTAATAATTCAACTGCTTCTCAGACACCAGTAAGATTAAATGGAAAGAAAATGGAGATGTCTACTGAGAAAAAGACACCAGTAATATCATATTTCTCCCCGCTAGAGTTTGAGAAGAGATCTCGAATGGTATTTGCCAAGATAGTGAAATCTGTAATCAAAAGTCAACAAATACTCCTGAGATCTGAACTATGCTGTCCAAATTACTGACAAAAATGGTCACATTTGTGTCTATTTTGCATTAATTCACTCACTGACTCACTCACTCACTCGATCACACACACTCACACACTCACTCACTCACTCACTCGATCACACACACTCACTCACTCACTCACACACTCACTCACTCACTCACTCACTCGATCACACACACTCACTCACTCGCTCGCTCACTCACACACTCACTCACTCACTCACTCACACACACTCACTCACACACTCACTCACTCACACACTCACTCACTCACTCACTCACTCACTCACTCACTCACTCACTCACTCACTCACTCACTCACTCACTCACACACACACACACTCACTCACTCACTCACTCACTCACTCACTCACTCACTCACTCACTCACTCGATCACACACACACACTCACTCACTCACACACACACACTCACTCACTCACTCACTCACTCACACACTCACTCACTCACTCACACACACACACACACACACACACACACACACACACACACACACACACACACACACACACACACACACACACACACACACACACACACACACACACACACACACACACACACACACACACACACACACACACACACACACACACACACACACACACACACACACACACACACACACACTCACTCACTCACTCACTCACTCACTCACTCACTCACACACTCACTCACTCACACACACACACACACACACACACACACACACACACACACACACACACTCACTCACTCACTCACACACTCACTCATTCACTCACACACACACACACTCACTCACTCACTCACTCACTCACTCCAAGAGATAACCAAGAACTCCCTTAAGTCTCCTGAGCTGTGAAAGAGTAATCTCTGAGCAGTAAAAGTTTAAATATACCGCACACACACATCTCTATACGGGTCAGAATAATCTGCAATGCAGAGGCTGTGAACTAGAATCCTGAAACACAGATACTGGGACAAGTTTACATGCATCTGAAGGGTAAATATACCTGCATAACTGCACAGGTTAGTGTGTGCAGGTGGCATCGGATGGCAGGGCGTTCCAGTTAAACACAACCTAATGATGATTTGCTCCCAAATGCGTGCATATGAGACAGAATAAACTCACACACCTGCCTGAGAGAAACACGAAGGACGGTTCTTGCTTGAACTCGCTGGCTCTTCATTCACGAGAAGTGCTTTGTGGTTTATGTTCAGCTCTCGCTCGCCGAACAAAGTCATAAACATCACGTCCGATCAAATTCCTTTGGCGAAACCCTGTCATTACCAGGCGATATTGTGTGATTATAATCAGCTCGCCGCATGTTAGCACACATCCTAATGAACACAGAAGTGTGATGGCACGACCTCCTGGAGCAGAGCAGCGAGCGGCTTTTCTCCTTCACTTAAATGCTTCAGGCTGTTAGACTGCAGCCTTTCTAATACCAGAAACACAAGCAACATGATAATAACCTCATTACATGAGACCTTGAGCTTTGGCAGGAGAAGATGGGATGTAAATCAAGCATTTATCGCCTGTAATCTCTCTGAGAGTTGAAGAGGGTGAACGTGAGATGTTGCCGCGCATTTCAGCATGAGCCACAGTTGCTTTATGCATGATATAACATGCTCTTCTCTTCTATATGTGAAGATGTGATGGCTATTGAAGTGCATATCACTGCTTTAGGCTTCTTAGACTCTTTGAGGTTGTGTTTAGATGCTGAAATCGAGAAGGACACTAACGGGGAAAAGCACGCAGATCAACTCTCGTGGTCTAATAAATTGCATAGCAATAAAATCAGCTTTGATTGTCCAGTGACAGGAGCTATTTTTCATGTTTTCATCACTAACAGTGTCTTTTTCAAGGGCACTACATTTTATATGCACACACAGCTCCCACGAGTGTTTATGGGTGCTTGAAAGGCCAGTTAAAACATCACAACAATATCTGAAGGACGAACCTGAGCCATAATGAGAGACTAGAATATTATAAAGACGCCTTAGGCAACACCTTGGCAACCTGTCAACATCCTAGTAACTTTTTTTGCAATCCGTTTTTATACATGTCAAAAAAATGATATACAGTATCTTTGAAGGATGTCAACAAATTGTATATATTTGAAGGATGGATTTGAACCATAACTAAAGAGCAGAATAACATAAAGACACCCTAGCAACCGCATAGCAACACCTTGGCAACCTGACAACATCAATAAATATATCTCAGTAAATTTTTAGCAATATATTTTAATAAATGCCAGAAAAATGTTTTTTTTTTATTTGCAGTAATAGCTGGAAATATGAGTATTTTACTTAAAAGCTGGTTAAAATACAACAGTGATATTTGAAGGATAGACCTGAACCATATCTAGAGACAAGAATATTATATCACACCTTAACAACCGCATAGCAACACCTTTACAACCTGACTACATCCTAGCATGAAAGTATGGGCAATCACCGATCACATATTCTTCATAGAATATCTAGTTTGCATATACAGAATGCGGGCATGGTTTGCATGCATATATGTGCACACAAGCTTTGGTATGGAATGGAATGGTTTGGTATGGAATGGAAGCGTTTGGAAAGGAATGGAACCGTTTGGAATGGAATGGTCTGGTATGGAATGGAACCGTTTGGAAAGGAATGGAACCGTTTGGAATGGAATGGTTTGGTATGGAATTGAACCATTTGGAATGGAATTGTCTGGTATTGAACCATTTGGAATTGAATGGTTTGGTATATAATGGAACTGTTTGGAATGGAACGGAACAGTTTGGAATGGTCTGGTATGGAACCGTTTGGAAAGGAATGGAACCGTTTGGAATGGAATGGTTTGGTATGGAATAGAACCATTTGGAATGGAATTGTCTGGTATTGAACCATTTGGAATTGAATGGTTTGGTATGGAATAGAACCATTTGGAATGGAATTGTCTGGTATTGAACCATTTGGAATTGAATGGTTTGGTATAGATTGGAACTGTTTGGAATGGAATGGAACCGTTTGGAATGGTCTGGTATGGAATGGAACCATTTGGAATGGAATTGTCTGGTATTGAACCATTTGGAATTGAATGGTTTGGTATAGATTGGAACTGTTTGGAATGGTCTGGTATGGAATGGAACCATTTGGAATGGAATGGTCTGGTATTGAACCGTTTGGAATTGAATGGTTTGGTATAGATTGGAGCTGTTCGGAATGGAATGGAACCGTTTGGAATGGTCTAGTATGGAATGGAACCATTTGGAATGGAATGGTCTGGTATGGATCTGTTTGGAATGGAATGGTCCGGTATGGAATGGAATGGAACCATTTGGAATGGAATGGTCTGGTATGGAATGGAACTGTTTGGAATGGAATGGTCTGGTATGGAATGGAACCGTGTTGGTTTACATGTAAACTCCTGGCCCGATCGCAAGCAGGCATATCTCTAATTGCAGTCAAGCATTGCAGTAAACCTCTCCTCCCACTCCTGACCGTCACGTCACATATAACATCCCGCTGAGAGAGGTGCAAAAGACCCCCACCGCCCCCAGGGGCCTGAGTCGGCACAGTTCGCCCTGCTAAATTGGATTTTAAATGCAGATAATTGTTGCTCGGGTGAGAATGGAGCTATTTCCAAAGATGCATCGTCCACACAAACACTAGACAGTGATTCATGATCGTCTTCTAGGGGTTTGCAATTAACCGACGGTGGTCCTGGTGGAGACACGGCACTGTAAACCACTGTGTACTTTAGTTTATGCAATTCTACTTTCAGCAATGGTACGATGTTGCCATTAGAAAGGCAAGCAATAAACATGGTAGATCACAAATAAGAGAATTGTGCCTCTCATCATATTAATGTGTACTATTACAGCACAACACAAGGAAAAGTGCAGCATTGCAGAGAAACTGTATTGCATTCATAGAACATATCGGCACAGCCTGAATCTCTTTGTACTTTAAAACAAGGCTACTTTTCCAATTTTGCATTTTGAAGATATGAAAGTGAATATATTATACATACAATAATCTTTCTCTAAAATCTCTTAAACAAATCTGTTCTTTTGGCTGAAAGGCAGGATTTTAGCAGCGTGGTGTGAGCAGGTTTTACTCCTGAAGGTTTTTAAGGTACTTGCCAAGACTCAGAGCAGTTGAGAACGTGACCTTGATATTTGCAAAAGTGGAATCTCTACAATATTACCGATCAATAACGTTGGCTCTCTGACTTGAGATCGACCCTTGGGTATTTCTACAGAAATACCCACTATAAAAGCAACTACATATTTTACAGTTTACTGGACCTATTGAGTCATAAAAACTGCACTGTAAATCTAATTTAATCTTATTTTCCTGTGTTTATCCAATTGATTTGTCCAATTTTGTTTCATTACCAAATAAAAAACAACAGTTATCTCAACTTTCGGGAGTAAATAAAAGCCCATGCAAACAAGAAGCAAAATATAATGAAATCAGAATTTTTAAAGTGTAGGAAATGTGGATTACTTGAAACTGCATAAAAACCCATGTTAGACAAACATTATTACCCCAAATATTGCCCAACTAGTCAAGCACAGTTGTTTGAACAAAGCCTTCAAATTGAATATTGAATATTGCTGCAATGTTAAGCGTTTGTGAGTTCCCAGCACTCACACTGTTTTCCCGTTTGCTGACTTTTTAAAACTTTGGTCATTATTGTCATTACTATTATTAAAAAGAGCCTGTGACTAAACCTCATAACTCCACTCCCGTCTATCGAGAATGACGTGTCGCACACATTTTGGAGCGTCTCTTCCTGTTTGCAATGCAATGGTAAATAAATAACTGCTTCCTTTAATAAGTACAGTGTTGCAATACTACACTCTAAAAAATGCTGGGTTAAAAATAACCCAAGTTGGGTTGAAAATTGACTAACCCAGCAATTGGGTTATTTTTAACCCAGCAATTGGGTTGTTTTAAGCAAACATTTAACCCAACCGCTGGGTTAAAATAACCCAATTGACCTATCGGTAAGCCCCTCCCCTCGAACGCAGATGAGCCAATAGCAGTTGAGTATCAGTTGCGCTGGGACCGGAACTCGGACATCTTTAGGTTTCAGCGCCATAGAGAAACATTGGAAAATCCGAAGCTCTCATCGGTTTGATGGTGTTTATGCTACAAAAATGCTAAAACGTAGTGCCTGAGGTACTGTAACACTGACTCCAGGGATCCTGAGAGGATTTTCTGTTTGTCATACTCTCGTTAAGTTATGATTAAAGTCCCTGCTAACATACAAACCGAAATAACTAACTGTTCTCACTTCATGTAACGTTAACACTGTAGGTCAAAAACACGAAGGTCTACATTTCAGTGCCTCTCCATATTAAACTGGTTATATGTAAATTAATGTCATTTTAGATATGTTTAAGGTCTACATTATCTGTCCTACTAAGGAGGACTCATATTTTGATGGGTATTATAGTCTCCGGGTAACAAAAGGAAGAGCTCGCACGCAGTTTATTGGAGTTGTTTTGCAGATACAAAGTTTACCACTGCACCCCCGAAAAGGCATACGGTCTGTGTATGTTTGTTTACTGTTAGTTGTGTGAGTGCTTTTGTGTAATTTGCTGTGTATGTTAATGCAACGGAGAGAGTTAGTTTGTGAATGAGACGTTAATGCGCACTTCTTATGCTTTGTTTGTTCAGCTCTTACGATGATTTTTTGGAGTGAAAAACGATTCAATAAACTTGATAAACCACCAGTTAAGTTTGGCCATCATTCGGACGGGATATACGCTACAATCTGTGTCCAAAAACATCTCGGGATAAGGTTTTCACACTGACAGCTGTACATTGTAAGATATAGCAACTCCGTTTGTTTGTCCGAGGTCAATTGCTGGGTTAAAACAACCCAATTGCTGGGTTAGCCCATTTTCAACCCAACTTAGGTTATTTTTAACCCAGCATTTTTTAGAGTGTATTTACATTAGAAATCAAACTCATTATCTCATGCAGCCGACAGAAACAAATCAGAAACTCAATCGAGTTCAGTTTTTTTATCGTCACTGTAACATATTTTGATTAGATAATCATCAGGTGTTCTGAAATAGAAGCAAATAAAGTGTGAAATATACATATAATATACATATACTGACTTTGTGTGAAGATGGCCATCTTTAAGCATGACCGTTTGGATTTAAGTGAAATGGTAACATTTTACAATAAGAGTTAATTTTTAACATTAACTAAGGTTGGGAAAAGTATTGTTCATCAACATTTACTAAGACATTTTAGAGTTGTCTCTTACATTCGTTATGGTACTATGAATAATGATCGAGGTATAATTCATATATTGATATTTTTTATATTTAAAACTTACAATAACAGTTTGCCATTTTTTTTATTCAAAGAAAACAAAATGGAAGAAACCGAGCTAAAACTGAACACAATCTCGCACTTAAACTGTATAGACAAAATGCTCCTTTTATGTTTTGCATTTACTTGTACTTTTACTTTCAAGTACGTTTAACCTTATGAAAAAAAAAAAAACTTTTCATACTCACGTACAATAAATATCACATAATGTTTATAATATCACATCAATATTCTAAACAGTGACTTTAACTTTTACCAAAGTCATTTTCTGGCAAGATATTTATACTTTTACTCAAGTGTGGCTTTCAAGTACTTTATCCACCACTGATATAAAGATCTAATGACGGACAAAAAACGATAGTTTTGAAATGAAATTCGATAGTTTACAGGGTACGGTGGAGGAAAACGATGGAGATGAGATGAAATGTACTGCTAGAGCTGCTTATTTAACACCTGCCCTCATTTATTTGCCTTGAACAGGGAGTTTAGCGTTGAGGGACCCACCTGTATGTTTACGGGATATTTTACAGCACTGTTAATCTGCTAACAGAGATTTACCTGTTCTGCTCTTTAAAGACACTATCAACCGTTTTCTTGTATTTAGTGTCTCTTTCAGTTGGGGTTTCATTGAGAAGGGTGATGCAGGTTTACATCTGTTCCCGTTTGACGGATGACACAATATAAAGCATGGGCTGTGATAAAAGATCAGGGAGATATTGGACCTTGTGAGATTAATGTCAAACTTATTTCGGAGCTCCCAAGCGCTCAGAGAAGTTCTGATGAAACGACTCTCGGTTGGGCCATTACCACATCCCGCCAGGATGAAGTATTTCTGGATTTGGGTTATCCCACCCCTCCGACATTAATTTAATGTGTCTTTCCGTCTGTTCTGTTAACATTAACACAATATTTCATTTCTATTAGCTTTCTGTCAGAGGTAAATTAAATCTAAGGAGAAAATATTGTCACAAAGCAGATTTTTGCCCTTGAAATAATGCAATTTTCTGAGATGTCTTTCTATACGAGAAATAAAAACAGAAACACACAAGAGAACATTGTTGACATAAACTGCGAGTATATATTTATTCCCTGGCAAATCGTTTAGACTGAGGGCAAAGTGAAGTTTCATTACTTTTTTATTTTTAGGCTATAACTTTACGTTACTGTTGTAGCCGACTAGCACTGACTTTGAATGTTTGACTGAATTGTTTGCTTTATTTCATGTTTAGCGTATTATACCTTTTACTTATACTTTTGTAGTATTGATCAAACATAAACTTGCATTTAACAAAAAGAGACTGGGTTGTGTTTCATGTCATTTAATGTTATCACAGTGATAATCATATTGTCTGAACCAGATATTAATATACAGATTTTCTCCTCATTGTTGTCACTACTAGAGCAAGATCCTGATTGGTTAACGCGGCGCGAATTTCCGCCAAAGTTCAGATTTTTCAACTCGGCGATTCACGGCATTCGAACGAATCATGCGTCAAACGCTCAATTCGCTCAATTCACGCCGCCTCATTCGCGCGAATCACGTCATTCGCGCCGCAGAATGTCTATTCGCGTCTTTGCATTGACTTAACATGTAAATCACTCACGCGAATCGCATCATTCGCGTCTGGTGTGAACGCACCATTAGAGAATTAAATACTTCTTAAAGGCCCCCTGAAATTGACGTTTTTTAGCTTTTAGTATGACTATGTTAGCCTTAAGGTTATGAATAAGTTGGTGTGCTCCGAAACAATGACAAAATTTGCATTTAGGAGACAAAACTTACAGTCTCTCACTTCCGTTAAAATGGATCACAACATCGCAGACTTCACCTTCTCATCAAATCTTCTGTCCAATCAAATGCTCTCTAGAATCTGAAGCGCCCGCCCCCTACACTATAAATAGATGCTGGAGCACACTATTTTCTACATAGTTGAATACATAGCGCACTACACATGCAATAGGAAACGATTCAGACAGTTTAAATAAGCTTTCAGTTGAGGCGAATGAAGTCTGGTTTCACGTAACTTTCACGCGCACCACCGCAGCGCACACACATAGTCTAGACCAGGGGCCGGATTCACGAAAATCTTCTTAAGAAAGAAGCTAAGATAAATTCTAAGAAGTTCGTAAGAATGTTCCTAAGTGCAATTCTTGAAAAATTCTTAAGATTTTTTTTTTACTTAAAATAAAAGGTGTCATTTGGTGTTATTTTATTGGAAGGTATTACTGAACACTCGCTGAATGAAAAACACCTCAAAGCTCGTCTTTTTGCGCTTCCTGCAGATTACGATCATAATAAGTGTGCAGACTATTTTCGTTGTGACTGGCTTGACGGGATGTCGTGTTTTTAATGTGCCGTGTCGGTAAAATCGTTATTTTATAAGAGCCTAGCCGTTTATCAAGAACGCTGCTCGGGTACCAAAGATCGGCCGTTAGATCGACACAAGACAAATCATATCTCAGAGACATCAGAGCCAGCGGCAGACGGCAGAAGGACTAGCCGAGGAAAGGCTGCTCTCGCCGGGGTTAACGAGCGTTGAACACCCGCTGATCGCCTGGATCTCACAACTCCAAAAACGCCAGATAAAATTGTCAAATAGGCGCTCTCTTTATAAATAAACCTCAGATTTAATCTTTAAACAAGTACATTCTCGCCTGAAAAATTCTTAAAACTATTTTTGACACATTAACAGTAGTATTTTTAAATTACGTGGAGTTTCTCGTCCGCTATTGACGCTTGCTGGTTTTATACTCGTCCATATGGAACTATTAGTTATAAATATTATATTTAGCCAGCTACTGTTATGTTGTAATGCTTAATATTTGAAACAACCCAATAAATTTGTTAAACATCTTACATGTGGGTATTTAAGGTTGGAGGTTATCCTAACTTTAAGAAGTTATTTACGATTATTTTTAAGAACATTCTTTTCGTGAATATGAATACTTCTTAAATTAGATTTTAAGAACAATCACAAGAAAAAAGATTTTTCGGTTTTTGGGAAAAATATTCTTATATTTTTTCTTAAGTTAGAAAATAAGAAGAAATTGGCAGTTATGAATAATTTTATTCTTAAGTATGTTTTGTGAATCCGGCCCCAGAGCCGTTGACTAGAGACACGAGAGCGCAGAGCGGATCATATGCGTGAGTCGGCACATACAACAAAACATATCGGACCCAATTAAATGCTATTATTTCAAAGCGATATGGAGGAGATTATGAGGTTACACTTGATTTCGATAGTCCACTTTAAACATTCTACTAAGTATAAGTAACTTTGCAACTAAATCTCAACTAACTGTCATTAGAGTATTAGTTGACTGTCAGTAGACTGGTAGGTTATGGTTAGGTGTTAGGGTTCGGGTTAGTAGAATAAGTTGAATTGTAGTTGCCAAGTTACTTATAGTCAGTAGAATGTCTGTTGGGGGACCAACAAAATAAAGTTTTAGTAAATATTAATCAGACAGTCTACAAATACTCTAATGACAGTTAGTTGACATGTAGTTGCAAAGTTACTTATAGTTAGTAGAATGTCTAAAGTGGACTCTCAAAATAAAGTGTTACCGATTAGGATGATAAACGGTTAGAGATTAGGAGGAAACTCTGGCTTATATTCTTATATATACCACTGTATATATCGGGGGAAAGAAAAGAGAGAAAGAAATGCGCATCTCGTTTGTAAAACTTATAATATTCGCATTCGAATCACAGAAAGACGAGACTTTACTATCAGTGTGTTGTGAACAGGTTTCACTCCTGAGGGTGTTCAAGTCATCTCAATATCACCTGCTAAGAGCTTCATTGAAACTCGTCTTAGAAAACAGTGCTTTATTACACAGCGGGCCAGAAAAGATACTGGTCTGACGGGAACCATATCTGCACAGACGAGATACCGTATTAGAGAGGGAAGGAAACAGGACGTCCTGTACCTGAGATTACTCAAGAGTTTGCACCTCCTATCGGGTGTAACAGCTCTCACAGTTTGGGAGAAATGGAAAGATTTACAGCACACGAATTGCTCATAAGTTGTTATCATAATTGCTGATTATAATGTTCAGTGTGAGTTTTGTGAATCTCCTCAGTAATTTTCGCAAGCGATGGGAGGCGTTTCCCTACGGCCAGTTTATGATTACACTCCTTCACCACCTGCTTTCTCCACTTCAGCCTGTGACTAACTGATATCAGTCCCGCGTCCCTACCCTGAACATGTTTATCCCGCCCTGAAGGATCCGCCAGCGCTCGCTGTATGAAGTCCTGCTGTCGTACTTCATCACTTCACCCCACCAGCAAATGTCTCAGCTTTCTTATTTCCCAGCGCTCCGGGCCCTGAGAGACATACGCAATGAAATCTAATCTCGTTTAAAGCAAGCATCCGAGGTGAAGGTGAAGTCTACGTGCCGTTGCTCGGCATTATGAATATGAGTTTAATTTGCTGGAAGCTTCTGTCGGCCCCCGCGGGCCCCGCCGGTGGAAGTACATGTCGGGCAAGCAGTGCATCATGGTAAATGAAGGCTTTTACCTCCTGCCTGCCGGGGAGGATTTCATAATAGAGCTTTTGATTTGAATAAATGTCTCTCTTCGACCCGGAGAGCGGCATTCAGTCTTGTTGCAGTCGTGAGAGATTCGGTAATGGTGACAAATGTGGTTTGAGTCGTACAGCATGACCACGCAGTTCTGCTTTCTTAAACACACACACACACACACACACACACACACACGCACACACACACACTCGCACGCACACTCGCACGCTTGTGGATGCTGAAAGAGTTTGTTTCTGTCAATGGAGAATCTGTATAAATCTCTGTTTAAAAACACAGTGAGCTGCTTATGAAGACCAAATGAAAATCAATGTTTTGGTTATTTCCTGAGCTATTGCAATTATTGTTTGTATATTATTTATGCTCTCGTTATTTATTTTGATTAATAACATTTGATTTTTACTTTAAAAACCAGTCATAATGTTCAGTCGTTTCCTGAGGTATTGTAATTAATGTTTATATAAATGTGCATTTATATAATTATTACGTAGTTATAAATGTTCATTAATAATATTAAATTTTTACTCACATACAGAAAACAGGTCTGCATGACTGTAGTAAAATTAATAATTTTCAGTTATTTCCTGAGTTATTGTAATGGTTGTTTATATATTATTTATGTTCTGGTTATTTATTTTTCGATTAATAACATTTGATTTTTACTTTAAAAACCAGTCATAATGTTCAGTCGTTTCCTGAGATATTGTAATTCATGTTTATATAAATGTTAATGTATATAATTATTACGTAGTTATAAATGTTCATTAATAATATAACATTTTTACTTACAGAACTTTAAAAATATGTCTTCATGATTGTAATTATTATTTATATAAATCATATATAATTTATATAATAATAATATGATTATTAATTTTGATGAATGATATTAGATTTTTACAGAACTCATAATTTTCATTTATTTATTGAAATATTGTAATTATTATTTATATAAATAATTGTTTATAGAAATTATATACTATTTATATATAATTATGTGATTATTAATTTTGATTAATAACATAACATTTTTACTTACATACATTATTCATCACTTATTTCCTGAGATATTGTAATTATTATTTATATAAATTATATATTATTTATATAATTATGATATGATTATTAATTTTGATTCATAACATTTTCACTTACATAGAGAAAACAGGTCAGCACAATTGTCAAAAATCTTAATTTTCAGTTATTTATTGACATATTGTAATTTATATCTATATAAATAACTGTTTATATAAAGTATATACTATTTATATGATTATGTGTTTATTAATTTTGATTACTAACATAACATTTTTACTTACATACAGAAAACAGGTCTGCTTGATTGTAGTAAAATTAATAATTGTCAGTTATTTCCTGAGATATTGTAATTATTATTTGTATAATCAGTATATGATTTTTAAATTTGATGAATAACACAACATTTTTAACATGCTTACAGAACTTTTAAAACCAGGTCTGCATGATTGAAACAAAAACAATTGCAGTTATTTCCTCAGATATTGTAATTATTATTTATATAAATTATATGTTACTTATATAATTGTTATGTGAATATTAATTTTCATATACTTTTTTTTGATGATCAATTCTGATATAAAATGAATAATGTGATTGGTTAATAACATTGCATTGTGTGGAATTTCAATGGTCCCATTCCATTATAATCAATAAAGATCCATTATATTATTATAATCACAGAATAGAGAATATTTCCATATGTATTAGATAGTCATGGTGTTATATGCAAAAAATAAACTCAATTGCCTATGTAGGGACCAGCCTGTGGAGCACACTAGGGTTTGCAACAGAGTTCTTGCTTATAGAAGAAAAAGCCTCTTTACGCGTGTGCTGCTCTGTCTTTAAAGCAGGGGCGCAGGGTGTTATACCCAATCTCAAGCTGTTGTTCTCATCTTTGGCCAAACATCACACCTTTGGGATGTGTCACACACACACATGGCCCATGGAGACCAGGGGAAATGCGTGTGTCTCAATCCTCACACACATTCACTGCCTTCAATCCTCCTGGAAGGCTCCCGAAAGTATTCAGAAAGTATTTACAGCGCTTCACTTTTCCCACATTTTGTTATGTTTGCAGCCTTATTCCAAAATGGGTTGAATTCATTATTTTGACACCCCATAATGACAACGAGAAAGAAGTTTGTTTGAAATCTTTGCCAATTTATTAAAAATGAAAAATGTAAAACTCACATGTACACAAGTATTCACAGCCTTTGCTCAATACTTTGCTGAAGCACCTTTGGCACCAACTACAGCCTCAAGTCTTTTTGAGTTTGATGCTAATAGCTTGGCACACCTATTTTTGGGCAGTTTCTCCCATTCTTCTGTGCAGGACCTCTCAAGCTCCATCTGGTTGGATGGGGAGCGTCGGTGCACAGCCATTTTCAGATCTCTCCAGAGATGTTCAATCGGTTCAAGTCTGGGCTCTGGCTGGGCCACTCAAGGACAGTCACAGAGTTGTCCCATAGCTACTCCTTTGTTATCTTGGCTGTGTGCTTCGGGTCGTTGTCCTGTTGGAAGATGAACCTTCGCCCCAGTCTGAGGTCCAGAGCGCTCTGGAGCAGGTTTTCATTAGGGATGACTGTACATTGCTGCATTCATCTTTCCCTCGATCCTGACTAGCCTCCCAGTTCCTGCCGCTGAAAAACAGCCCCACATCATGATGCTGCCACCACCGCTTCACTGTAGGGATGGGATTGGCCAGGTGAAGAGCGGAGCCTGGTTTCCTCCAGACATGACGCTTGCCATTCAGGCTAAAGAGTTCAATATTTGTTTCTCGTGGTCTGAGAGTCCTTCAGGTGCCTTTTGGCAAACTCCAGACGGGCTGTCATGAGCCTTTTACTGAGGAGGGTCTTCCGTCTGGCCACTCTTCCACAGGCCTGATTGGTGGAGAGCTGCAGAGATGGTTGTTCTTCTGGAAGGTTCTCCTCTCTCCACAGAGAAACGCTGGAGCTCTGTCAGAGTGACCATCGGGTTCTTGGTCTCCTCTCTGACTAAGGCCCTTCCCCTCCGATCGCTCAGTTTGGCCGGCGGCTCAAGGAAGAGTCCTGGTGGTTCCAAACTTCTTCCATGTACGGATGATGGAGACCACTGTGCTCATCGGGACCTTCAGTGCTGCAGAAAGTTTTCAGATCAGTACAATCCTGTCTCTGAGGTCTACAGACAATTCCTTGGACTTCATGGCTTGGTTTGTGCTCTGACATGCACTGGTAACTGCGGGACCTTATATAGACAGGTGTGTGCCTTTCCAAATCAGCTGAATTAACCACAGGTGGACTCCAAACAAGTTGTAGAAAAATCTGATCAGTGGAAACAGGAGCACCTGAGCTCAATTTTGAGTGTCACGGCAAAGGCTGTGAATACTTATGTACATGAGATTTTTTTTCGTTTTTTATTTTTAAAACATTTACAAAGATTTCAAACAAATTTCTTTCATGTTGTCATTATTGGGTATTGTTTGTATAATTTTGAGGAAAATAAAGGATTAGTTCACTTTTAAATAAACTTTTGCAGATAATTTACTCACCCCCATGTCATCCAAGATGTCCATGACTTTCCTTCCGCAGTCAAAAAGAAATTAAGGTTTTTGATGAAAAATTCCAGGGTTTTTCTCCATATAATGGACTTCAATGGGCTCCAAACGGTTCAAGGTCCAAATGACAGTTTCAGTGCAGCTTCAAAGGGCTTTATACGACACCAGACGATGAATAAGGGTCTTATCTAGACAAACCATCAGTTTCTGCGAGAAACCCAGCAGTATTTATGCTATTATTTTACCTCTTATCAGACGAACGTGATCATCTCTGAGCTTCGCCATAACTTCCGCTAAGTGAGGTCAAAATACGAGCGTGGTCATAGATGTATACGTAGATACCTCATTAGCGCTTGCACGAATCAGTCGAATGAGCATCTACTATCGATATATCTATATTATCAGCAAAAGTGTATTTAAAAGTGAACTAATCCTTTAATCGATTTTGGAATAAGACTGTAACAACAAAATGTGGGAAAAGTGAAGCGCTGTAAATACTTTCCAGATGCACTGTATTTTCCTTCTAAAGTAAATGTATCTTGCTTTAACATTTTTATTTGTTTGAATATTTATACTAGATAGAACAATGTTTCTAATGCATCAGGATTATTTTTTTTTTTCACTGAGTTTTAAATTCAAGGTTATTGTTTGAACACAAGTCTTAATATCAAACACAATGTTTTCCTTCTAAAGTCTTGTTTTACGGATGGTTAAATATGTCTACTAGATAGTACAAAGGCACTAATTAATAAAAAAAAAAAAGAACTGTAAGAAATCCTTCACACACACTGATTTCATAAATACGGTCATTCCGTCTCCAGTCATTATAATTAGCTTTAAATAGAAACAATAGCAGTGTATATTATGTCCTTGTTTAGACAGCTAAATGAATGTGTGTGTGCTCATGAAATCTCAGTCCTACAGAACCAATAGCCACCCAAACCTTCTCAAACTGGCCCAGTTAGGAGAATATTTTAAGACCTCCCAGACGGGTTGGTTTGCCCACAACATCAGGACAGTCTCTCTCTCACATGATAGAAGGAAGACTGACATAAGACTGAATGAGCTTCAATCTATAGTAAAATCAGCTGAATGAGATGTGGCGCTATATACCGATTAATAACGGCGCGGAGCAGAAACAGAAACTACAGAATGACAAGAGAACGGATGAAGTCGTAACAGAAAGGGCTGTCAGGATGTCGTTGAAGAGCTTTGCTAATGTGCTAATAACTCACACAACACATTTAGCTGATGGCGGCACAATGACGCATCTCACAACGATTCGGCTGTGGAAGCAACACATGCTAACAATGATTCTACGCTCAGCCTCTTCCGTGGAAAACATTTCAACAGAAATCTGCATAATAACCCCAAACAAACCAACTTATAATGAACAAACAGTGTTGATTATTCCAGCAGGAGGCATCCCACATCCAATTATTGATAAACAATGTTTGAATTAGTCTTCGATTTATACGAATATTTCATTATATTTAATGGACCGTAATGGAGGAACGCTTCATTTTCTCACAATGCTGTAATTTGCTCTCAGTTCATGCACTCATGCACTATTTTAAGCCCTTTTGTATTAATAGTATTAGTGTGTTCACACTGAAAATTACAGGAAGAAGTAGTGCACTTCAGATACCTGAATCATGCACTTATTTTACTGAAATAAACTAATAAATAAATAAGTATGAAATGTTATTGGGCGAAAGATGAGAAGGCCATCAGAGTTTATTTGATGCATTTTTTTATTTACTCGTCCCTAAATTTATTTAAAATAAACATATTTATTTAGTTATTTATAAAAAATAAAAAGATAAACATATTTTTATTTATTTCCCCTAAAGTAGAATTTGAACATGAATTTATTTATTTATTAATTTATAAATAAATAATAAAATATGCACAAATATTTTTATTCACTTACCCATACCTTTTTTTTAAATGTATTTGTTTATAAATAAATGATAAAAGATGCAAAGAATATTTTGATTTACTCGTCCCTAAATTTATTTAAAATAAACATATTTATTTAGTTATTTATAAATAAATAATAAAATATGCATACATAGTTGTATTCTCTTACCCATAAAATTATTTAAAATGTATTTGGTTATAAATAAATGATAAAATATGGATAAAATATTTGTATTTACTCATCCCTAAATTTAATATAAATACATTTATTTATTTATTTTTACTTATTAAAATACTAAAAGACTTATAATAAAATAATGTTATTTTTATTAAATAATAAAAGACACATAACATATTTAATTTACTTTCCTCTTAAATGTATTAAAACATGCATTTACATATATATATATATATATATATATATATATATATATATATATATATATATATATATATATATATATATATATATATATATATATATATATATATATATATATATATATATATATATATATATATATATATATATATATATAATAAAAGATACATACAATCATTTTATTTACTCACCTATAAAATTATATACAATTATTTGTTTATTTATAAATAATAAAAGATGCATCAATATTTTCTCTTCTAACCCCTAAAATTATTTGCATTTTCTTTATGTATTTGCTTAAAAATAATATATAAAAGAATCATAAACATTTTTATTTACTTGTCCCTAAATGTATTTAAAATAAATGTATTTATTTATTCATATATTTATTTATTAAGAAATTATTAAAGACGTATTAAAATATTTGTACTTATTAAAAATACATTTGTTTATAAATAATAAAAAATACATAAATATTTTAATGTACTCACCCCTAAATATATATATATACACACATTCTAAAAAATGCTGGGTTAAAAATAACCCAAGTTGGGTTGAAAATGGACTAAACCAGCAATTGGGTTGTTTTAACCCAGCAGTTGGGTTAAATGTTTGCTTAAAACAACTGAATCGCTGGGTTAAAACAAACCAATTGCTGGGTTAGTCCCTTTTCAACCCAACTTGGGTTATTTTTAACCCAGCATTTTCAGCATTTTGAGCAGAGTGTATGTATGTATATATACATTTTTGCTACAACAATAACCATGTGGACTTTCTACTTTCTCAAAACATGTAGTTTTGCATTGGCTTTGCTCCTGTCAGTCTTCATCTGACACTGTTGCATGAATCAATGTGAATCATCATCATCATCTTCTCCTAATGACAGGCCTGTCTCAGAAAGAGGGCATTGTGCAACAGTGCTCATGAAAGCAGCCATTCTTTTCAACGAATACACACAATGCGAGTTGCTATAGTGATGTTTATTACTTACATTACAGACGTCACCACTGGCACCATGAACAGAGATATACTTCAAACGGACTAATAAAGACGGCTCTGCTAATGAGGCGCATGTTTTTCCTCCTGCATTCCCAGCATTAGGCTTTGCTTTGGCCTGTAATCTGCCTTCAGGAACGCCACGGTGCCAATTCAAACCCCGCAGGCCCTTTTACAGACGTAATTTACTTGTGTTTTCTACACGGCCTGCGCTTTCATCATGCGTCTGCTCATTGTGGATATGACTTCAAGCGGGACCTGGTCATTTCACAAGGTGCTGCGCTCTTAACTCTCCACAGTGAGCATGACAACACGCTGAATCATCTGCATGCATCAGAGCGCTTTTGCACATACTGAGCCCAAAACACAACGCTGTTGTTTTCAAAAGGACAGTCGTCATTTAATCATCATTTTGTTTGTCATTCAATCACGCTCATTTTGTTCCACACACAAATGTAACTTTCTCTGTGAAACACAAGAAGTAAGAGCATCTACTGTGTGTATGTGGCACTTTTGAACATGAAAATATGTCTTTGAACCGGGGAAATGCTCCAGTAAGGATATGCCCAGATTCTACGGAGCCCCTAAAGGGACATGGTGAAGGGAAAAATATGAGATGTCAATGCTTTTGCAGTCTCTATCAATATGCGGAGTATTGCAATCGCCTATAAAGTTGTCATGAACTGGCTTTTTTTTATTTTTTTTATACTGTTTTCTGAGGTCAACGTTTGTGTGGTTTTTACATTCAGAAACATCATACACTCTAAAAAATGCTGGGTTAAAAACAACCCAAGTTGGGTTGAAAATGGACTAACCCAGCAATTGGGTTGTTTTAACCCAGTGAATGGGTCACCCAGCGGTTGGGTTAAATGCTTGCTTAAAACAACCCAATCGCTGGGTTAAAACAGCCCAATTGCTGGGTTAGTCCATTTTCAACCCAATTTGGGTTGTTTTTATCCCAGCATTTTTTAGAGTGTAATGAATAAGTAATAGGCTATTTTCTGCCTTGGTTTTGAGGCTCTCTGAAAAACGCTCGGTTTTCAAACACAAGGCTGTCTAATTCTAAACTTTAAAATATATCCCCCCCCCCACGAATTTAAATTAAACTGAAAGAAATTATTAATATTTCAACCAAAAATGTGTGTGCTTGTGTGGAAAGTAACTGCGCATCTACTTGGGTCATTGAGTGAGCGCCATTTAAAACGCTAAATATATAATACGCACTGTTGCTCCGTATTTAATTATAACTTCAGATGCATGATATTTTAATTTGTCGGGCCCAAAGAAATCAGTTTTATTTTTTCCCAAATTCCATTAAAAAAAATTACAGATTAATTTTGTTTCTGTTTTAATTTTTTCTGGATGGTTATATTAAATTGTATTAATCAAAAAGCATGTCTAATTAATCGAAAAATCATGAAACTTTATTAATTTAACAGCAATTTATTATGCTTTTAAAACAGACATTGCCGCGACGTTTCAAAAGAGCCGGAAAGTAAATAAATGTCTAGCGGAAATGACGCAAGTCGAAGCGTCTTCCTCACGGGGATGTAAGCGTTTTCAGACGTTTCAGTGGGGATGAGCAACTTTTGGAAAACGATTGAAAACGATAGTGTGAATGCGGAGCGATCTTTTTGGCGTAAACTCCGGATTTATCTGGATTAGTAATGCCGCTTTCACACCTACCTTGTTTGGTCCGGATTTTCGGACTTCTCAGTTTGGTCCGAATCAAAATTGCAGGTGTGAAACCTCCCCCGTACCAAGGTTCGGTTGGTTTCTAGTGGGAAAGCATTTTCTGTATGGTTCGTACTTTCAGAGCATTTACAGGAAGTTCCTGGTTATGTTTAAATATTATAATGTTATTTTTTAATTTCATCTAGGCTACATTGATTATGAAAAGATGCTCAATATGTCAGAAGACAGAAGGTCAGAAATGATTTTGAAAGAAATTTCGCATAATTTTGCTTAGAAAGCCTTTCTTTAATGTGAATTTCGTTTTGTATAAATTGTATCTAATTTTAATCAACGTTTAATCAGATAATTGCCAGGATTTAATAAATAAGAAGCCTATAGCTTCTTATAGTCTATAGCAGACAATAATCACGGGAGCGATCATATGCTTTACATGTCTCAAATAAACCGAGACTCAGCAGCTACTTGTCTCACAAAAATGAGAAATATGTGTATATAAAGCTTGAAATATCCACTTTTAAACGTAACGAAAAGAAAATAGTCAAGCAATGCGCACTGTTCAATAGTGGCAACGATATGCGTCCGTTCATTCATTCTTGTCAAAGACGCTGACGTCAGACGCACGTCCGTTTACAAACCAATCAATGTCCAGAAGCCGCCCACATAGATGATGACGAGTGGACGCAAGTGTGTCATGTAAAGTTCTTTAGTGTGCTCGCATAATTGCAATGTGAAACCAAACCAAAACTAACCGAATGTATAAAATGTATCAAAACATGAACTTCGGTTCGAACCTTGGTGCAGACTTTCAGGTGTGAAAACGCCCTTAATTTAAAGTTAAATCTACGAATTATCTTACTCAAAAAAGTCGAGAGTAAAAATCTGCTTACCTTAAGTACTCAAAATACTTAACTTATAAATGTTGATGTAACAGATTACCTCGAAAATTTTGAGTTTTGCCAACTTATTCGGGTTTACTGTACACTGCAGATTCTACAGCCCTTGCATTTCATTATACAAAAACCCTCTCAGATTTGACGTCTCAAAGGGCAACGTCATAGTTCTCTTCTGTAGCTCAGGAGACTTCTCTTTTTTTTTCAATTTAAGCATTAAATTTATCTCAGACACAGGAATAAAAAGGAGAAAGAGAGTGTTTACTTATACAGCAATAGTATAGAGATATAATTTTAACGTGGATAGCAGCTCAAATATTTTGGCCGTGGAAAAATGAGATGTCTGAGTTCATATACAGATACAATGCGTCAAGATGTCTTCAGAAATGCATGGAGTGTTTTAGAAGATACTTCCAGTGTAATCTCACTGCTGTCTCTAAAACTGCCTCATCGACACGGCATCCTCAATAAACCCGTCTCCGGCGTGATGACTCAGATTGTTCGAATATTACAATTTAATAATTGTTAAATCGATATGTCATCCTCAATAAACCCGTCTCCGGCGTGATGACTCCGATCTTTCAAATATTGCACTTTAATAATTGTTTCTCCCAAGGTTTATTTTTCCCCATTAGGTCACCTGATGGGGTTTTGGTTTCCTTGCCACTGTTGCCTTTGGCTTGGCGTGCTCAGTTGGGGACACACATTTTTTCACCTAAATATCCAAATAAATCTAATTATTAAACTAAATTACTGATCTAATTAATAATCTAACGCCCACATTGTCACTGTATGATAACTGAAATGAACTGATGACATACCCGCTTTCTCCGGAGCGGCTATACAGCCGAATAAAATTCTGTTGCATTATTTTCCTGTTTAACGCTGTGAAGCTGCTTTGAAACAACCTGCATTGTAAAAAAAACGCTATATAAATGAAGTTGACTTGACTTGACTTTCTACAATTAAGATATTAATATGCCTTTTTTACCCCTACCAGTCAGTAAGAAATCAACACTTTTATTCAGCAAGGATGCCTTAAATTGATCAAATTAATCATCACATTAGGATGATTTCTGAACACGTGACACAGAAGAGACAAAAACTTTTAAAAATCTCCCCAACCCAGTTTCTGTAATCTTGTGCTGAAAGCTCAGTGTTTGTTCAGTATTTGGGTCGGCACAGATTGTGTCTGTGGGGTTTCGATTTGTGCTCAAGTTCTCCGAGCGCTGAAGCACATCCTCCTCTCCGCATGACTATCCTCTTTCCTAACCTTTCCACTCTTTTTCTTTTTTTGTGTTTGCATCTGAGTTATTAATAAGCGTGTGGGAATCAGTGTTGGGGAGTTACTAACTTACACGCGTTAAATCACTTGACATATTTTAAAACAATGGCAAATTATCAACAAATACAGCTCTGATATTTATGAGGATAGTGTTCCCTTAAATAGCTCCACTGTATAGTTTGCTATTGTTTAATAGCTTGTAGCTTTGTCTCTTTCCATCCATTCGATCTCATTTCTTTAGCAGGTGAATGAGCTCGGTTATTTGCAGCTCTTTCTCAGTTTCAAAGGAAAAAGGTAGATTGCGTTCTGTGGTTGATCTGTAACATAAGCGCGAGAGCATGACGGTAAATGATGAAACAGACGAAAGGAAATTATGTTTCTGAGGACGAGAGGCCTTGGTCGAAACTGGCACAAGATGCTCTGTGTCCTTCAGTGCACAACCGGTTCTGCTTCAGAGTGTCTATTCATGTACAAAACGTGTGAAAAAAAATACATTGTGTTCAACACAAACCATATTCAATCTTGCTGCAAATGAGGTCTAATTCAGGACAAATTAAAAAAAAAAAAAAAAAAAAAATCTTTCAGAAAAGACAGTAAAATAATAATAAAACAATAAAAAATAAATAAAAATAAAATAAAAACTAAACTAAACTAAACTAAACTAAACAAAAACTATTCTAAACAAAAAAAAAAATAAAAAAAAAAAATAAACAAATTAAAGTAAATATAAAACAAACTAAGAATTTTTTTTACAAAAATAAAAACAAAAACTATTCTAAACAAAAAGATAAAATAAAAAATTAATTAATTAATTAAAGAAAATATAAAACAAACAAAGAAATAAAACAAACTATTCTAAACAAAAAGATAAAATAAAAAATAAAATAATTAAAGAAAAAATAAAACATAAAAAACTATTCTAAACAAAAAGATAAAATAAAATAAATAAATAATTAATTAAAGAAAATATAAAACAAACAAACAAAAAACTTATTCTAAACAAAAAGATAAAATAAAATAAAAAATAAACAAATTAAAGAAAATATAAAACAAACTAAGAATTTTTTTTTACAAAAATAAAAACAAAAACTATTCTAAACAAAAAGATAAAATAAAAAAATAATTAATTAATTAAAGAAAATATAAAACAAACAAAGAAATAAAACAAACTATTCTAAACAAAAAGATAAAATAAAATAATAAATAAATTAAAGAAAATGTAAAACCAACAAAGAAATAAAACATAAAAACTATTCTAAACAAAAAGATAAAATAAAATAAAAAATAATAAATAAATTAAAGAAAATGTAAAACAAACAAAGAAATAAAACATAAAAACTATTCTAAACAAAAAGATAATATAAAATAATAAATAATAAATAAATGAAAGAAAATGTAAAACAAACTTAAATAAATAAATAAAATAATAATAATAATAACATTAATGTAAAAATAATGGATAAAATTGCTATTGCTGCCAATGACACAAACGTCCCTCATGTTTTATGGCTGAACCCTGAGATAGAGGCTGAGTATAGCAGAGGGTTAGATATGTTTCTAAACACTCTTCCAAGCAATCTGTACATGTCTTGAGGAGTTTTCAAACTGCGAGGACAGGCACGTTTCACGGCCAGAGTGACCTGGTTCTGATGAGCAGCACATGGCCACAGTATCAGGGCTGTTGGACTGGACCCTGACGCCTGCCCCTCAGACCACCAGCTCAATTCATTTCACAGCGGGAGGCAAGCGCTGGAGCTCAGGCTGTGGGCGGAAATCAGCTTCCCACTGGGTCTGCTCCTGCCCGGGGCCAGATCTGTGCAGATTAACACCTCCTCACCACGTACATGCAAAACAGCTCAACAAATCACTCTCACCAATAACAGCTCCACAGCCACCACATAAACCAACCAGCTCTGCTTCCCCAAGAGCCTTTCAGTCAAGAGAAACACTTCCTTCTTAGAGTGAAGAATCTATCAAGAACTTTTTGTGCGATGGTAAAGCTCCATGGGTGTAATATAAAACATTTTTTTTTTAAATTAAATTTTTTTTATAATAATAAAAAAATAATAAAACAAAACAAAACAAAACACAAATAAAAAATAATAATACAAAATAAAAAAAAAATAAAAAAAAAATTAAATAATAAACTAAACTAAACTAAACAACTAAACTAAAAAATAAGATTCTCAGCTAATAAATGTAACTTTAAAAAGATGTATAATAATAATAATATCAAATAAAATAAAGAATAAAATATGCTCAAATAATAACCAAAAATAAACTACATTAAAATAAATATATAAATAAATATGCTCAAATAATAAACCAAACAAAATAAAAAACAAATAAATAAATAAATATGCTCAAATAATAAACAAAACTAACTAAATAAATAAGTAATATATGTTTAAATAATGATCAAAACTAAATAAATAAATAAATAAACAAATAAATAAATTATAAACAAAAATAAACTACATTAAAATAAATATATAAATAAATATGCTCAAATAATAAACCAAACAAACAAACAAACAAAAAAGTGAAAACGAAATAAATAAATAAACGAATGAATGAATAAATAAATACATAATTATTAAAATATGATCAAATAATAAACAAAACCAAATCAAAATAAATAAAAAAATAAATAAATAACATATACTCAAATAATAAACAAAACCAATAAGTAAAAAAATAAATATGCTCAAACAATAAACAAAAACAAACAAACAAACAAACAAATAAATATGTTCAAATAATAAACAAAACTAACTAAATAAATAATATATTCAAATAATGAACAAAACTAAAAACAAACAAACAAACAAACAAACAAACAAATAATCCACTTAAATCCTCCCGCCAATCCACTTAAATCCTCCCGCCATCCTATAAGAGCTGTTATATCAGGTAATGTTTTTGCAGGAGCTTGTTATTCCTGACCATTCAGACTGTGTGGAGGCACATTTCTTATCGTCAGATTGTGTTAATAAAATAACATGAAATAAATAAAATTAAATGATGAAAAAATTAAATAAATTAAATAATTAAATAATTAAATGAAATAATATATTAAATAAAAAAGAATACAAATAAATGAAATAATAAATGAAATAATAAATGAAACAATAAATGAAACAATAAATAAATAAATAAATAAATAAATAAATAAATAAATAAATAAATAAATAAATAAATAAATAAATAAATAAATAAATAAATAAATAAATAAATAAATAAATAAATAAAATTGAATAATAAATGAATGAAATGAAAAAATAAAATAAATAAAATAAAACAAGATAAATAAAATAAAATAAACTTAAATTAAATTAAATTAAAAATAGAATAAAAATAGAATTAAAAATAAACACATTAATTAATAGATAAATAAATAAATGAAATTACATTAAATGAAATACATGAAATAATAAAAATAATGAATAAATAAATGAACTTAAATTAAATTAAAAATAGAATAAAAATAGAATGATAGATAAATAAATAAATAAATAAATAAATAAATAAATAAATAAATAAATAAATAAATAAATAAATAAATAAATAAATAAATAAATAAATAAATAAATAAATAAATAAATTAATTAATTAATTAATAAATTAATAAATTGATAAATAAATTGATAAATAAATTGATAAATAAATTGATAAATAAATTGATAAATAAATAAATGAAATGACATTAAATGAATTAAATGAAATAAATGAAATAAATGAAATAAATGAAATAAATGAAATAAATGAAATAAATGAAATAATAATAATGAATAAATAAATGAATACATGAAATAATGAAATTAAATTAAATAATACATTTAATTACTTAAATTAATTAAATTAAATTAAATTTAAACAAATAAACAAATAAACAAACAAATAAATGAAATAATTAAATTAAATAATATATTACATAAAAAGAATATAAATAAATAAATAAACAAACAAACAAACAAACAAACAAACAAACAAATAAATAAATAAATAAATAAATAAATAAATAAATAAATAAATAAATAAATAAATAAATAAATAAATAAATAAATAAATAAATAAATAAATAAATAAATAAATAAATAAATAAATAAATAAATAAATAAATAAATAAAATGAAATGAAATAGTCTGCACATTTGTTATTGTCAAAAATGTCTAAAAACAATAAACGAAAAATGAAAAAAAAAATCTTGTTGGGAGGAAGTCAAGTTCTTAACAACAAACATGATTTGAGAAATCATTCATGTCGCAAACGCAGAGAAACAAATTTGTAGTTTGTTCAACTTACTAACACGTGTTTGCTTCTTTCCATTATAAAATAACATTTAATAAAATACTAATTTTACCAGCTTTATCATGAGGTATTATTTATGAGAGAAACTCAAAAGGCAGGCATTCAAAACGCCTTTTAGATTGCCAACTTTCTCTTTTAAAAAGTTCAGTTTAGGGCTCTTGATCAGAAAGCTGGCTTCATGAATAATTCATGGCTTTATTAATGAGCTTATGGAGCATGGTGAAGTAATGCAGCTCTTGAATGATGCTCTCCTCTTCTATAAAGCACACCAAATAAGCAGCCCTAAATGAATGCCTGCACTCGGAATTAATAATTAAACCACTGACCTGTATGACATTCAAACATCCTGTATACACAACCAGACCTTATTTGTCTGTATGCAAAAACTTTTCAAAAAACAACAACAACACAAAACCCTGTGATACCATAACACACACTCAAAAGGAACAGAAGAATGTCATACTCCATTGCCACTGTGATGTCATAGAGAAACATTCCGCCCGGAATGAGTCTTGGAATCACTTCCTGCTTCAGTGTTTCATCATAGAGCATCTGGTGAGGATGTCACAGAGGCACATTGTCCTCGACCTGAGGCCAGTTGCACAAACTAAACCATTATGTTAAGATCTAGTATGAGCCACTAGCAGTTAGGCAAGTGGCATTCAGTCTTACTTTTCGTATCAAATTAGGCCAGTCTATGTTTTTGTGTAACTGATTAAAAAAAATTATGAACAGTTTTAAAGAAAAAAAATGTGTGTCTAACTTGTAAGACTAGTCTTAACGGTTTATGCAACCGGCCCCAGATCTCCTCTTGCAGGGATGTCACCTCTCAGATGTCCATTTAACCCTCTGGGGCTCTTCGGTCAGAAATGTTTTATTATAAAAAAAATTAAAAATCGTAGCTTCATCGGAATGGTCCGAAACTTTGTGACTTTATTGGTACTCGGTATATGAACACCCCAAAAATTTGGGGACAGGATTTGAAAAGTCTAAGTGGTCGTAAAAAAAAAAATAGTCACACTCAGGACCTTCGGGTCAAAAATGACCCCCATAGGAAATTAATGGAAAATTGGCAAAAATATGAAAATACAGAGTTCCCCTTCAAGGGAACTCGAGCTGCGTCACCGCTTTGGGAACGCCCCTGCGTGATTGCGTCGTGAAGCACGTATGTCATCAGTCCAATAGAGAGACGGAACGTCATAGGCGGGTGACGTCATAGACCCGGAAGCTATAAAGCACACCGGCAAACACACGCCGTTAGCTTCTGTTGCCTTCAACAAGCGCTCTGTGTTATTCTGTCCAAGTGTCTTTGTGTTGTGTCTGAGTTCAGACTGTTTTGTTACGTTTGCACTATTCACCACATTGATACAAGAGAAAAAAGTATGACGAGCGAACAGCGTTACAGACAGTGTGTTCCTCCCTGCTCACGTTACATCACGAGCGGGGATACACACTTGATGTGCGTTGTTTGTTTGGGAGAGCAGCACGCGCAGTCGGCACTCGAGGGTGCCGGCTGCGAGCATTGTGAGGCTCTGCCTCTTCGTGTGCTGCGATCCCGCCGGGCGCTCTTCGAGGAGGGCGTCCCGGTTAGCGCTCCCCACGGCACGGGTCCCGCTGCTGCTGAGGCTCAGCGGCGACTCATGTCGTGGGGTTCGCAAAAGGATCTGACGGAGGGGATGGAGACGGGCCCCGCCCTATCTCTTCCTTCACCCGCCAGATCCAGCGCTGCCTCTCTGGGATCGGGAGCCCGCTCTGCGGCTTCTCCCGCCCGGGGAGCGGCCGCGATACTGCAGCTATCTTCCTCCGAGGAGGTTGATGTCTGTAGCATCGATGCAGGGGGTGGAGACTCGTCACTTCATTCCCCTGCAAGTGAGGAGCTTATGGAGGTGCTGAGCAGAGCGGTGGCCAGACTACACATTGACTGGCCACACGAACATCATGAGCGAGCTGCCGTAAAAAGCAGACTCGACGAGCGCTTTCTCCCCGCGCACTCTGTTCAGCCTCCTCGAAGGAGTCTGCCGTTTTTCCCGGACCTCCACACCGAGGTGTCGAGGTCCTGGAAGCGGCCCGTGTCTGCACGCATTTTCACCCCGCAAACGTCTGTTTATAGTAATATCACGGGGTGTAAGAGACACGGTTACGGTCAGCTGCCTCGGGTTGAACAGACGCTTGCGAGCCATCTGTCACCCGAGTCTGCGTCAACCGTAAAGGCTCCGACTTTGCCCACAAAACCTCTGAAAGTAACATCATCGTTTGTGGGCAAAGCATATTCGGCAGCAGGTCAAGCCGCCGCGTGTCTGCACACTATGTCTATTGTGCAGGCATATCAGGCTGATCTGCTAAGGGACCTGGGGGAAAGCCACGAGATCGGAGTCGATACTATTAATGAACTTCGATCGACTGCCGATCTCGCTCTCCGTGCCACCAAGGAGACGGCCCGATGCGTCGGCCGTTCTATGGCAGCCCTAGTGGCCACGGAGAGACATTTGTGGCTTAATCTTACGGACATTAAGGAAAGGGACAAGAGTTTTTTGCTCGATGCGCCGCTGTCTCCGGAGGGCCTGTTCGGTGACGCTGTCACCACGGTTACCGACAGGTTCCTGGAGGCGAAAAAGCAGGCAGCGGCGCTCAAGCAGTTCCTTCCCCGTAAGCCCCAGGTCTCGTCTGCTGCTGGGCGGGAGCAGCAGATGCCGAGTACGAGCTCCTCACACAGGGCGCAGCAAAGAGTGAGTGTCGCCACTCGTACACCCCCGCAGAAAGGGTCGTCGGGTGCGCGGCGCTCACAGGCGCAGCCTTCTAACCCCAGGGCTGATCTGAGGACAGTCATTGTGGCGAGGAAGGCTGCGTCAAAGAAGTCCTGACGCCTCTGGGCCCAGGACAGTGAGGGTGGTCCCCTCCGCGGACGCACGGTGCTTACCGCTGTACACGGTACCCGTGCGTCCGCGGTACCCTCACGGGGTCAGTCCGCCAACCCCGCCCGAGTGCCGGGGCGCGGAGGGGCCCCGCGGGTCATTCGAGCATGGCCCGCACCCTCTTCGGAGGGAAATTATGCCGTCGAGTCAGTCGTTCCCTGCCGGTTCGCCGCTTCAGGGCGCTGCACTCGCGGTGCAGAGTACATCAGAGACCAGCCTCGAGAGGCTGGTTCCCTTAGTAGATTTTGTGTCAGAGTGGGAAAATCTGCCTCACATATCTCGTTGGGTCCTGCGATGTGTAAAGTTGGGGTACGCGATTCAGTTCAGATGCCGTCCCCCCAGCTTCAACGGGGTCCTCTCCACTGTGGTGGACCCGGTGCAGGCTCTGGTGATGACTCAAGAAGTACAGACTCTGCTGCAAAAGGGGGCTATAGAGAGGGTTCCCCCCCCGGACAGGGAGTCAGGCTTTTACAGCCGGTACTTCATAGTGCCAAAGAAGGATGGTGGGCTGCGCCCCATCTTGGATCTTCGCGTCCTGAACCGAGCCGTGGCAAAGCTCAAGTTCAGGATGCTGACACTCAAACAGATCGTGTCTCAGATCAGGTCCGAGGACTGGTTTGTCACGATAGATCTCAAAGATGCGTATTTCCATGTCTCCATCCTTCCGCAGCACAGGAAGTTCCTGAGGTTCGCTTTCAGGGGAGAAGCGTACCAATATCGGGTGCTTCCTTTCGGTTTAGCCCTTTCACCCCGCACGTTCACGAAGTGTGTGGACGCTGCTCTGGTCCCCTTGCGTTTGCAGGGGATCCGCATCCTCAATTACATCGACGACTGGCTGATACTAGCACAGTCAGCGCGTCTCGCGGTTCAGCATCGAGATGTTGTTCTCGCGCATATGAGGAGGTTGGGGCTGAGGCTCAACTCCAAGAAGAGTGTTCTCTCTCCTGTGCAGAAGATCACTTATCTCGGGGTGAGTTGGGATTCGGTCGCTATGCAGGCTCGTCTGTCGGAGCCTCGCGTGGGGTCAATCCTCTCAGCCGTGAAAGGGGTGAAGCTAGACCAGCCGCTCACTGTAAAGCAGTTTCAGAGACTGTTGGGTCTGATGGCAGCCGCGTCCAATGTTATTCCTTCGGGCCTGCTGTTCATCAGGCCGCTACAGTGGTGGCTCAAGACCAGGGGTTTTTCCCCGAGGGGGAACCCCTTTCGCGTAATCAAGGCAACGCGGCGGTGTCTCCGCACCTTGGTTATGTGGAAGGACCCCAGGTTCCTGACCCAGGGCCCGTCGCTGGGGGCACCGTGTCAGCGTACTTCTCTGACCACGGATGCCTCCCTGACGGGCTGGGGGGCGACCATGAGTGGTCGCTCGGCCCAGGGTCTGTGGCAGGAGCACCAGCGTTCATGGCATATAAATTGCCTGGAAATGTTGGCGGTGTTTCAGGCTCTGAAGCACTTCCTGCCGCATCTCAGGGGCCATCATGTGCTTGTACGCACAGACAGCACATCGGTGGTCTCCTACATCAACCATCAGGGGGGTTTGAGGTCTCGTCGCTTATACAAGCTGGCGCGCCTTATCCTCCTCTGGGCTCAGGGAAAATTGCTGTCAGTCAGGGCTATGTACATTCCTGGGCGGTTGAACGTGGAAGCAGACATCCTGTCGAGGCAGGGGCCAAGGCCCGGGGAGTGGAGACTCCACACCGATGTGGTGGAGCTCCTTTGGGAGAAGTTTGGCAGGGCCCAAGTGGACCTGTTCGCCACTCACGAGAACTCTCATTGTCATCTGTGGTTCTCCCTGTCGCCTCCAGCTCCTCTCGGACTGGATGCGATGGTACAGGAGTGGCCGAGGCTGCCCCTGTACGCTTTCCCCCCGATCGCTCTGCTTCCGGGAGTTCTAGAGAGAGTGCGCCGGGACGGGGCCCGTCTCCTTCTAGTAGCCCCGTTCTGGCCGGGCCGGGTATGGTTCTCGGATCTGGTGTCTCTCCTCGACGGCTCTCCCCTGGAGATTCCGTTCCGGAGGGACCTTCTCTCTCAGGCGGGCGGAGTTTTTGTTCACCCCCGCCCGGAGTTGTGGAAACTGTGGGCTTGGCCTCTGAGGGGACCCAGCTCATAAGTTCCGGTCTCTCAACTGAGGTTGTTGAGACCATTCTACACTCCAGAGCTCCTTCTACGAGGAAACTTTACTACCTGAAGTGGAGACTCTTCACCTTATGGTGTCGAGATCGCCTGCGGGATCCAGTTAACTGCCCTGCGAGCGTGGTGCTGGAGTTCCTGCAGGAGAGATTCTCTGCTGGATTAGCCCCCTCCACACTAAAGGTGTACGTGGCGGCCATAGCTGCTTACCACACTCCTTTGAGTGGTGTTTCATTAGGGCGACACCCTCTAGTAACTCGTTTCCTCCGTGGAACCTTGAGGCTGAGACCTGTGACACGCACCAGGGTGCCGGCCTGGGACTTATCCATCGTCCTTCGAGGCCTTTCCGAGGCTCCCTTCGAGCCGCTCGAGGAAGTTCCTGAGAAATTTCTCACTTTCAAAACTATTTTTCTTCTTGCTATTTCTTCTCTTAAAAGAATTGGGGACTTGCAAGCCCTCTCTGTCGCACCCTCGTGCTTGGAGTTTGCCCCGGGTATGGCTAAGGCCTTTCTCTCTCCGAGGCCCGGGTATATTCCTAAGGTCCTCACTAATCCTGTGAGACCTATTGTGCTCCAGGCCTTCTGTCCTCCTCCCTTTGTGACGTCAGACCAGGAAAAGTTAAATCTGCTTTGTCCAGTTCGCGCCTTAGACGCCTATATCCACAGAGCTGCCCTGTGGAGAAAAACTGATCAGTTGTTTGTTTGCTACGGACCTCCATCCCGTGGGGGTCCGGTGTCAAAGCAGAGGATGAGCAAGTGGGTAGTCGAGGCTATCTCACTGGCTTATGGGGCGGCCGGACAGCCTTCTCCTTTGGCTGTTCGGTCCCACTCCACTAGGAGTATGGCTGCTTCCCAAGCTCTCTTGGCAGGGGCCTCCCTGCAGGAAGTGTGTGATGCGGCGGGGTGGTCCTCGCCGCATACTTTTGTCAGGTTCTATGAGCTAGACGTTAATTCTACTCCGGGGTCTCGGGTACTCGCCTCGTAGCTTGCACAGGCGGGCATCCAGACTCGCATGGGGACGTGGGTATTCTCGTTCCCAAAGCGGTGACGCAGCTCGAGTTCCCTTGAAGGGGAACGTCTCGGTTACGACTGTAACCTTAGTTCCCTGAATAGGGAACGAGACGCTGCGTCACCCGGCCATACTCCTCGCATGCCCGCAAGCGCCTTGTTTCAGGCCTTCTTCAGAAGCTAACGGCGTGTGTTTGCCGGTGTGCTTTATAGCTTCCGGGTCTATGACGTCACCCGCCTATGACGTTCCGTCTCTCTATTGGACTGATGACATACGTGCTTCACGACGCAATCACGCAGGGGCGTTCCCAAAGCGGTGACGCAGCGTCTCGTTCCCTATTCAGGGAACTAAGGTTACAGTCGTAACCGAGACGTTTTTTTGTGTGCATATTATCTACAATTCAGCCAGGATGCAGAAACAAAGGACTCAACAGTGAAGGAGTGAATCTATAAAACATCAAGAGTGAAAAAACTCACACACACACACACACACAAAAACACAATTAGCTTTTGGAATGGCTAGCGCTAATTTGTGTGTGCGTGTGTTTTTGTGTGTATAAGTGTGTGTGTGTGAGTGTGTGTGAGTTTTTTTGTCTGTTTTGCACTCTTGATGTTTTAGAGATTCATCCCTTCACTGTTGAGTCCTTTTTTTCTGCATCCTGGCTGATTTGTAGATTGTATGAACAAAAAAACGAATTTCCCATTAATTTCCTATGGGGGTCATTTTTGACCCGAAGGTCCTGAATGTGACTATTTTTTTTATGACCACCTAAACTTTTCAAATCCTGTTCCCAATTTATTTGGGTGTTCATATACCAAGTACCAATAAAGTCACCAAGTTTCTGACCTTTCCGATGAAGCTACGATTTTTTAATTTTTTTTATAAAACGCAAGATCCACTGTAGTGGTAAAAATGTTACTATTGTGTTATAAAAATGCTCAATGTGTCCACCGGATGGCACTGATCTCATTAAAAAAATTGCTTTCATGAGGCCTAGGCTAAAATGAAATACAGCTTTAATAATTTTTTTTTTAACAAAATTGTATATATATATATATATATATATATATATATATATATATATATATATATATATATATATATATATATATATATATATATACACACATTTTTTATTATATTCAATGGGAAAAAATGGGTCATAATTATTGCATTAATATTAATTATAAATCATAAAATTACCTCAAAACAAAAACAAAAAACTAAAAAAAAAAAAAAATCTCAAAAAAGAAAAGAAAAAATATTATTGAACAAAAATATATTTAATTGATTTTACTCAAATCTTTTAAAAACTTAATCCCGCCCTCCGGGTCATTTTTGACCCGAAGGTCCTGAGTGTGACCCATAAATGAAGAACCCCAGAGGGTTAAAGGGGACATGGATTTTTTTAAAGTTTGTTGAGGTTCACCCTACACTCAAAAAAAATTGGTGCTATATGGCACTAAAAGTTAGCCTGACGTCGTCATACTCAATTCTAGTCAGAATATGAGTCTGATACTGCTCCATTGGGCTGTGATTATGGGGCGTGTTTCAACCGAGCCAGGAAAGACCTCAATTGGATAGACCTACAACCAATCAGAGCAACGGAGCGACGCACAACGTTAGTTGTCAAATGTCAACAGAACTCAACTGCACTGTGTTGCCAAGTCCGCGGGTTGAAGCGACCCCAATTATGTGATATACAGACCCAGGAATGCAATTTTTAGCTGCCAGCCCTGCCAAAATAACACATATTTTACCCCCCAAATGCTTTTTTTTTCCCGGAGAACCCCCCCTAGAAAGCTATTGGGCTTGTTTTTGGCTAGTTTTGAGGAACGTTAGCAATTGGGCGGGTTTTGTTGTAAAAACTTGGCAACCCTGTCTGCACGCACGCTGGAATAAGTAGCCTAACGTTAGAAGAACAAGATTAGTGTACGATCTTTGCCGGTGTTGTAAAAAAAATAATTTAAGGATACACAGAGTACTTACCAACACGATCATCATTTCTGAGAGAAATAGTAAAGGTGAATGCCTATACGAACAAGTTCTCCGTTTAGGATTAGAACAAACTCAACCCAAGCGGCTTTTGATGACGTGGATGATTACGTTACTGTTTATCATCTGTCCATCATCGTCTAAAGCCTGCCCTGACAATTTCATTGGTCCGAACAGTTTCTGTTCGGGCATAATTACTCCTCTACCGATCAATTCCAGACCGAACTGCCCAAGTAAAAATGTTGTGGGCGGGGCTAAGTTCGGCTGGCATCCAGGCTAACTAAAAGTGGTTCTTTGGCTCGTAATAATAGGGGAACCACTCTAAGTGCTGTGTAGCACCAAATCTTGGTGCTACAGTGGTTCTTCACCGGTTCTTTAAATGACTGAGTTGCTATATAGCACCGCTACATATACAGAACCTGTTAAGATATGGTGCTATATAGCACCGCTACCATATACAGAACCTGTAGCCATCGACAAGAGCTACTTATGTCAGAGAGGGAGAGTTTCTGGTGGTCAATTGAATATTAGTTTTTTTGCTGTCAATGGCGAATCCATCATGGCGGCGAAAATTTATCGTAAATAAACGCTGGTTAAATTATAATCCCTGATTTGTTAATCTGGGTTTAAAATTAAGTGGTGCAACACAACTCGATTCAAAATAAAGCCTAGATCAACAAATCCTAGATTAGCTCTAAACTGAGTTTAATTGAATCCTCATTGGTGCAACCCACCCTCAGTGTAGTAAACAGCATCTGTATTCAGCAGAGAATCACGCTGCGCCTGAGATGACATTTCTGAATCCTGATCGCATTCTGCATTAGTTTATGCTTCTCCTTTCGGTCCATAATGCAACATGCTATCAGAATGCTGACAGCGTCAGTGGCACGGATACACGCGCATGCATACAAACATAAGCCTGATCAGCGGTGTCATATAACAATGTATGGTCATCTCACTGCTAAACAATGCATGGACTCCATAATGTAACCTCAACTACAGAAAACTACAATATATATTATTCTAAAGAAGCTTTAGATCTGAGACTGTCAGCAACTATATAGCTTTAAAAAAAATAGGAAAAATAAAGGCCTATTCACACCAAGGACAATCACTGATATAAAGATATAGTTCTAAAAATCGTTCTATAATGGCATAGTTCACACCACAACGATAACGGCACTGATAAACAATATTGTTGGAATCACTTTCAGAACAATATTTTGAACATTGATTACAATAGCTGCGTTTACATGGACCCTAATGATCCCTTAATAAGTAACCGCGTCAAACCGAATGAATTGGCCAAATCTGATTTAATTTTTGTTTGGATTGTAAGGAGTGGTTTAAACCTTTTCTGATACGAGGACATGTAAACACTTGGATTGAAACCCAAAATGGGAAAGTTCTGCACATGTGCAATGACGTAGAAATGGCGTGATGACGTATGACGTGTGGAATGAGCCGTTTTTGTTGCTGATTGAAGTCTCATAAGTGACTGTTGTGTCACTCTAAATTTCTCCTTCCATTCATCGTCTGTGGAGTAGGGCAACGTCCCTGCAGGCCTTGATTCAGACTCTCATCCACAGATGCATTGTTTTGGGATTTTTAACTGTTCATATGGTCATTGTCTCCTAATTAGGACCCGAAACGGATAGATATTAAGTCTGCTCTTTAAAAAAAAAGAAAAGAAGCAAAATAGTTAGCAAAAATGGTTAACTATTTGACAGAAATTAAATATTGTCTTACACAAACGCATCGCTTCGCTTCAGCCTTTATTAATTATGTGCAGAATTCAAATGGGTCCGATATGTTTTCTGGTATGTGCCGACTAGATCATATATGATCCGCTCTATGCTATCTTGATTCTGGACTATATTTACACTGTCTGAATCGTTCCCTATCCCCTATATAGTGCGCTATGTGCCATTCACCGTAGTAAATGTGTGAACAAGTGACCAATTTTAGCCGCAGTTTCAGCGTCTATTTAGGGGGCGGGACGCTACAGGTTCTAGAGAGCATTTGATTGGACAGAAAATCTGATATGCAGTGTGATGTCATCAAAATCATTGATCCATATTGGCGGAAGTGAGAGACTGTATATTTTAAACGGTTATATCTTCTAAATGTGTGATTTGTCATTGTTTCGGAGCACACTAGCTAGCTTATAGATAACAATAAGACTAACTATATTCATACTAAAAGCCAGAAAATTTGATTTCATCGGGACTTTAACTGAGCCCATCAGGAATGTAATTCACTATGAACTCACAAGATGATCAGAACCAAATATAAAAAATAACATACGGTCACATAATGTAGTCAAGGGAACATTATACGGCTTCAGTAAGTATACAGATTCAGGGGGGAAAAAAAGAAAGAGCAAAGGACAAGAACAGTAAAGAGACATACTGCTGAAATCATTTGCACTCCATACGAAACCCTTTGCATTTGAACTAGGTCCTGCAGGGGGGCGCTTTATCTGCGCTCTGCACGGTCCCAATGGCCCGGAGCAGTAATGAGGACACAGGGCAGAGAAACCTGCTGTCCTTTGGACATATTTTCAGACTGCGCTCCCTCTGCGGTCATTAAACAGGTCATCTGCAATGAGGAGCTACTTCAATTGTCCAGAGCTAATTTTCCAATATGACCATTTCAATCACGGCCTCCTGACCTGATACTAACAAAGCAAACCGTTTAAACAGCTGACCGAGAAAAACAGAGCCAGGTTCCTTTCCACTGTTATAGTAGTAGTCCAGTGTGCCAATTATACAATACAAAGGAATTCCTAAGTGGTTTTCACACTGCAATCTGCCTCCCAGTCTTTTGGTGCCTCTAAAAAACCTTAAATGTCTCTTGTGTTTCAGCAGAAAGTAAGTTTTGGTTTGGAATGAGGGTAAGTAAATGCTGACCGAATGTTCATTTTTTGGGTGAATGATACCGCATGCTTGAAAAAGTCTTATATCTCATTCTTATTCTAAAGCCAAATTTAAACATGCAGGATCACTGTGAATAATTCTGATGTTTGTTATTCAGCATGTAACTGTTTCACAAATGAGCAGGATATTAGAAATCGGTCTTGCGTGAATGTCAACAGAGCTCACAGTTTGTTTCAGTTTTAGTCTCTCCCTCTTTTCAAGGACAATATTTGTTTTAAAGTATTTTTCTTTTCCACCCATATGCTTTGTGTGCAAATATAATATACACTACCACTACAAAGTTTCGGGTCAGTGAACTAGTGAGTGAAACTATCATAAATATTTAGCCACTAAAAATACTAAAGAAAATAAAATGATACTACCATTCAAAAGTTTGGGGTCAGTACTAAATTAATAGTTTTATCCAGCATGGATGCATTGAATCAATAGTATCACATGCAGTGCTAAGATAGAGTAACACTAATAGAGAGATACAACCACGATCGCATGATAAGAGCAATTCACTTGTAACTCTGATGAGAGCAGTCTCAGTACTATAATACGGTCTAAATCCTGACTGGAAATCCACACAGATACCATTTCTTTCTAAAAAGGGACATAGTTGTGAAGACACTGCCTTTTCTAGAATTTTTGACAGAAAAGATAGATTTGAGATTTGTCTATAATTAACTAATTCTTTAGGATCATGTTGCGTTTTTTAAATAAGTGGTTTAAATAATAGCCAGCTTAAACATTTTCGGTACATATCCTATTGACAAAGATGAATTGATTTTGATGATTTAACAAGTTTAGACAATTCTTCCTCTCCTATAGCAGCGAATTAATGGAATTTTTCCTCAGCGACACTACAATGCGTTCGATGCGATACAGTAGTAGACAATTGCGTGGTTATAATTTTCTCTCTAATAGTATGCCACTAAAGAAGTTCATAAAGTCATTACTGCTGTGCTGATTGTAAACATCAGAAGTTGAAGCTTTATTTTTCATTAATATAGCCATTGTATCAAATAAATACCTAGGGTTGTGTTTGTTCTCTTCGAAAAGAGTGGAAAAGTAAGCAGATCTAGCCAATTTTAAGGCCTGTATGCAATAACACTTTCCTTCCATGAAATGCGAAATACCTATAGTTTTGCGTTTTCAAGCCACCAGACACTTTTGCCATGCAATTGAACGTCCAGAATGCATTAAAAGTTTTCTATGTTAGTTGAAAATGGTGTAGTGTAAGTGGACCCAAAGAAAATAACATCTCGGTTACGTATGTAACCCTCGTTCCCTGAAGGAGTGAACTCGGAGTGACTGACTGAAAGGGAACTAATGATTTTTACAATGGAAATGAATCAATCAAAAACTTACTTTAGCTGGACAATAACTTTTTTCCACTCTAGAGCTGTTATACAGCCAAAACAATCTCTCTTCCATTAATGTCCTATTATCACTGTGAAAAAAAGCGCTATATTAATGAAGGTGACTTGACTTGTTTACTTTCAGCTGCGCTTCATTTTTCTGGCTGCTCTCTTGAGGGCCCGAGTATGCTCGTTGTACCCTGTGTTGGGCTATTTGCCTTTATTTTCTTTAAGCACAAAGGAGCAACTGTGTCTAAAGTGCTGTTGCTTCTAAGCTATCTCATATGTCGAGGAGAAGAAACTATTCAGGAAGATTATTTATAAAGCAATCTTTAGGGGTAAAAGTGACAGTTCTACCATATTTGTAACATTGAAAATCAGCAAATTATTTGATAAAGTCTGTATTGTGCCCGGGTGGCCTGTACACAGTAGCCAACACAAATATCACACATGATTTATCACTTACACTAGATAGTGTTACATAAAGCACCATCACTTTAAAATAAGTATATATGAAACTAGACTTCTCAGTAATGCTAGAAATATTACTATAAATTACAGCAACACCTCCCCCCTTTGCCTTTAGACGAGGGATCTATTATTCAGCAAACTGAGCTTCATCATTTATTCATCTGTATTTTATATATTTTTTTTGTTGACCATCAATTAAATTTTTACCCTTAAATGGGTTTGGGAGATTTTAGTATTTCCTAGTTCAGGGAACAGACATAGTCTCTATGTGATAATATCTAGATGTGTTGGGATTCATCTGACTTCTGGTTCAGCCAGTCACAGTAAAGACGTGTATAATATTACAAAAAATTTCTATTTCAAATAAAAACGCTGAAAAAAGTATCAAAATGTATGCGGGAAAAAATCTAAATTAAGTGGCTTTATGCTTAAAACAAGAAAAAATATCTGCAGCCGTAGTCAAAAAAATTTATTTAAATGGAAATCAAATGTAATTTTATGACCATCGGCTGATGTTTATTCTTGTTTTAAGCATAAAGTCACTTAATTTTGATGCATTTTTCAGAAAACAAGACTTGTTATGTCATGTCATTTAGCTTCTCAAGTAAATGTATCTTGATTTAAGAATGTTTAGATATTTGTACTGGAAAACAACAACTTGTTTTACTTCACCCGAAGAGGGAGTTGCTTGACATTTGAGGTGTGATAAACATCCAAGCTAATCAATAAACCTAATCAATCACTCAGACACAGACACAAACAACGGACTGCCGTTGGTCCCTGGTGACATATTTCCTGTTAAAATGTTTTTTTTTTTTATGTGGCGTACAACACAGCAACCGTCAGAGAGACCACACGAAAGCTTTCCGACTGTGGGCGAGTAAATCAGCAGACATGATAAACAGACAGTCTGTCTGACGGAGAGCTTCTTGATCTCTCCGCCGTGTCATTTAGACGGATGGCTTGGATTGGCCCAGGTCATTACCGCCTGACGTCTCCTCGGCAATGCTGTCAAATAAATCTACAGCAGCCCGGCGTCTGCCCCACCCGGCCCCGTAAATCACCATGATGATGAAGTGACAGACAGGTGGAGGTGTCTCTCTGGTCAAGGGCTGCAGGGATACAGACCGTTTACCTGGAGAATCACACTCTATACAGCATCTGATGCAAGTTTGCACATGCTAAACGCTGTAACGTAATAGCAGCGCAGACATTTTTCAGTTGCTTCCAGTTATTTTAGCTGTAAATATGTCTGTTATGAGGCTTGATATTGCAAACCGGTATCTGTTACTATATAATTTTAATGTACTACCGTAGTTGTATATAGACACACTAATAGCTCAAACAGTCAATACTGAACTTTTAAGTTATTTATCTATATTCAAAGTTTTCACGTTACGTCACACTGTTATAGGACCGCTCACCTGGAGGGCAAAACAAGGCATTCCTCCATTGACCTCCAGTCATTTTTACCAGCTTTGTAGTCAGTATTAATGTAGTAAGACAGTGATATTAAAAGACCAAATTCAATATACACCTTATTGATGATGCATAGGGGAGAGCAGGGACGAAAGTACCATTTTTCAGAAAAACGTAATTTTAAAAGATAATATTATAGACCGAGATATATTTTTGCTGTGGTCAATAACTCACAAGTGTGGTCTATAAATAGCAGGTGGTATTCTGTACAAATGTAGAATGACTACAGTATATTTTCACTTTGAACATAAGCTGCACATTGTTACTTTTGACCCCATCAGGTGGGACGAAAGTAACACACAGGTGGGTCAAAAGTAACACAACAATACAAGCTAGATTTTTTTGTGATACTCTTGTTTTATACCTGACTATGACCATGTTAATATGTAACTGCAACATATTTTGTCCTTTATCTTTGCAAAATAAATATTAAATTACATTTTCATTTTAAATGTTAAAGTTTTTCCAATGTTTCAAATGTAAACTGACAGGACACACTTGAATTGTTTAGAATATTTTTTTATTTGCAATGTAAATCTATTTGATACGTTTTTTCTTCAACAGAATGATCAATATAAAAATTAAATTAAATTAAATTAGCATAATATGCATTATATATATAATAGCGTGTTACTTTCGTCCCGACAGGAAGTCCTGACATTTAAACACGATTTACTTTTATACTGAAAAACTCTGAAAAGACAAACCTTCAGGGTGTGTAACAGCACAAAATAACCCGCAGATTGATCATTACTGTGACACATGAAACAAGAAACACAACTTGTAATTAGAAAAAAAAGTACCGCTTCATTAATTTACTTGCCGTACTTGAAAACTATATTTCGGACCTAACCGCGGAAAACAATGACGGAATCACGTGATATTTGGCAGGTCCGTCAAGGGTTGTGTGCTGAACGTGCTGTCATAACTTGAAATGCAAATATAGTCAAGGGCTCTGAGAAAATCGCTTTGTTACTCTCGTCCCGTGTTACTTTCGCCCCGGTTCTCCCCTACTTTGTACAGGCAAGCAAATTAATGCAGAATATTAATGCAACACAAGGTTTCACGTTAAGTGTTTTTTCCCCATCGAAACCCATTATAAAGAAAACGTTTTGTGTTCATATTCTGGGCTCATCTGCTCGCCTGAATATCAGGGTGGTAACCACCATAGACATTGACGGGGACAATAATTTGAAGTGCCCATCCATATATTTGAAGTTCTTGCACTTCATTATGCAACACTGTATGTTTGGTAGGATTACAGAAAGGCTTAAAAGTCACAGTTTTAGTCTGGTCTGCCTCAGCGGTCTAACAGCGCTCGTCAATGTCAAAATGATTGAGATGGCCAATCAAATCAAAGTAGGCGGAGTTTACCGGTCACAGAAGCAAAGCGCAAATTCAAGCGCAAAACGTCAATTTAACGTTGAAAGAAAGTGAGCTAAGCGAAATATTTAATACATGTGAACTGATAGAAGTGACACAAACTACTCAACTTTGTGTCTTAAATATGGCCGGAGAGTGAGGTCAAATTTGATCGTGGTTATAGATATATCGATAGTAGATGCCTCATTCTACTGATCCGTGCAGTCGCTAATGAGGCATCTACGTATACATCTATGACCACGATCAAATTTGACCTCACTCTCAGGAAGTAATGGCTGAGCTCAGAGACGATCGCGTTTCTCTGTTAAGAGGTAAAATAATAGCATAAATACTGCTCGGTTTCTCGCAGAAACTGATGGTTTGGCTAGATAAGACCCTTATTCATCGTCTGGTATCGTTTAAAGCCCTTTGAAGCTGCACTGAAACTGTAATTTGGACCTTGAACCGTTTGGGTCCCATTGAAGTCCATTATATGGAGAAAAACCCTGGACTGTTTTCATCCAAAACCTTAATTTCTTTTCGACTGCAGAAAGAACGACATGGACATCTTGGATGACATGTGGGTGAGGAAATTATCAGCAAAAGTTTATTTAAAAGTGAACTAATCCTTTAAGTGGCTTTATGCTTAAAAAAAGAAAAAATATCTGCAACCATAGTCAAAAGAATGTATTTAACTGGAAATCAAATGTAATTTTATGACCCCATCGGCTGATGTTTATTCTTGTTTTAAGCATAAAGTCACTTAATTTTGATTCATTTTTCAGAAAACAACACTTATGTCATGTCATTTAGCTTCTCAAGTAAATGTATCTTGATTTAAGAATGTTTAGATATTTGTACTCACAGAAGCAAAGCGCAAATTCAAGCGCAAAACGTCAGTTTAAAGTTGACAGAAAGTGAGTTAAGCTAAACATTTAATACATGTGAACTGATAGAAGTGATGCAAACTACTCAACTTTGTGTCTTAAATATGGCCGTTTTGAATTGAAAATATAATTTATGTGATTCATTTCATTCCTAACTGAGTGTGAAGAGACAAGAAACATTTTGCGTTTTCGACATATTAGGCATACAAATAAAAGTACATGTGCATATTTTAATACAAATATTATTTCCAAAAATTCCCTAGAATATCCTTCACTGCTTCTATAAAACTTTCTATAAAAAATTGCCTTGCTGTATATATTATGCAGACATGAATTTGATCTTTTAATATCACTGTTTTAGTACACTAAGGCACTTTAAGGGTGGGTTGCACTAATAAGGATTAAGCATCTTTAGCCTGGCGTCAGTTCACCCTCTGCCTATGCTGCATGATCAGCCCTTTAATTATTACGGTCTTTCTATGTAGTTAATCTGTGTTTAAAATGAAGTGGTGCAACACAACTCGATTTAAAATAAAACCCATATCAACAAATCCTTGATTAGTGTTAAACTTTGCTTAATTCAATCCTTACTGGTGCAACCCATCCTAAGTGTTTTTCACATTAAGCATTTTAGAACGGTCCGCTGCTTTTAGTGACTGAAATACTGCAGCAGGAGCTTTATATGGATCACAAGTGCCCAAAACATGCATCTTGTTCACATATTTTTGTTCTTAAGATGGAAAACTGACAGGCTTGTGCTGCGGTTCTCTGGCTGTTTTTCCGCAACAGTCACTAGAGTGCTAATGGATTGCACAGCAAAAAAATTATTTACTTAAAGTTCAAAATATTGAAATATCCTTAAATCAATATATATCTCCCAATGTGGTCAGAAAAATAACTTGATTCAAAGGGAAAACAAGTTTATAGACTTTATATCTTATGCCATTTTGCTTCTCAAGTAAATGTATCTCGATTTAAAAACTGGATTGTCTTCTGCAGAGATGCTTCATAGCCGAATCAAATTGGTTTCTAAATTGACGCATTTTGCAACATCAACATTGAACTGAATTGAGCTGAATAACGACATGTCTGTTTAGAGCTGCTTTACAGCAGAATTTGAGTTATCATCATATTTGATGAGTTTGCATCATTGATTCAGTTATAGTCTTGTTTATCACTGTGAAGCTGCTTTGAAACTATCAGTATTGTATAAAGCGCTATAGAAATAAAGGTGACTTTACAGAAAATGCTTGTTTCAGTGTTACAATTATGAAGTATTCTATTGTCAGCCAGATATTAGCTTTTTATAGTAATGTCCATACGGCAGTAATATATATATATATTAGTGGTGGGCCATTATTGGCGTTAACGTACTGCGTTAACGTGAGACTCTTATCGGGCGATAAAAAAAATATCGCTGTTAATCTATTCTCAAAGTTGGGTTGGGAGCTGGGTCTATACTACGCAAGCTATGATGACTTTCGAGTTGACACCCGCCTCCTCTCATTCAGTCCAGTTTAACCCTCTGAACATGGCGAACTGGATTTTTCCTCATGACAGTGTGTTAGTATTGGTGACCGGTCTGAATTTCGCTCGGGGTTGCACATAACGTTAATTCTACTAATTCCCGCAGATTTCGCGCTCGCATCTGAAGCGCACACACACATACCGTAATAAAGCCGCCTCTGACATACAAGTGCAAAAATGAGCTCCTTTTTCCAGTTTATTAATGGTCAAATACACTCAAAAATGTCTCAATGCCCATCTTGGTGAGTTTTAACATAAACATAGTCGTAACCAGCTCACAGGAACAGTGGGATCCATGTGTGCGTCAGGTCTTAAAGGGACAGAAGTTATTTATTACTCAAATTACAAAGAGACAAACGATCACTTACGAGCACACATATTCTGAATGCCTTCGGCAGAATTCAAATGAGCCATTTTAATCTAGATTAATTCCAAGATTACAGTGAGATTAATCTAGATTAAAAATATGAATCTATGCCCACCACTAATATATATATATACACACTGAACAAAATTATAAATGAGATATAAATTTTCATGAGCTGAACTTAAAGATCTTTTCTGATCTAAAAGACTTTTTCTAAGTACACAAAAGGCCTATTTCTCTCAAATATTGTTCACAAATATGTCTAAATGTGTGTTAGTGAGCACTTCTCCTTTGCCGAGATAATCCATCCACAATCCATGAGGCAAATGGTGGTAACATTAGATACTGACTGGTTTTCGGATATAATTTTGTTCAGTGTATATATACGTATTTAACATTTGAGGTCGGGAAGTTCGGTTTGGACTTGATCCGTTGTGGAGCAACAATGCTCGAACCAGAGCTGTTCTGACCAATCAAATTGCCAGGGAGGGCTTTATACAATGATGGACAGATGATCAACAGTAACGTGATCATCCACGTCACCAAAGAGCGCTTGGGTTGAATTTGTTTACTAAACGGAGAACTGGTTCGTATATGCTTCACCTTTACTATTTCTCTCAAAAATGAAGATGGTGTTGGTAAGTACTCCGTGTATCCTTCGATTATTTTTACAACACCAGCAAAGATCGTTTACACTTTACACTTCTTTTACTTTCTCCAGCGTGCGTGAGTTCTGTTGACAACAATGCGTCGCTCCGTTGCTCTGATTGGTTGTAGGTCTATCCAATTGAGTGCAGAGGCAGTTTCTTTCCTGGTTCGTTTGAAACATGCCCCATAATCACAGCCCAATGGCGCAGTATCAGACTCATAATCTGACTAGAATCTGAGTATGACAACGTAAGGCTATATACAGTATATATATAATCTATAACATAATACATGTTATGTGGTTGGTTAACTTTAAGTTTAGCAGAACCAACAAACATGTCAGGCAGCAACTACAACATAATGCTCACACAATATGAGGATAATATTTGATAGTTTCATATTTGATCCAAAGTTGGCATCATCTGAAGTCTTTGCAAGTGTGGCGTCGTCTATCAATATCACTCGATAACAGTAGCGCCAGCTCTCGTGGTCTAATATTATTTTGGGATACAGGCAAATTTGACTCCTTAAAGAGTATTGAAACTAAGCTGATTGGATTTCATATACCAGAAACATACGACCGACCACATGTATACACTACAACACCTCATTTGAATTGTCTTGGGATCCTGTCGCAATGCAATGGAGATTTGCCAAAAGGCTGTCAAGTGAAGGATGGAGGGGTTCAAAACTGCATTAAACTACATAACTAACATTATAGAGGACTTCAGGGAGAAACATTAAAGGGTTAGTTCAACCAAAAATGAAAATTCTGTCATTAATTACTAACCCTCATGTCGTTCGACACCCGTAAGACCTCCGTTCATATTCGGAACGCAAATGAAGATATTTTAGTTGAAAGCTGATGCTGAGAAAGGCTTCAGATAGGCCTCCATTGGCATTCAGTACATTTACACTCCCAAGACCCATAAAAGGAACTTAAAACGTCGTTACAAAGTCCATCTCACCACAGTGGCTCTACAATAATTTTACGATGCAACGACAATAGTTTTTGTGCGCAAAAAAAAATCTAAATAACACCTTTATCCAACTTGTTCTTGTCTTCCGTGTGTGCCTCCACGACGCATGCGCGAGAATATGACGTAGCGCCGGGGTTCGGGAATCCATGAAATGCACACTTTAACCCCATTTTGAGAACTACGCGAGACCTAAAGCACGATCAATGTAGAATTCAACAGCTTAGACACGCGCGTCTTCCTCTGCTTGTAAACAAATCGCTTCTGGGTCATGTGTCCGAACGCCGGATCTGCGTCATATTCCCGCGCATGCGTCGTGGAGGCACACATGGAAGACAAGAACAAGTTGGATAAAGGGCTTATTTTTTTTTTTTTTCGCACAAAAACTATTGTCGTCGCATCGTAAAATTATTGTAGAGCCACTGTGGTGAGATGGACTTTGTAACGACATTTTAAGTGCCTTTTATGCGTCTTGTGAGTGTAAATGTACTGAATGCCAATGGAGGCCTGTCTGAAGCCTTTCTCAGCATCAGCTTTCAACTAAAATATCTTCATTTGTGTTCCGAATATGAACAGAGGTCTAATTAATGACAGAATTTTCATTTTTGGGTGAACGATCCCTTTAAAGCATCAAATATGCATGATATGACCCCCGGTCTGCCACTCTTACTAAAGCAAGCGGGAGATGTGCTTTGAAACCACCTATTATTACCTTGAAAGTAACATTGCAACACATTTTAAAGTTGAGAAAACTTTAGTGTTCATACATTTCATCACGTAGGCAAGAAAAAAACCCATAAATGAAATCTCTTGAATAGGGCTCTGGGAAATGCTGTTGTTTGCTTATGCAGCGTTCAGGGTTAAATGACGTTCGTGGAGTTTAACGGCATGCGTTTGATGTGTAAATTGCAAAGACGTTTCAAATGACCGAGTGTTGCCTTCTCTACAGATGACTGATGCGAGTCACACGGTCAGGCAAGGTTATAGGACGCTACACAAACCCTGTCAGTCACATTGGCGGATCTGTCTGCCGTTCATCATGACTGGCAGCTGTTCCTGTCTGACGGCTAAGTGGATCTGACCGGTCCTTGGCACTGATCTCCACAACGCCATCCTCTGTTTGGACGTCAAAACAGGTGTGAGACTTCAGCTGCTGATAGCATCAGAGCTGAAATACTGCCAGAGATATTACCTTCCCGCTCCTGGGGACGCTGGAAATCTGCTGCGATTACACACGGGGTCCTTGCGGACGGGCGTAATGCTTCTACCAGAGAGATTAAAACACAACACAGCAGCTGTAAAACAGTCTATTGGCTCTGACAGGACCAACGGGACTCCTTTGACCTGCAATGCATGAGCACTTGCATGCCAGGGTCACTATACTAACACTAAAACCAGGCACTTGAAATATAACACAGTTGATCCGAAATAAATTAAAATTAATAATGTTTTTTTTTGGTCTCCTACAATAGGTTTACATGCATCCAAGGTCAAAAAACTATTTCTCATAATATGCTTTGAAGTATTAGCTCTTCTCTCACAGTGTCTGAAACGGTTCAATGAAGGATTCAGCCCCTCCTCTACTCTGATTGGTCAGATGGCCCAGTCCGTTCTGATTGGTCTACTCTACTCTGATTGGTCAGATGGCCCAGTCTGTTGTGATTGGTCTACTCTGCTCTGATTGGTCAAGTGGCCCAGTCTGTTGTGATTGGTCTACTCTGCTCTGATTGGTCAGATGGCCCAGTCTGTTGTGATTGGTCTACTCTGCTCTGATTGGTCAAATGGCCCAGTTTGTTGTGATTGGTCTACTCTGCTCTGATTGGTCAGATGGCCCAGTCTGTTGGGATTGGTCTACTCTGCTCTGATTGGTCAAGTGGCCCAGTCTGTTGTGATTGGTCTACCCTGTCCGATTGGTCAGATGGCCCAGTCCATTGTGAATGTTCTACTCTGCTCTGATTGGTCGATGGCCCAGTCTGTTGTGATTGGTCTACTCTGCTCTGATTGGTCAGATGGCCCAGTCTGTTGTGATTGGTCTACTCTGCTCTGATTGGTCAGATGGCCCAGTCTGTTGTGATTGGTCTACTCTGCTCTGATTTGTCAGATGGCCCAGTCCGTTGTGATTGGTCTACTCTGCTCTGATTGGTCAGATGGCCTAGTCTGTTGTGATTGGTCTACTCTGCTCTGATTTGTCAGATGGCCCAGTCTGTTGTGATTGGTCTACTCTGCTCTGATTGGTCAGATGGCCCAGTCTGTTGTGATTGGTCTACTCTGCTCTGATTTGTCAGATGGCCCAGTCCGTTGTGATTGGTCTACTCTGCTCTGATTGGTCAGATGGCCTAGTCTGTTGTGATTGGTCTACTCTGCTCTGATTTGTTAGATGGCCCAGTCTGTTGTGATTGGTCTACTCTGCTCTGATTGGTCAGATGGCCCAGTCTGTTGTGATTGGTCTACTCTGCTCTGATTGGTCAGATGGCCCAGTCCGTTGTGATTGGTCTACTCTGCTCTGATTGGTCAGATGGCCTAGTCTGTTGTGATTGGTCTACTCTGCTCTGATTGGTCAGATGGCCCAGTCTGTTGTGATTGGTCTACTCTGCTCTGATTGGTCAGATGGCCCAGTCTGTTGTGATTGGTCTACTCTGCTCTGATTGGTCAGATGGCCCAGTCCGTTGTGATTGGTCTACTCTGCTCTGATTGGTCAGATGGCCCAGTCTGTTGTGATTGGTCTACTCTGTTCTGATTGGTCAGATGGCCCAGTCTGTTGTGATTGGTCTACTCTGCTCTGATTGGTCAGATGGCCCAGTCTGTTGTGATTGGTCTACTCTGCTCTGATTGGTCAGATGGCCCAGTCTGTTGTGATTGGACAGCATGTGTCGGAAACTACACATCCTGAATTTCGGCTCTGGATCTTCTTCAGCACTTGATACACAGTAACACAAACGGTAACAATGTAGTCAGTTTTACCCTATTAGTACAAGCTCGAACCCTCATATTTTGCAAGTGAATTAAAGTGAATTTGCTTTTGCAGAACAGAAAACACGAAACAAACTCTTCCAGTCTCATCTACAACTCCAGTGTTAGAGTGTCAAATCAGCCAATGCTGTAGGTTTGAGCAGGAAGTAAGACTGGAATTTCAGCATTTTGATCTTTGAGACTTTACATTCACAAAGAGTTATATACACACTCCATGAAAGCTATTATGCATTTTATATGTATGCATAAACGAAATAAGAACATTGTGTAAAGTCAACTGTTCCCTAACAACAGTTTGTAGCATAAACGATACTTATCATAATCACTAACTCTGAATATGAGCAATAGCAATGCTTACTTTTGCAAACAGCACTAATAGCGTTTGTTGAAAGTTCACTGTATAATTAAAGCTCTAATTAGTGCAGTTCATCTGAATAATCCCAGTGTTTCAACAAAGAGGGATTTAAGCTGGTTTAAAGCCAAACGTTGTAGTAGAATTATATGGCACGGTGGTTAAAAGGATCACCATGGTAACAGCGAGGAGAAATCCGCAACAACAGTCATTAATAACCTAGAGATACTGTACTGGGAAAACGGCTAGAAATGAACCAGCACTACACTCAGTTCCTTCTGGTACAGGAGGTGGAATGAATCAAAAAGTTAATTTATGTGAAGCACAAGGGAGCACATTAAACCAGAACCGCAGAACACAAATGCCGTTTAACCCATAAACACCTACATTAAACAGTATATAAACATACTGTATATGTCAAAACACTCTCATATACAGACACAAAAGCACACAACCCAACATTTAGTTGAGCAAGACTCAAATCTTTCCTTGAATTGACATACGACAGAACGTCTCAGTATGTCTTCTAGACTAAACACTGCAAAAAACACCCCAAAATGCTTAAATGGAGCAAAAATGTCTTAAAATCGAGCAAAACAATCTTGTTAATGCATGATCAGCAACATGACTTGATCTGAAAGTGATAAAACTAAGCATATTATATAGTAATGGTCTAAAAACAAGCAGATACATTATGCTACCCTTCAAAAGTTTGGGGTCAGAAAGATTTTTACAAATATTTTTATTTATCAAGGACGCATTAAATTGATCAAAAGTGACAGTATTTGTAATGTCTATATGTTATAAAGGTTACAATAGATTTCTATTTCAAATAAATTCTGCTCTTTTGTACTTGAATCCTGAAAAAGCAGGAAAATATGAAATATGAAACAGCACAACTGTTTTCATCATTGATAATAATCCGAGCATCAAATCCTCATATTAGAGTGATTTCTGAAGGATCATGTGACACTGAAGACTGGAGTAATGATGCTGAAAATTCAGCTTTGATCAAAGGAATGATTGCATTTTAACACATTTCACAATATTACTGTATGTTTTGATCAAACAAATGGAGCCTTGGTGAGTAGAAAAGACTTCTTTTAAAAACTAAAAAATCCAATTTTTGAACAGTATATGATATAATATAATAACTTTAAAAAAAGAATACAACATTAGACTGTCCTTGATTTTGTAAAGATGCACTAAAATGGCCTAATTCTAATTAACTTGCTTAATGTTGCATGATATTAAGACATTTCCGCTAGACGTTTTCCTCTCCTCGAGAGAGGCATTTAGCACACGGATGTTTCATAAGCTTGGCTCCCAACAGATTCCAGAGCATCCAAACGGCAGTTAGACCTCAGAACACAAAGGTCATCCGTGAGCACCAGGAACACGCGTGTTGTGTTTTGCGTGTATGAATGAAAATGAAGCACGATACATACTGTACGACAGAGGAACGTCCAGCTCGCCCTGCCACGACAGCTGCCCGAGATCGTCTACGGAGTGCTGCGCTGCAGAAACACAAACACACACACATTAAGACACTTCATACAAACACTGAGGACTTCACGCTCTGTAAACGTCAAATGCTCCTTATAAACACTTTCAACTTAAATGAATTAAGCATCAACGATTTGGCTTAATTGACATCGACCAGGGTTGTTATTGTAAACTAACACTAAAACTTAAAAAAAAAAACTTTTTTTGTTACTTGAAATAAAGCTTTAAAGGGATAGTTCACCCAAAACGAAAATTTGATGTTTTTCTGCTTAACCCTAAAGATGTGGGTGTCTTCGTTTCTTCACTAGAACACAAATGAAGATTTTTAACTCCAACCGTTGCTGTATGTCACTCATATAATGCTTGTCAATGGGGTCTAATTCTATTAGAGACAGACAACTTCAAATTAAACCCCGCGGCTCGTGACGACACATTGATGTCTTAAGACACGAAACGATCAGTTTCTGAGAGAAACCCAACGGTATTTATGCAAATATATCACCTCATATCAGATGAATGCTTCAGCTCTCCAAACTGCCTTCACTTCCTGTGAGTGAGGTCAAAATTCTGGCCGGGTCATAGATATATACATAGATTCCTTATTAGTGCCTGCGTGGATCATGGCGTGGATCGCTCGAAAGAGGAATCTACGTATACATATCTATGACCCGGCCAGAATTTTGACCTCACTCACAGGAAGTGATGGCAGTCTGGAGAGCTGAAGCATTCGTCTGATATGAGGTGATATATTTGCATAAATACCGTTGGGTTTCTCTCAGAAACCGATCATTTCGTGTCTTAAGACATCAATGTGGCGTCACGAGCCGCAGGGTTTAATTTGAAGTTGTCTGTCCATGTTTTTTTTACTCTAATAGAATTCGTCTCCATCGACAAGCATTATATGAGTGACACACAGCAACGGTTGGAGTTAAAAATCTTCATTTGTGTTCTACTGAAGAAACGAAGACACCTACATCTTGGATGCCTTAGGGGTAAGCAGAAAAACATCACATTTTCGTTTTTGGGTGAACTATCCCTTTAATAACAACAATAAAAACTTAAAAATGTTCCTTTGGTAACTAACTGAAATAAGTGTAGCCTAAGTTGAAGTAAAAAACGGGCCGCTTACACAACAACTAAAACCAGAAAACATTTTGGCCGGCATTTTGGGGGAATGAAAAGACAAACTTTTGAAAACGGGTTTTATCAATGTTTTCGAAACAATAGTGTTATTGTCTGCATGTAAACAACAATAATGCACATTTGTGAAAACGCTGACGTCATGAAGTGTTCAGGTGCGTAATGTTTCTTTTCAAAGTCACATCGCCATCTATTGGCCTGGCATGAATAATACAGCGTTTTTAGACGTTTCACAGATCGCTTGACAACATTGTCGTCTGTACACGAAAAACGCAAAGCAAAAAAGTTTCCAAATTTAGTACATTGTTGACGTGTAAATGTACCCTGAAACTGAACACTAAACAGCACTTTACATTGAGGTTTCAAATCATTTTCATTTGTTTGGTGTACGTTTGTGAACTAACAATGAAAAATATTTCTACATAATGTATTAATAATGATAATTTCGATATTTGCTACATTATTGAAATCAAAAGTTGTATCTGTTGATATTAATAAATCGACCTGAAATGGTATTCCCTGGTGGCTGTGGCTCTTTCAGCAGATAATTTGCCGCCACAAATCAAAAATGGTTCAAGAATGGTTTGAGGAGGAAGAAGAAGAACGTTGTTGTGTTTACAGCGGTGACAGTGATCGCTTACCAGGATCAACTAAACGCTGGATTTTCGAAAGTATGTGAAGTTCACAGCTCCATTGTTGCAGTAAACGTTCCTGAATGAATAATTTATAGATGCACGCCGGTCTGTTATTGCAGGGACATCGACTTTACATTTTCTCGCCCCTAAACATGGCGCAGAACAAAATTAACTGTGATTGGTTGCGTCACATGTCAGTCAAACGTCCTCTTGGGCGGTCCTCGACCAATGAAAGCTGCGATAGAGTGATACTAGGCACGGAATGGAGCGCTCACACTTGTCAAACGAACCGGGCTTTGGGGGTCAAACGTGCTCAGGCACGGTTCAGAGCGCCTAGTGTGAGTACACCCTAACCTTCAGGGGTCTAGTGGAGTCCATGCCTCGAACGGTCAAGGCTGATTTGTCAGCAAAACAGTCCTTCCAGAAAAATGCGGCTTTTTTTTGTGATTGTTGCGGGCAAAAATCCTTGATTATGCGGCACGTTTTCTTAAAAAATGCGATGGAAAATGCGGGATATTTATGCTATTTTATGCGATAAAATTGCGGGAACTTGCAAAAGCTGCGGTTTGATGAAAAAGAGAAAAAAAAGCACTACATCACAGAAAGTGCTTTTAAGTTCTCATCTTGTTTTATTGAAGACCTTAATAAACACATTGGCTCAAATTTACAAAACATTGAGTCAAACAAGTTCTGTAGCTTTACAAAAGGAATATGCTACAACTTCTGAAAAAATGAATAAATAACTTCCTGTTTTACAGAGGTAGCTACACAAAACAGACATTTGAGTGCTTCCAATGCACAAAGTGCAATCTCTTAAAGGGTTAGTTCACCCAAAAATGTCAATTCTGTCATTAATGACTTCCCCTCATGTCGTTGGACACCCGTAAGACCTACGTTCATCTTCAGAACACAAATCAAGATATTTTAGTTGAAATCTGATGGCTCAGAAAGGCCTCCATTGGCTCAATGCACTTTACACTCTCAAGACCCTTAAAAGGTACTAAAGACGTTGTTAAAAAGTCCATCTCACTACAGTGGTTCAACAATAACTTTATGAAGCGACGAGAATAGTTTTTGTGCGCAAAAAAACCCTAAATAACGACTTATATATTGATGACCGATTTCAATACACAGCCTCATGAAGCTTCGAAGCGTTATGAATCAGCAAGTCGAATCATGATTCGGATCACCTGTCAAACGGCTGAAATACGTAACTTTGTCGATCCAAACCGCTGAATTGACTCGCTGATTCATAACGCTCCAAACCGCTGAATTGACTCGCTGATTCATAACGCTCCAAACCGCTGAATTGACTCGCTGATTCATAACGCTTCAAACCGCTGAATCGACTCACTGATTCATAACGCTTCAAACTGCTGAATCGACTCGCTGATTCTTAACGCTTCAAACCGCTGAATCGACTTACTGATTCATAACGCTTCAAACCGCTGAATCGTCTCGCTGATTCATAACGCTTCAAACCGCTGAATCGACTCACTGATTCATAACGCTTCAAACCGCTGAATCGACTCGCTGATTCATAACGCTTCAAACCGCTGAATCGACTCACTGATTCATAACGCTTCAAACCGCTGAATGGACTCGCTGATTCATAACGCTTCAAACCGCTGAATCGACTCGCTGATTCATAACGCTCCAAACCGCAGAATCGACTCGCTGATTCATAACGCTTCAAACCGCTGAATCGACTCGCTGATTCATAACGCTCCAAACCGCAGAATCTACTTACTGATTCATAACGCTTCAAACCGCTGAATCGACTCGCTGATTCATAACGCTCCAAACCGCTGAATCGACTCACTGATTCATAACGCTTCAAACCGCTGAATCGACTCACTGATTCATAATGCTTCAAACCGCTGAATCGACCCGCTGATTCATAACGCTCCAAACCGCTGAATCGACTCACTGATTCATAACGCTTCAAACCGCTGAATCGACTCACTGATTCATAACGCTTCAAACCACTGAATCAACTCACTGATTCATAACGCTCCAAACCGCTAAATCGACTCACTGATTCATAACGCTTCAAACCGCTGAATCGACTCACTGATTCATAACGCTTCAAACCACTGAATCAACTCACTGATTCATAACGCTCCAAATCGCTGAATCGACTCGTTGATTCATAACGCTCCAAACCGCTGAATCGACTCGCTGATTCATAACGCTCCAAACCGCTTAATCGACTCGCTGATTCATAACGCTCCAAACCGCTGAATCGACTCGCTGATTCATAACGCTTTAAACCGCTGAATCGACTCGCTGATTCATAACGCTTCAAACCGCTGAATCGACTCACTGATTCATAACGCTTCAAACCACTGAATCGACTCAATGATTCATAACGCTCCAAACCGCAGAATCGACTCACTGATTCATAACGCTTCAAACCACTGAATCGACTCACTGATTCATAACGCTCCAAACCGCAGAATCGACTCACTGATTCATAACGTTTCGAAGCTTCATGATGCTGTGTTTTGAAATCGGTCATCACTCCGGGAAACTGCTTTGCGTGATCTTTTGCTGTTAGTTTTGTTGGCAGATGTGAATTTTCGCGCTTCATCATGGTTTCACCGATATCTATGGTTTCTCCACGGGGTTTGCAGCTTTTCGATGACGTTCACGTCGGGTAATTACGTCACTTCAAAACGTTCCCATGGCAATAGGGGGAAATGGCGGCTCTTGTGTGAAGTAAACGAACATTTTTCAACTTTAATATATATGACTTTTTTGCAACGAAAATGCGGGGATTATGAAATCATGCTAGCTCCGCATATTTTGCACGCGGAAATAGGCAATTTACGCGGTGAAAGTGCGGCGTATTTGAAAAAATGCGGCCCCCGCATAATTATGCGGACTTTGGCTGATTATGCATTAAATCATGCGATCGCATAATCGCGTTTTTCTGGAGGGACTGGCAAAAGACCCACATGATATTAGGAGGGTGGCGATAATGTTATGCCCTATCGGTGTATGCTAAAAGCAATATTAGCGTGCACAAATAACGTCCACGAATGAATAATTCACAAACAAGGTGTACTAAGAAAGTAAAGAGTCTGAAGGTTTGATTTGATGTAGACTTTAAGAGGCTGGAGTTTGAGGAGCAGATAGAGCGGGCAGCCCTCCGTCGCCTCCGGAGAGAATCTATAAAGAAATTCAATCAGGTGGAATTAAACAGGGTGAAGATTAAGGCCAATTTGCATGAACCGCAGGGCTTCTGAGTGAAGTTGAATAAGCAAAAAATACTTAAGCAACTTATTAAACTCTTTCACCTTGAGGAAGCGTAGCGTGTGGGGGTATTAACTTTATCCGCTTTTACAGTCACATCTGAATCACACGCCCCGAAATCTCCCAATAGTGACGCACAATTAGCTCAATCAATAGAGGATTCAACAAACGGAAACCAAAGGGGTTATTTTGTGTCAGAATAACAACAGCAATCAATCCATGTGTGAGATGTCAAAGGTGAGAGCGCTGATGTCATGGATATTCCTCAGGCGGTCATTCATCTAAACGTTTCTGCTTATGAATGTGGAAGCGAGTGGATTATGTTGTTGTGGCGTTAACAATCGGCCCGTGGCGCGGTGATTACGCGGCATTATGTGGGCCGCAGTGATTCACTCAGGAGAGACAATGAGGAGCGGAGACGAGGCCGCAGACGCTTGGCAGCTGTTTTCTTTCCGACAAGCTTCCTCTGTCTGGTAATTAGCTTTAGGAAACGTCATTATTGCACTGTCAACAGCTCAATCTCCCCATAGGACACGCACTCGACAAATGAAACACAACTAGACATTTGGGGGCTTTTCATCGCTCGTGTACTTTTTTTTTGTTGAGTTGAGTGAGGGAAGATCAGTATTAATAATAAAAACTGTTTCAACATGTATTAAGCATTAAAAGTTGTGTTTAAATAACATTGAAAGTGTCGTTAGTGTAAGCAAAATCACTCTAAATATTAAATTGAAAAAACCCAAATATTAAAAAAAGAAGTCAGGGTTATTATAGTTAACTAAAAATAAAAAAATAACACCACAAATAAACATATTCGTTACTTGAAATACAATAAGCATCAACTGACGTAAAATATAATATAATAATAATAATAATAATATAAAAAACTAAAATTTCTGTTATTTCAGCTATTTGCCAAAGCAACATTTCTAATTTAGTTTAATAAAAATTTAATAAACATTTGAAAAATGTATAAATAAACAATAAAAAAGGATTGAAATGACAAAAATACACCACAAAATTACTACAAATTGTACTAAAATGTATATATATATATTAATAAACACTATAATGGTTTCTCAATGATACTAAAATAACACTGGTTGAAGTACTAAAATAAAAAAATAAAAAAATAAAAATAAAAAAAAGATATATATATATATATATATATATATATATATATATATATATATATATATATATATATATATATATATATATATATATATATATATATATATATATATATATATATATATATATATATATATATATATAACATTAAATAAATGAAATAAAAACAAATACAATAAAATGTAAAGTAACAAAAGCAATTTTTAAAACTGAAGCTGAAACCAATGTGAATTCAAAATATTAATAAATTCTCTAAAAGAGTATAAATAATACTAAAATAACATTAAAAAAAGGATTAAAATGACAAAAACACACCACAAAATTAATACAAATTTTACTAAAATTTAACTTAATTAATTATAATATAATATATTACAAATAAAATATAATAAAAATGGATAATATACAAATAAAAACAGATTATAAATATTAATAAACACTATAATAGTATCTCAATGATACTAAAATAACACTGGTTGAAGTAGCCTTCTAAAATTACAAAAAAAAATAAAAATTTAATACAATAAAAAATTTAATAAATTAAATAAAACATAAAATAAAATGTAAAGTAACAAAAGCAATTTTTTAAACAAACTGAAGCTGAAACCATACAAATAAATGTGAATTAAAAATATTAATTAATTCTCTAATGGAGTATAATACTAAAATAACACTGGTTGAAGTACTTAAATTACCAAAAAAAATTAATAAATAATAATAAATTAAATAAAACATAAAATAAAATGTAAAGTAACAAAAGCATTTTTTTAAACAAACTGAAACCATACAAATAAATGTGAATTCAAAATATTAATACATTCTCTAATAGAGTATAAATAATACTAAAATAACATAGTCACATTAGGAGTATGCAGTAAAGATACAGTGGCCCTAAAACGTATTTGGAAACTTAAAAAAAACCTAAACTTCACTGCATTATAAATGCAAAGCTGAGCTCAAACGATGCTCAAGATTCACTTTTCTGAGCCACTCCTAACGTATTCTGTTAACACGGTGTCATTCACCGAATCAGATCACCGTTACACGAGGTGTTTGAGATCTGGCTGGTTACCTTTCAGATGACCCCTGCCGAGTGTCACAAAGCCGGAGGAGATGAAGTTGTGCATGTCTTGACCACTGCGGAAGTTTTCCTTCCCATAATGCCCTGCAAAGACAGACACACAGCAAGTGTTATTACACGAAAACAAATCGCAAAAGCTTGAGCTTTATTAAAACCATCGACTTCCATTTGAGCTAATCATCCAGCCCGACATTAAAAACATAAAACATAAACATGAAAACATGATTAACTAATAGATATACCCATAAATTCTCAAGTTGATTAATCACAGGACATAAAGACTATTGTTTAGTTTCTGCAATGTTAAGTTTAGACATGCAAACGAGGCATTGTCTCATTTAAATATGCTCTCATTTGCATACATTCCCAATCTGAACACTGGGTAAGGCAGGTTCAAAATCATGTTTCAATGTGTTGACATGTTAGAGGTTAAAGGTTTTTACAGACAGAGGGGAGATTGGATATCTCTTTTTATCACTCCATAAAACAGAAAATACTGCCAACAGACAGGAAAAAATTAATTTCCAACATGTTTTTAGGAATAAAACCAGTTGAATGAAATCTGAACAAACCCCTCAGTAAAAACCTTCCGAATATAGACTGAATATAAAACTGTAAAGTGGAGAAAAACAACTCTCAGCCTTTAAAAGTGTCATGAACTGGCTTTTTTTAATTTTTATACTGTTGTCTGAGGTCAACTTATGACGTTTGCGTGGTTTTTACATTCAGAAACATCATAATGAATAAGTGATAAGCTATTTTATGACCTGGTTTTGAGGCTCTCTGAAAAACGCTCGGTTTTGATGGGTGTGCCGCACTGAAGACTTGGAAGTAAACGCCCACGGCTAGGATTGGATAAGATTTGCATATTTAATGAGCGTGCGCATCGGCAAAAAAACACATAGCCCCGGGACTTTGGGCTTTGCGAGCACTGGTGTTACAAGTCCGAGTCTGATCACGAATGAAGCAATAACACCTTCTCCAGCCTGTGACCTAAGGTATGTAATCAGTAGATATCAAACGATCTGTTACAATGCAACACTAACACATATAAAAACATGTTTTACTCACATAAGTGTGTTGCACCGTTCCTGTCAGATCCAATATAGAAGGCACAGCAGTGTGTTTTAATCTCAATATGTCTGCAAATCCAGTCTCAACCTCTATCTTGTTTACAAACGAATCCGCGGTGAAATGAAGCGAACAACGTGCAATGTTTTACGCACGTGAGCTGGAACCGGCATCGTTTAGCTCCACGAGTCGGTGGGCGGGGCTTGAGGCGGCGCTTCTGCGTCGTATTACGTCAATGGTCGACATAATCTGAGATCTCTCGTTTTCTGGGCCTGGTGTCTATAAAAGCTTTACTTTGACTAACAAGGACGTTTTCAGCTCTGAAACTTACAGGCTATTCTTCTATCACGATGAACTTTTATATACCAAAGGCTCAAAGGAAAGTTGATTTCTCAATTCATCTCCCCTTTAAAGATATGTATTGTACTTGAAATCTACAGATGCAAATTGACAAAATGCAATACATTTAAATGTGTATTTTTGATTTTTCTTTCCTTCCACTAATCTGAAAGACGACATGTTATGGAAGCAAAATAGACCGAAAATCTTAACATTGATCATTTTGCCCTAATTCTCAAGGAAAAACACCTCAGTTTTATTCAGAGGCCCAAACTGAGCAAAATTATCCAATTTGGTAGCCTAGAAATCTAAACGCACCCTAGTGGCAGCAAATGTAATTCTCTGTTGGCTTGCGAGCTGGAAAAACCAAACTCTGGTCAGGCCAATCACATCGTGTATAGAGTTAGTGGGCGGGCTTAACATAATGACGGCAGAGTTGCGGCGGTTCCTTTCCAATCAGCTTTGGCCGCGACTCTGGAAGACTTGGAGTTAAGCTTTTCTTTGAGGAAAGAACAAAGAACGGCACTGAAGTCATTCTTAAGAAAGGAAGATGTGTTCAGAGTTGTGCCAACCGGATACGGCGAAAGTTTAATCTATCAACTAGCTCCGCTTCACCTTCTTCGGTGCTCTGGTTGGTTGTAGCGCTATCCTATTGCGTGCAGAGGGAGTTTGAAAGACAACCGTTTATCCTGGAGGTCTGGAGCTATTGACTCTGCAGAGAGTTGGCGACTTCTGCACACTGTGACCCTCAGCATGCGCTGACCCCGCTCTGTGATTTTACGTGGCCTACCACTTCATGGCTGAGTTGCTGTTGTTCCCAATTGCTTCATTTTGTTATAACACCACTAACAATTGACCGTGGAATATTTAGTAGTGAGGAAATTTCACGAATGGACTTATTGCACAGGAGGCAACCGATCACGATACCACGCTTGAGTTCACTGAGAGCGACCCATTCTTTCACCAGAGGTGGACAGTAACGAAGTTCATTTACTTGAGTAAATGTACAAAAAGTACACTTTTTGAGCATCTGTACTTTACTGAAGTATTATTTTTTAGGGAAACTTTTACTTTAACTTCACTACATTTGAAAGACAAATATCGTACTTTTTACTCCACTACATTTCTATCAAGGTCCTCGAAGTCAAAAGTCGTTTCTGTAGCAGCTTTAAAAGTCAGTGGATGATTTTTTTTTTTTTTTGCTAAATGTAAATCTCTGGGAGAAAGAGAAGCATAGATATATGGATGAATCTTAAAAAAAGTATGATGAAAGAGCTCAGTTCAGTCTGTTTTTTGTGCATCTGAGATGCCAGAGCACGAGTACTGAATAGAGCTTTCTTTTGTGTTTTTTTTCGCACTTAAACAGACCAATACACACAATGGGCCCTATTTTAACGATCTGAAACGCAAGTGTCAAAACGCGAAGCGCAAGTAGCTTTGTGGGCGGGTCTCGGCGCTGTTGCTATTTTCCCGGCGGGATAAATGGCTCTTGCGCCCGGCGCAAATCTAAAATGGGTTGGTCTGAAGTAGCTTCATTATTCATAGGTGTGGTTTGGGCGTAACGTGAATAAACCAATCCGAGCGTCATCCAACATTCCCTTTAAAAGCAGGTGCGCAAGTTCCATTATGGATTGCTATTATTATGGCGTATTTACCAGGCGCACGCCAGGAGCGGTTCACAGCCGAGGAGACTGATGTTCTTTTAAGCGCAGTGAAAGACAGAGAAGTGAAGTTGTAATGTTGTACATTATGGTAAAGGTGATTTCACAGTCTTTTTTTTTTCAGTCTTTCAGTTTTTTCAGTTTTTCAGTCGATTTTTGTTCCTGGTTCTTGACGGACAAACCAATTTGTCAGATGTCCTTATATACATATATGTCTTGCCACTATTGGGCAAACAGGTCTTATCCATAATTATTACAATTAGCCTGAATCATTTGTAAGCTAGATTTATGCCTATTTTTTCACATCTTCGTGGCACACCACAATGATTTCCGTCATATGACGGATGAAGATGAAGATATCTCATGTGTTAATATTTTTTTAGTGTAACAATTTATGATTTGCAAAAATAACTTGCATCTGTGTAGATTACATGAGCAAAGTGTATGCGCGTTGTGCACGCTATACATTATGGTCAAGCATGCGCCCTTAAAATAGCATAATGAACAACGCGCAACGCGCCACTGACTTTAGACTAGGTTTTTTCTGGTCAGTGGCGCAATTGTTTAATGGAACAGCAAAATAGCACCAGGGATTGTTTGCGCCGGAACACGCCTCCTTTTTTGCGCTGAACCGCCCAGGGAGCGCAAGTGCATTCACTAGTTTAGCGACGTGCTTCTGTGGAGGGAAAAGCGCGCTTTGCGCGGGTGCAAGATAGGAATGACACATGCGTCGGTGTACAAAGTCAATTGCGCTGGGTGCAAGATAGGGCCCAAAATGTCAACATTTTCATTTTGGGAAGTATTCACGTAAACAATGTTGATTATGTCTTAAGTGAACGTAAACAGTTGGGGGAATATCAGATGTGTATCAGTGTGTAGGATTTGTGCATTCTGCCTTAAAGTGACAGCAGCTTTGTAAAAAGCTTTGTAACTTTTAAATATTTAAATTAGTTCAAGGTGGTCGGATGGAGCATCACTGACTGGCTTAAACCACCATGGCATAGCGTGCATTTATACAACAATGCAATAATAATAAAATAATGCATTGACATAAAAAAGGAAATTTACTTTTGATACTTAAGTACTTTTAAAAGCAAGTACTTCTGTACTTTTACTTAAGTAAAAATAGTTTTTAACAACTTTTACTTGTAACAGAGTAATATTTGACTAGTAGTACTGTTACTTTCACTCAAGTAATGGAGTTGTGTACTTTGTCCACCTCTGTCTTTCACTAATGACTCTAGAAGCGTCTGCATGCCTAGTGCTTGATTTTATACACCTGTGGCCTTGGAAGTGATTGGAACAGCTGAATTAATTGATTTTGAGGGGCGTCCCAATACTTTTGGCAATATAGTGTATAACAATTCTCCAGTGGTTTTTGAATATTTTAATCCAAAAAATCTTACATATTGTGCCTTTAAAAATGTTAAGTAAATTAGCTCATTATTTTTGAGTTGATGAACCTTACTATGAGTTAGTAGAGATAACTAAAGGCTACTTATGTTAAGAAAACGATTTGAGTTCATTGTACTTCTATGTCAAATTTAGCAAAGTAGTTCACTTGCAAAATTGAGTGACCAATACTCGGGTTTTCTAAACCTTCCTCACAAGCCTCATGGATCATATTTGATACTTACATCTGAACATGATTTTTCTAAAAAAAAAATTAACTTCAGTCCAGCGTGCACATTCATCACATGAAAGCCTTGATGTGTGGCAGTTAGTGAGAAGTCATCTCAGCCGCTGAATGGTGAACGGTGTCCTGAGACAGAGGTCAACACAAGGTGCTGTATTAAATATTAATGGGGTGAGTGTGGAGTGGGGCAGAGGTTCTGCTCATGGACTCGTGGGGTTATAGAGGTCACACTCTCGACACAAATACACACGCACACACACACTCTCAGCTCGTATTCGAGCCCCGCGGGGTTAGAGGACACTGCTGTGTGATGGGAACCTTCACTGTTTTCCTCCGGTGAGTCTTTGGCCATCTAATTGCACAGTAATTGACATCAAGGACCAGGACCACTGACCTGAGGTCATGAGATGGGAGGGTTGAGAGCTTTATCTGTGTCATTGCTCAGCTCTACAGATAGAAAAAGGCAAAATAAGTATAATTTCAATCTTTTTTTACAGCTGAAGTTTTTAAAACTATAAAGCCTACTGTATCATATTTGCTGCTTAGGCCTCTCTAAATGATCAACTTGATCAAAACGTTGCTGAAAAACATGCCTTCTGTCTGATTGGTACTTTTTAGCTAGTAAAAGACCGTTTAGTGTAATTGTGGTTCGAGGGTCTTTTTTTTGCTGTGAAATCTGCACTGATTTTTATACAGTAAATGTAAGAATAAATGTGATATTGTTAATAATATTTCAAGATGAACACATAGGGTGACTTCAGGTTGATTGGCATTTAAACTAAGCATTTAAATATCACCTTACTAAGATATATTATTGGCATATATAGAGAGACAACAGATATTTATGTGCATTTTATGTACAGTAAGTCGTCTGTTATAAAGATCTCATTGATGTACATTACAAGCTATCAAAATTGTTCATATAAATATGCAATTTGGTGCAGATGTTGATATTTTTCCTTCTCAAGTATGACCTCCATATTCTCACTATATCATAATATATGAGCCATAAAAGAATAATGCATCTAATATGATATTCAACAACAACAACATATGAAAATATGTTGTCTAAAGGTTCAATAAACCGTTCTATTTAAAAAAAAAAAAGGTAAAAAAGTTTTTTCTGACTATTATTTCATATGTCAGACTTTACAGGGTTGATATTTTCAGTTTCCAGTTGAAGTGAGCTATGAATTTATGAATCGATTCACTAAAATGAATCAAACTTCTCAATGCTAGTGAAAAGTACTTTTCATAACTGGAGAGTCACTCATGATTCTTTTTTTCTCAATTCAAAGGAAAACCTGAAGAGAAATGCACATGTTATTGCTCCATAAATCAATTGTGAGCTGTGTAATTGTGTTGAGATATTTCTCTGTGAAGTTTTTAGCGCTGAAGTTCAGCATTCTGAGGTGGAAACAGGGATTACGGTCAATACTAACAGCAAATGAGAGAGAGGAAATATACAGACAGAGAGAGAGATTCAGTCTCAAGAGGTGTCAAAAACGCCCTATTTTCAGGCGGTCGCTCATTTTGAGCCCTATATTCCCATTTTGTGTTATTTCTGGCCAGCTCCTTTGTTTCAGTATTTCAATAATGTCCATATTTTTGGACCATGTTTTATGTCCAAAAAAAAAAGTGTGTATGATTTACATGATTTAATTGTGTAGATCGGTCCCACATGACTCAATTAAGCTAAACAAACATAATTTGTTCTTGTAGCTTCAACATCATGGAATTAATACATTTTAAGTGACCCATATAAGTATCTAAAAGTGAATTGAAATGTCTCCCTGACATGATTCAGGCATTCTCAATTTCATATATTTGAATGTTACACACCTGAATTATAATACTGCACTAGCTAGTTGACAAACTTTTAGCTAGCAATAGCAAACATTAGCATCTTAAAAGACAAGCATTAAAAGCGCCTACAGCAAAGCCGTTATAACATTAGTTGTGTTAGTCCACAGCCTAAGCAAATGCTCCACTCTTCTCCACTGTAATTTAAATTGTTCTAATAATTCCAACATAATTAACACTATTAAACACAATCAAGTATTTCTCATCTTGTTCAAAAATACATAATATAACACCTTTACATATAAATTAACAACATTTACTCTCTCTTGATATAGCCGTATGCAAAGCATAATGGGAAATAACAAGTTTCAGTTTCAGTAAATGCAACACAAATCATTCATGTAATCTCAACACAAACAGATTAAGTAAACTTCAATTTGACATATATTTAAGTAGACAAATCACAATAGACTGGGCCATCTGACCAATCAGAGCAGAGTAGACCAATCACAATAGACTAGGCCATCTGACCAATCAGAGCAGAGTAGACCAATCACAACAGACTGGGCCATCTGACCAATCAGAGCAAAGTAGACCAATCACAACACACTCTAAAAAATGCAACCGCTGGGTTAAATTGACCCATTCACTGGGTTAAAACAACCCAATTGCTGGGTTAAACAACCCATTCACTGGGTTAAAACAACCCATTCACTGGGTTAAAACAACCCAATTGCTGGGTTAAAACAACCCATTCACTGGGTTAAAACAACCCATTCACTGGGTTAAAACAACCCAATTGCTGGGTTAGTCCATTTTCAACCCAATTGCTGGGTTAGTCCATTTTCAACCCAACTTGGGTTGTTTTTTTAGTGCAGCCTGGGCCATCTGACCAATCAGAGCAGAGTAGAGGAGGAGGTTAGAGAGACTGAATCCTCAAACAGTTTTCAGACTCTTTGAGAAATTAGGTGATGTGCATTGTATATTATGAGGAAATTAAAGTGACCTTGGGTGCAAAACAAAACTAGGAACCTTTGAAAAAAAAAAAAACATAATTGGGGCACTTTAAAAAAAAATTATTAGTAAATGTTGAAATGGACATTACGATTAATTGATGCTGTAGAAGCATTTTTCATTATTAGTTCACGTTAACTAATGTACTAGTGTTACCAAATGAACCCTCATTGTAAAGTACTGTAAATCTCAGAGCTTTGCCTTCGGAATCACAGGCCAATGCCTCAGACCAGTGCACCATTAATTCCCAGTGTCCTTCTCTACACAAACTCAAAGACACGGGTGTCACGATGACCCGGAAACAGCCAGAGATCAGATTGCATTAAGGAAACCATAATAAGAATGGCAGATGGGGCCATTTGCCGTCTTCATTACTCCGTCTCTCTCTCCATGTTTCCTCACAGAGGCCGAACTGTCCATCAATGCGAGTTTGGTACATTGCTACATGATGAAAGTTAATATTTAATGATTGTCTTTCATTAAAACAAGACCTCGTTGAACCGTATTTCTCATTAAACTGAGTAAAACTGAGGCAACATGCATGCTAATGTTTCATCTGAGAAATCTGCTTCATCTGATGTGCATCAAATCGTCATATCCTGCTTTCAATAGCCTGAAGCAAGGCAACATTTAGTGGTTTAATTTTCGAATCGCGTGTCCATTTATAATGCCAGCACCAAAAAACATCATAATTTAGTATGTCAAGACTATTTTCCAGCTCATTTTCCAGCTCCCCTAGAGTTAAACTGTTGAGTTTTACCGTTTTTGAATCCATTCAGCCGTAAAATATCGAAACTCTTTGGTCATTTTTTGAGCGAGATGCTAATCAGATTCAATGATCTATGCTAAGCTATGCTAAAAGTGCTACCGCCAGACCCGGAGATCGGCTGAATGGATTAAAAAACGGTAAAACTCAACTGTTTAACTCTAGGCGAGTTGGAAAATGAGCCTATTTACAAAAAAAAGTGGAGTGTTTCTTTAAGACTGATATGCAAATTACCTCTATCGTGATTGGCTAACCTCTGCATTCGGATTTCTAAGTTTTGAGTTCTGACAGCAACAAAACATCACAACCCAAAGAGAGAAACACTATTTTCCATGAAAAGAGTCGTGAACAAGTCCAATTATCAATAACAAGTATGAATGGAGTGTGATTTAATAATCCTGGCAGCTAATTTATCATTAGTTGAGTAACTGCAACCATAAATGAAATTTCATTCAGTGATTCCTGGAATCAAGTCAGTCTCAAAACACTATTTTAAATAAGCATGTAACGCGCTTACAAAAGGCATAATTATATGCTATAAATCACTGAATACAAGGTCTCAGACCGTGTCATGCGATGCTCAAACAGGAGAAAGGAAATCTAATATGTGCCATTAAAAAGCTAAACTCAGCTAGGGTTCAGAAAAGGCAAAAACTAGGCATTGCTAATATCATTTTCTCCTAGTTGCACAACATAAACACATGCAATATGATTGCAATTGCTTTCGGTTTGTTTGAAAATGTGTAAATATGGTTTTAATACTGGAATGAATGTCAGTGTAATTCATTTGTGAATCCATTAGTGTCTAATTAAAACGAATGCATCAATTGCAGGTATATACATTATGCATTATAATGGCACTGACGCAAACGCTAATGGACAGAGCAGAGTGATGGGAGGAAAGGAGGTCGCGGAGGTCGAGCGAACGGAGAGATGGACGGCCAGAGAAATGAAAGAAAATCTCAGCATGGGGAAATCAATAAGGGAGTCAAAGAGATTGAATTTCTTTCAGCCAATTAATCAGGTGAACAAACATTCAAATTTCTGAAGGCTTTTTAAAAACTCAGAGCCCAATTTAAAGGCATTTAATCAATCACAACTGACATTTTATAGATCGCAAGAGCACTTTGTCACCAGCTCTCAGGGGGCGAGAGAAGATCAAACGCTGCAGAGTTCCTCTGAGGATCTTGTGTGCTGTAGAGACCTTATGCGCCAGAGAAACAAGTCTTTAAAATTTTGTCTTTGAATTTCTGGTTTTGCTCTTTTTGTACTTTCTTTTTACTTGTTGTAGAGTTAACGAAAGTTATCATGTTCCCCAGGTAAGCGACGCACAAACACTTTTGCAGAGCTCACTCTTCTCTCTTTTCTCATCACATATCACATCGGAAAGGCATTTACTTTCAATAAAAATTGAGAAAATTTTCTAAAAGTAGAAATAAAGTGCCAAACGAAATGTTTAATAATAATAAAAGCATTTATTGGGTTGGGTTAGGGGTCGGTGTATAGGGAGGGCTTTTATTGTCCCATTAAGGCTGCATCTATTTAATAATTTTAATAAATATAATAATTTACACTCTGTTATTATTGCATCCTGTTAATGTACAATACTGAGGTGCAAATAGTATGTATCATCTATCACTATTTGCACTTAGTTTAAATATCATCACTATTTGCACTTAGTGTAAATATCCTCTATCACTATTTGCACTTAGTGTAAATATCATCTATCACTATTTGCACTTAGTTTAAATATCATCACTATTTGCACTTAGTGTAAATATCATCTATCACTATTTACACTTAGTGTAAATATCATCTATCACTATTTGCACTTAGTGTAAATATCATGACTATTTGCACAGTGTAAATATCATCTATCACTATTTGCACATCGATCACTATTTGCACTTAGTGTAAATATCATCTATCACTATTTGCACATCTATCACTATTTGCAGATATATCACTATTTGCACTTAGTGTAAACACATCACTATTTACACTTAGTGAAAATATAATCTATCACTATTTGCACTTAGTGTAAATATCATATATCACTATTTGCATTTAGTGTAAATATCATCTTTCACTATTTGCACTTAGTGTAAATATCATCGATCACTGTTTGCACTTAGTGTAAATATCATATATCACTATTTGCACTTAGTGTAAATATCATATATCACTATTTGCACTTAGTGTAAGTATCATCGATCACTATTTGCACTTAGTGTAAATGTCATCACTATTTGCACTTAGTGTAAATATCATCACTATTTGCTCTTAGTGTAAATATCATCTATCACTTTTTTGCACATCTATCACTATTTGCACTTAGAGTAAATATCATCTATCACTATTTGCACATCCATCACTATTTGCACATCTATCACTATTTGCACTTAGTGTAAATATCATCTATCACTATTTGCACATCCATCACTATTTGCACATCTATCACTATTTGCACTTAGTGTAAATATCATCACTATTTACACTTAGTGTAAATATCATCTATTACTATTTGCACTTAGTGTAAATACCATCTATCACTATTTGCACATCTATCACTATTTGCACTTAGTGTAAATGTCATATATCACTATTTGCATTTAGTGTAAATATCATCTTTCACTATTTGCACTTAGTGTAAATATCCTCGATCACTGTTTGCACTTAGTGTAAATATCATATATCACTATTTGCACTTAGTGTAAATATCATCAATCACTATTTGCACTTAGTGTAAATATCATATATCACTATTCACATTTAGTGTAAATATCATCTTTCACTATTTGCACTTAGTGTAAATATCCTCGATCACTGTTTGCACTTAGTTTAAATATCATATATCACTATTTGCACTTAGTGTAAATATCATCACTATTTGCACAGTGTAAATATCATATATCACTATTTGCACTTAGTGTAAATATCATCTATCACTTTTTGCACATCTATCACTATTTGCACTTAGTGTGAATGTCATCTATCAATTTGCACTTAGTGTAAATATCATCACTATTTGCACAGTGTAAATATCATATATCACTATTTGCACTTAGTGTAAATATCATCAATCACTATTTGCACTTAGTGTAAATATCATCTATCACTATTTGCACTTAGTGTAAATATCATCAATCACTATTTGCACTTAGTGTAAATATCATCTATCACTATTTGCACTTAGTGTAAATATCATCTATCACTATTTGCACGTCTATCACTATTTGCACTTAGTGTAAATTTCATATATCACTATTTGCACTTAGTGTAAATATCATCTATCACTATTTGCACTTAGTGTAAATATCATCAATCACTATTTGCACTTAATGTAAATATCATCAATCACTATTTGCACTTAATGTAAATATCATCTATCACTATTTGCACTTAGTGTAAATATCATCTATCACTATTTGCACTTAGTGTAAATATCATCTATCACTATTTGCACTTAGTGTAAATATCATCAATCACTATTTGCACTTAATGTAAATATCATCAATCACTATTTGCACTTAATGTAAATATCATCTATCACTATTTGCACTTAATGTAAATATCATCTATCACTATTTGCACTTAGTGTAAATATCATCTATCACTATTTGCACTTAGTGTAAATATCATCAATCACTATTTGCACTTAATGTAAATATCATCAATCACTATTTGCACTTAATATAAATATCATCTATCACTATTTGCACTTAGTGTAAATATCATCTATCACTATTTGCACTTAGTGTAAATATCATCTATCACTATTTGCACATCTATCGCTATTTGCACTTAGTGTAAATATCATCTATCACTATTTGCACATCTATCGCTATTTGACTTTGTGTAAATATCATCTATCGCTAAGAAAATATTTACACTTGGTTCTGCCTATATGTATCTCAAAATTGTCTAATTAAATGTTTTATAGCATGTTTTCGTGGGAATAAAATAAATACTGATGAAAATGTTACTAATTCGGTTTCCAGTTCTTATTCTAAATGTAATATTTTATTCAATATAAAACATGATTGGGACATGAAAATGTGCTGCAAAGTATAGGGCATGACCCAAATTCAGTCTGGTGCAGCACAGCATTTGATATGAAAATCATTTATTGCAGTTTTTCCCCCCCTGTACTTTATGAAATTATGGGACAAACTTTATAAATGTCACTTTAAAGGGTTGTATCCTGAATGACGCAATGAGTAAAGCGTAAACTAGCATCCCATTCAAACAAACAGTAACATTGAATGCTAATCCCAACAGCTGACCTCATTCAAACACAGCTGCATTTAGTTTATTCAGGAGCGATTTGAATATTGATGTACAACAAGCCAAAGCACTGATTAGCTCAAACACAAACGAGACAGTACATCTGCATTAATGCTAACACTGAACTCCAGTCAGTGAAAGCGTGTTTTGATGGCTGCTTGACTGCTGCGCTCTGCGTGAATAGGGAATTCATTCAGATTTGATTTCTGATATTAGCATGTACGGTGTGGCGGCAAACAGTGGGATGCTGAGCTTTTAAATATGAATCAGAAAACTCGCTGAGGAAGAAGTGCTGTGGGAGACAGATGGAGCGAGAAGTTTGGGCCACGGCAGATGTTTCTTCCGCAAACACGCAAATAAACTCCTGAGCATATGTACAACACCCACACACAGATGCACACATATATAGGGGGAATTCAGGATGATACTTTTTCCAAGTCATCTCAATGGCAAAAAGTGTCACAATCACCCTGAATTGTTCTTACTAAGACTTTTTTAGTAAACTTTACTTAATGTCCAATAATTTATTGAACTTACTTAAAACAATTTAGTAATCTGAACTATTTGCACCCTATGCCTTTATTATTTAGAAAACCCAAGAATGGGTTGAAAAAAAATAATAATTGTGAATTAATGATATATAACATAACTATATCTCATATCAAATAATGATCTTTTAACATTTTTATGCTAACACTTATGGCATAAACTTTTAATGCAAAACACAACCATGCTAAAAAAGTTTTTTTCTTATTATTTATTTTTATTTGTATTATTAATAATACCTTTACAATTTAATTAGCTGTCGTTAATGGGATTATATTGACAAAAAACAAATGGTAAAATAAAGCCAAAAATAGTAAAACAAAGCCGCAATGCACTCTGGAAGAACACTTCCTCAGATCACAGATAGAATTAAGTTGACAAAACTTAAACGGTTTAAGTAAGAACAACTTGAGGCAACAAATTTGCACAATTGAATGAAGTAAACTGAACAAATTTGTTTTTACGGTGTATATGTTTTGGAATTGAATTGAAGTAAAACAGAAAATTGTATGAATCAATATACCTTTTATTTGATATAACAAATTAAAAAATAAAACAATTGATATAAACTTAACTTACTTAGTAAGTTGAACCTAAATATACTATGTGTAATAACTCCAAAGTAATTGATATTACAAATTATTTTAAGTTAAATTAACTAAAATTTTTAAGTTCACATTACTTAATTTTTTTTAAGGCAACCAGCTTCCTCAAATTTTTTAAGTAAATTCAACTTATCCGGGTTAACAATGTATATAATTTTTGCATTTATGCATTTGGAGGACACTTTTATCCAAAGAGACTTGCATTGCATTGAAGTTATATGTTTTATCAGATATGCATGCATTTCCTGCGAATCGAACCCATGACCTTGGTGTTGCAAGCGCCAGGGCTTCTCAACCTTTTTTCTGTCAGCCGAAGCCCTTTGACATGACATATTTTCTTGAAGCATATTTCAATAATTTAACAACACATTCACATGTTCTCCGATGTGTGTTAATGATCCATTGACATGCAGAAAAATACATGAAATATTTAATATTTTTATTTGAGTTTTTATTTTATTTTAAATTATTTATTTTCAATATAAGAAAAAGTCTCATGCTGCTGCTGAAACATCCAGGCCAAAATTATAATAATATTTATTTATAATATATGATTTCATTTTATACTGATAATTCAATCTGTTCATCATATAAAGCGATCGTGTCTCTTCAGAAGACTTGGACTAAACCAATCAATATTCATACGGACTTATTTTATGATCTCTTTATGAACGTTTTGAAACATTGGAGGATCAGACTTTCAATGGAAGGACAGATATCTCTCAGATTTCACAGCGAATTGGAGTGGATTCAAAATGTTCAAGCGTCCAACTAGACGCAATAGACGTGAATTTGACGCTCTATTCACATTCGGTTTGAACTCCGCTTAAGATTAAGCTTTAAAATTTACCACATTGCCATGGCAACTTATTCCAAAATTTTGGAATGTTCCAAAAATAATTAAAAAAAATATACAAAAAACTGGTAATACCTCAGTTCATTGTTGTTAGAGAGTAAAAAGACAGAGCTGCCAGCACCTACCATGGTTGCTCTTGTTGTGAACAGGAGTGTAGTGGTTCTTGGACGTCCGCACAGGTGTGTTCTCTTTGGGCGAGGCGTCGATAGCAACAACGTTTTCATGCTCGTATATCGGAACGGAGCCCTGCTGTCTCAATATGTCCGCCAGCGCTCTGTGAAAAACACACAAGTCGAAGATCATTTCACTGCTCTCTGGAAAGAAAACCTGTCCAAAAGCGGTTCAGCTTTGAAAACAAAAGCTTGTTTAGCATTTCATCCAGTTTAAAGATGCAAACACACACCGGCCCCCAAGAGGTTTAGTCCATTGGCCCCATTTATGCTATTGTTGTTTTCCCATTCGCGAAAGAACTGGAACTCTCGGAAATCGCAATCCTTTTCTCTCTTACATACACACACACACACACACACACACAAGTTTAATTGTGCTTTGTGTTATAATGAACAGTCAAGGTTTTAGTCTCTCAGGTTCTCTAGACCTCAGGCCTGTGAGCTTTACAGCATCAAACAAAAGCCATTAATCAATGTTCCTCCGCAATATAGCGTTAGAGCAACACACCCCACCTACACCAGCCTAATGGGATTCAAATTCTATTAATGTTTTTGATCTTTGGCCCTAAGGACACGGTTTCTGACTCGAGACCCAACTGCCTCATGGATTTTCAACACAGTTGCAATCTTCTGGTCGCTGAAGTTAATGGTATTTCCTCACTAATGGGGTTTTTGGGGCATGTGGCCTCAACTTTGTAACTGCAGACGAACTTTGTAAGTTTAGGATAGTTTTGCCTACTGGGTAAAGATCAAAGTTGGTGACTTAAGGGTGGCAGGTTCCTTATTCACATTTGCACATATTCAATCTTGGTGTGTGAAGATGCACCAGGATTGATGTAGACCTTAACTAGTTGGGTGTGAACGAGAAAATGGTAGTAATTTTAAAGGGGTGGTTGATTATGATTTAACTTTTTTTAACTTTAGTTAGTGTGTAATGTTGCTGTTTGAGTATCTGCAAAGCTACGACGCTCAAAGTTCAAAGCAAAGGGAGATCTTTTATTTTACAGAAATCGCTTTTTAAGGACTGTAACAAACTGCTGGTAGGGACTACAACCAGCTTCATCACTAACCCTCCAATTTACATAAACCCCGCCCCCAGGAACACACAACAAAGGCCATGTTGAGAAGAGGAATAGTTGTTGTAGTCGAGCACATTTGGGAGTCTGCTCAATCTGTCACATCCGTCTTTTCACACTGCAATACAGTATGAACACAAATGCAATAGCATGTCATAAAGCAAGACGACAACATAAGTTATAACCGTAATTAAACTAAACTATATCTGTTCTGTCTTCATGCAGCAGATATTCTCTAACTCTGTGCATCTTACAACAGATCCCACACCAGCGGTTTATAAATTATCATGACAGAATATGCTAATCAATGACTTGAAGATAGTTAACTCATAAATCCATCAACTAACCATTCAGAAACATCCGGTCTCATTCTACAGGTTGTCACTTCCTCTTGAGTCTCTCCATCATTTTCCGAATCCAGTTTGAACATAAAAGGCTGAACAGTTTCTGATATTTTCAGTGCCTGCGTGAGGTAATCAGAGCTGCTAAGATTAGCTCTTGAAGCTCCGCCCTCTTCTAGAAAGGAACTCATTTGCATTTAAAGGGACACACACAGAAACGATTTTAAACAATTTTAACATGCTATAAAATGATCTGTGGGGTATTTTGAGCTAAAACTTCACATACACACTCTGAGGACATCAGAGACTTGTACTACATCTTTGGCTGAGAAATCTAAATCTGATTTTTTAAATCGTTTTTGAGAGCCTGATTACAAAAACAAAAGTCTCCCCATTAAAAGCCATGTCCCAAGCACACAAATATAATGTTCTCATTATTATTTTATGTAGCCTACATAACAGACTTGCGCTGTACATGTTGTACTGGATTTTCTATTTTGAAGTGATTTGAATCATATTTCAAGCAATTCATGGTGACCAGTGAGTATCTGAAGTGTCTCAGCTGAAGGAAATAATACATTATTTATCGGCTTTAATATATCGGCCAAATTTTCTTATCAGGCCGATAACGATAACATTGAAAATGACAAATATCGGCCAAAACCAATATGGTAGTCGATATATTGTGCATCCTAGTGCACCGATATGAACATTTTGGCCACTAACCGATAATTCATTATGATTGAAAGCCGATAACCGATATATTGGCTGATAAACTGTATTTTCCTTTTTTGAAGTGATTTGAATCATATTTCAAGCAATTCAAAACCATCACGGCGAACAGTGTGCATCTGAAGTGTCTCAGCTCAAGGAAATAATCCAATATTTATCGGCTTTAAAATATCGGCCACATTTTCTTATCAGGCCGATAACGATAACATTAAAAATGACAAATATTGGCCAAAACCGATATGGTAGCCGATATATTGTGCATCCTAGTGCACCGATATGAAAATTTTGGTCGATAACCGATAATTCATTATGATTGAAAGCCGATAACCGATATATATTGCCTGATAAACTGTATTTTCCTTTTTTTGAAGTGATTTTAATCATATTTCAAGCAATTCCAAACCATCATGGCGAACAGTGCACATCTGAAGTGTCTCAGCTCAAGGAAATAATCCAATATTTATCGGCTTTAATATATCGGCCAAATTTTCTTATTGTTACATTAAAAAAGTTGACATTATAGGACCCCTTTAATGGTAAAAGACAGTGAAAAAGAATAGGTCTAATTGGACATTCCATGTAATTTTACTTATTTACAGATTTTGGAAATTAAAAAGAACATGTCATTGTATAATTTACACTGAAAAACCATAAATTGACATTCCCAGAATTCTATGTGTGACATTCGCACTTCACAGTTGATGGTTTTTCTTTGAAATAACTGGTAACATTTTAGTTTAGAGTCCAATTTTCACTATTAACTAGTTGCATGCATATTACTAGGATATTCTTGGAAAAGTAATTTCTACTACTTATATGATTATTAGAACCAAAGAAAGTGCCAGATTTTTTTTTAATAAATGTTTATTCAGGTAAAAAAGGTTGGCCCAGGTCGGACCATCAGTTCTCATGGCCAGCTATCTCAAATGTGGCTAGATCCAGCAGACCCGGAGGCCATCTTCCTCACATGAGGAGCCTGAAATGGCGTCTTAACTGTGTCAATGTCAGCGTATTCGCTCTGCCTCACGGTCCACATCTCTGAGCGCGCCAGAGACAGATAGAAAGAAAGAGAGAGAGAAGTGTGACTTTGGAAGGAGGTATAATTAGTCTTTCCCTTCCAGGAGAAGGCCTTTTTTAACAGAAGTTCTTCTCACGTGGGGGCGACCTGGTTTCAGTGGCCCAGTTGGCTGTAAGGCTCTGAGCTCAACTCTACCGTTACACCTTTTTCAGCTCAAACACTGCAGGATTGTGACACTTTCAGGCCTGTACGGCCTGGCTACATTCATGTACTCCAGTGGGCTCTTTTACTGTACCGTTTACTTTTACTGCGCTCTTTGTAGGTTATTGCTGTACAATCTTGGAATAAAAGTTTCAGTGGGGTTTCTTTAGGGTTCTCAATGCCAAAATAGTTCTACATAATGAGACATGTTTTAAAGGGATACTTCAGCGATTAGCATTAAGCTTTGTATCAGTAGAAACCCGGTAGTATATTCGAATGACCGTGCTTCCCTCCCTCATGTCCCCCTGAGACGAGAGATTCCTGTATTTTGTGTCTGAAAAAAAAATCAAAAATCGTCATTTAGCTTCATCAGAGGCTTTTTAGGCCAGAGGCTATAGAGACTACAGCCAGTAGTTGGAGCTAGTTCCACCCATAGGGGGTGGGATCTCACTCACAGAATGTACATATAGTGTCAGCCATCACTTTTTTTTATTAAGCTAAGCTAACAGACTCTTGCTCTGTGGAGAATAGGGATGTGACGGTGAGGAAATTTTCCCACCGGTTAATCGATAACACCGATAAAACTGGTAACATCGCCGGGAGTTTTTCAAATTGCTAATTTTAAACCGAAAGTAAAATGCGCACGGCCGCTCGGGCATTCATAACGGAGAGGTGTGGAGTAGAGTCCTGCAACGGGTCGGGTACCCGCATTAAAGTGGCTAAAACGGGTGGATTGTGACATTCCTAAAATTCAGGGGTGAGGATGCGGGCGGATAATTAACTCCTTGGGGGCGGGTAGTAGCGCGGATGAAAAATATGTGCAATATTTGTATGTCTAAATTACCATTACACATACGCAATATGATATCGCACATACGATATGACATTTGACCCATCACGTCACCACCACTGCGACAGTGCGACTGTTGTTGATGCTTCTCGTAGCCTAGTTAGAGCGAGCTTTAAAGGAGTAGCTATGGATGAAGTAAAAGTAAATTTGGCGAGTGAAGTATATAAAATTGTTGACAACGAGTCTTTAAAGGCAAAATCGGATGTGTGGAGAAAAGTGTGGTGTAATATGAGATCAGGAAAATAACCTCATAATCGGCTTTGCGGCTTGCAAAAAAAAAAGTTTTGGCGTTTGATAGCCGGAAGCTGGGCATGTCTTCCATAGCCTATTTAGGTGCCGATGGTAGGCTACTTGAATGGCGCAAAACAAAGTGCACTTTAGCCTGTTTCATTAGCCCATTCATGACGCTGTTGTGATGTGCAAGATAAAAAATAAAGCACTTTAATTGGAATGATTTTAGGGCACGGATCGGGTAACGGGCCAAATATTAACTGGGCGGGTGCGGATTTAATTTTGATATTATCACAGGTGACGGGTCTGATCTGGTGCTGAACTTTGCGAGGACGGGCAGGGGCGGGTCTCCAAAAATGGACCTGTGCAGGACTCTGGTGTGGAGCAAAGCGAGTGTTTTCAATGAATTCCTATGAAAGTTAAGCTTCCATAGGCATGAACTGAAAACGCACCAGACTGGACACACACCGTGAATGACAGTGCGGCCGTGCTCATTTTACTTTCGGTTTAGAATTAGCGCCAATTCTGGGGCGAGTTGCTTGAATTGTGGGTTCATTAGCCTATTATTCTTAATGAAAAACACAACAACAAAACGGTACAATGACAAACTCATTTAAATAGGCGCATTTAGCTTTGAAACCAAATCTTCCGCGATCATCTTGTCTGTCAGCTCTTCGCTCTCGTGATGAATGAAATCTTACTCTTGTTGCGTTTGTGCTGCGACTCTCGTTCGGCTCACACTGTATTGAGCAGACACATTCAGTTTTCTGTTCTCTAACTGAACTAAATTATTTTATTGCTATAAAAAAGAAGGTGGGGTGGTGCCGGGTGGGCAAGTGATGTAACCGGTAGGCGTGGCTTGGGAGTGGCCTTGTAGGGCAGCGAAGCAAGTGCATTCTGGGAGTTGTTGTCTTTCATCCACCTGAGCCAAAAATACATTTTCTGTCTTTTCTCAGTCTAGAAGGCACCAACTTCTAAAATAATTTCACATTTCTACTACTGATAAGAAGACATGCACATAAACCATGATTTAAATAATTTACAGAATAAATCCCTTGATGCGCAACAAAAAACTTTGCCTCAACAGAGGATGTGATTGGATAACTGGATTGAACAGCAGACCAATCACATTGCACAGAATCTCAAATGTTGGTTTGGTCGTTCTGAAATGCCTGAGCCAAAGTCTGTCATCAGAATGATTTGGTTTAATTCTCTCCCAGAAGCGTCTCACGCAATTGCGTTCCCAAAGCACCGAACGCAAGAGAACATGACAGCGTTTATTGTGTGTAGACACATTTATGATGTGCAGCCAAATTTATGATGTACTCTCCAGAAAAGAGCCACAAAGGCTTCCTCGATTGCAGCAACTTCCATTTTTATAACATATATTTTGCACCAATTTCCCAGGAAGTAACGATTTTGTTCTCTTGGACACATGAGATGGAAACACTGCTTTATTCGTGAATGTTTTATGCGATATATTCAAAGTTAAATTCGATTTAGATGCTATCATAGGCAAGAGTTTCAGCCTATCAAAGATGAAAACAGGTTCGATAAAGAACAAGCATTTGTGGCACAATGTTGATAACCACAAACCATTAATTTTAGACTCATCCCTATATCAAAATATATAAATCAAAAATCATTGTGGTTACAGTAACGCACTCACAATGAAAGTGAAAGAAATGAATGCAGAAGTATAACCAAAAGACTAGTGTGATAGAATCTTTTCTGCGTTCAATTATTCATAATGAAAAGCTGTTAAACACCAGTAAGTTTCACGTGTCATACAAAACCTAAAACGGATGATCTTGACAACTTTACAGAATTTTATTTTATTTTTTTAAATCACTAAATAATCATGATAAACACTTTAAAATATAGATCACATGTCTGCTTAGAAACCATCAAAAGTGAATTTTCCACAAATGCTTTTTTCATAAATCACAATCTTTACACAGGATATATGCATTGTGAGAAATGCAGGTGATACTTTGCCACACATTCAACTTTCCCTCTCTCGGCAGATCCTCATCAAAAGACATTCAATTGTCTGGAGTTAATATATGCAAGACGATGCTAACGGTAATTTGGGCCTGAGTGCTAGCCTGTTTGCTCTAAAGACACATCCAAACACCAGCGTGAGTTAATTACATCCTCACAAAACACCCTGATGCAGCCTCTGGGGACACAGAAGCACCATTTCTGAACAAATCAAGGCCAATTTCCCTCATTCCATCACCTGAATTGGGTTGAATGGTGAAACATATGGCGGCTTTAGAGACCTGGTGTCGCTAAAGCGGGAATTAGACACTTTAATTGCACACTCACTCAAACACACTCTCGTACTCATCCAAACTCTGGTTGCGTGTTTAAAATGCAAGTTAAATGAGCAATGATTGAAGTTGGGATGCATTCGAGGTCCAAAATGTACTTTCGCCACACTTTCCAATGGCGAGTGAAACGGCACAATTACATTTTCCTGCATTAATGAATTGCGCTTTTATTGTTTAATGCAAATTCATGTTCCAGTTGCACTTCCTTTTGACAAATTTTTCAGCTTAAATAAATTACTTATACTATCAAGAAAATGCAACACGTTCTTACTCCCAACTCGTCACATATTGGCGTTTGGTCAGGACCCATCTGTGACACTTTTTTAACAAGTATTACACATTAAAATCAAAATCATTTACTCTGAACATGAACAGCTGTATTTTTATTACCTAATATTACTGAATAAATACTGTATCGCATGTATTGCTCATAGTTAATTATACATTAATGTTAAATGAAACCTTCTTGTAAAGTGTTACCCTTAAAAACAATGTTTTGCCTGAAGGAGACAAATATACATGGTTGATAAAATAAAATAAAATAAAATAAAATAAAAAGATAATTGTCTAGTAACCTTTTGTTGAGTGACATTAACCAATTTAGCAAACAGACAAAGCTTTATCCACTAAAACATTTATTCAGTTTAAATTTAATTTGTCAGGGGCTTTGGTTCACAAGTCAAAAAAGAAGAGAAAAACCCACACAAATCGCTTTTCATTCATTCATTCATTCATTCATTCATTCATTCATTCATTCATTCATTCATTCATTCATTCATTCATTCATTCATTCATTCATTCATTCATTGTGTCTGTTAAACAACAATAAAGTACTCTCTAAAAAATGCTGGGTTAAAAACAACCCAAGTTGGGTTGAAAATGGACTAACCCAGCAATTGGGTTGTTTTAAGCAAATATTTAACCCAACCACTGGGTTAAAACGACCCATTCACTGGGTTAAAACAACCCAATTGCTGGGTTAGTCCATTTTCAACTCAACTTGGGTTGTTTTTAACCCAGCATTTTTTAGAGTGTAAATACTAAAGCTGCAAGATATAACCGCAAAGGAAATAAATGATGGTCATATTTTAACAAGGTATTGTAATATAGGAAACCGTTCGGCACGCCCATTACTCCAAGCTGCAGTTACCCCTGTCTCCTTTTTTACTCCATTAGCATAATTTTCCGACGCGAAGGGTGCTCCATTGATTTCAATGAGAAACCTTTGGCGTCATACACAGAAAGTGTTGGGCATGGTTATGATTTTGCCATTATGACATGATATTTAGTTTTACGCTATTTAGACATGTTTTGACGTATAACTCAACCCCATCCCATCCCTAAACCTACCCATTTTTGTGGTATATGATATAAAACACAGGATCTAACAGGCAGATACGACTACAGGCACAACTTGTTCAAAAAGTACAAATATTCCAAGTGTCCCGAGGCCAAGCGATTGATCTGGGTGAAGAAAATCCCCAAAAGCATTCACCGTCTCCATCCGCCGAAGATCATGCACACATTAAAATTTCACAAATTGCCGCCCAAAGAAACGTTACGTCAGCTTTGATTGTAAAATGTCATTGGCTCTCGTGTGTCTCGTGACCAATTGCGTCATGTTAAAGAGTCGGGTGTATCTTTTGAATGAGATATGAGTGTGTGTGTGTGTGCGTTCACGAGCAGCGGGATCATCATTTCAGCGATTAAAACTTTAAGATCAACTCTGTTCTTTACATGAAGATATTGTATTATTTCAGAATACTTGGAATGCAACACGAGTTTATACTGTTTTTGGTCAGTTTTTGCAATAAATAACTGTGACTGTGCTTTTATTTGCCTGTTACGTGTTTATAGTGTTTAGAAGTGTGTAGGTTTAGGGTAGGAGTGGGGTTAGTTGCTCCAAAATATAAAAGTAGCATATAAATATTCATAAAATCATGTCTGCTTTTACAAATGCAAATAATTAAATGCGTCTTTATCTGACACATTGGGCAAAAAACTGAAATCACCGGAGCACCTGCACGTCAAAAAGTGACGCCAAGGGGTCCTGACCAAGCGTCGATATGTTGGAAAACAAAAACAACCAATACAGTTCTATTACTTTAACAATCTAATTGATGTTATTTATTCAAACGAAGTAGATTTCTCATCAAGTTAGTATTTTTGAACATTTTTTTCTTAAGATTTCTAAGAAAACTAAGAATGCAGTAACAAATTTCAAATTTATACACATTTTATTTGTTAAATGATGTTTAGCTGTTTTAATAGTCACCTTTTTTCATGACGCGGGTGTCATGATGTTTTTTTATCAAGCTGATTTCTAAATCCATCACAGATCATGTTTTCAGGTCATTTCAAGTTTGATTGTGATATGTGGCATGACAAAGCAGTGATATCAAGTGAGTGAGTTGTTTACTTACTTTTCATCAGTTTTCACATTAACAACAGTATTTATTAGATCCACTGATTTGTGGATGCAGAACTTGCCAGAAAACGAGAGGCGGGATTTATCGTGACCATTGTATTAGGCAAAATACTGCGTGATGGAAGCACTGCCTCCACTCATGTGACTTTTCCCCATTTATTCTTAAAGAGGCCATATTATATCAGTTTTTGAGGTCTACTAGAATAGGTTTTCATGCTTGAATGTTCAAAAAAGCACATTATTTTTCACATATTTGACATTGTTGCAGCACCTATATTCTCAGTCTGTCAGTAACACTGTTTAGTTCCCGTCTCTATGAAGCCCCTCCTTCTGAAAAGCACAATCTGCTCTGATTGGTCGGCTCGATCGGTGTGTTGTGATTGGTCAGCCGCTTCAAGTCAGTTTGGGAAATGACACGCCCCTTACCATGACTAAATTTCAACTACTAGCTAACTCAACCAGGCCCGTCCCTTTATTTTGCACATGCCTTGGGTGGGAATTATTTAAATGAGGTGTTCGTTTCCGGAAGAAAACTCAAGACTACAACGGAGGCGTTTCAGGGAGTTCAATAACTCCCTTTGGAGGGACTTGGTAACTTTGCAGACCTTTTTCCATGCTCAAACAGCAACATTACACAGTAAACAGAAGTTGAAAATGTAAAATGCATAATAGGTCTCCTTTAATTACCCCCTCCAAACCTACAGGGGCAGCTTTAGGGGGTCTGTTAAAAGTCAATCGTTTCAGGGGAGGCATGAGAGATGCTTCCCACTGTAGTACACTTTGTAATGTCATATTCTGTAATATTTGCGTTGTCTTACTTTTGTACTGTGAATAATTTTTTTGAGGAGACAATGACGCCTCGGAGGAAACAAGCCCTGGCCAAATGGGTCAATCAAAAGTCAAGTTTATTTCCACAGTATTCTTTTTAAAGCCCTGAAATCGAGAACAACGGTGACAAAGTGGTCTGTCTGGGTAAAAAGTCCTTCTCTTACGTCAGCGTGTGCTCGGATTGCATCGGAGCGTGTTCTCGAGGAGACTGATCAATAAGAGGCACTCGGATCACCCGCGGAGGCTTTCAAAACACGGCCTCTCTGTCTCGCTGAAGGTCACCAGTGAATCTGCATGTGCCGAATACAGCTGCCACCTCTTTTAACCTCTTCCACCTCTCAGCTGCAGCTCACAGAGACCTCAGATGCCCCGCGGCGCTGGGAAATGATTTAAAACTCATCTTTCATGGAGGTTTTTTTTTGCCACTGAGCTGCGTTGTTAATCTTGTGTTCCACTCAAACTGCTAATGTACGGCTGTCAGGTTATTGAGCATAAAGCTTATGCCATCAACGTCATCGGCAAACCAGCTCCAGGCAATCTGATTGGCTGGAGTAAAAACTAGTGCTTTCCATTGGATACAATAGGCATGTTTGAGTTTTCCCCGTTGTCCGCGCCGGCCGAGCCATGACGTGAGGGTTTAAAACGCTCTAAGGTCAGAACTGAATCATTATACGCTTATAGAGCTCAGGAAGTCATTTTGTGCTGAGTGGAGAGTGTGAAAACCAACTAAAGTCTCTTCAACAACTGCTAAAGCGGATGGAGAGGCTTCACTCCGGCCTTCTGGCACTGTTGCATTAGCTGCCATGTTTCCAGAGGAGTTCTTTAAAAATGACAGTTTGGTTGTCATCTACGCTCTTGTCAAAAACTGTATGTATATTGCAAGATTATGTAAATGCTAAGAATATGATTTTGCTGAATATCATGGGTCCTGTTTACACCTGGTATTGAAGGGTTAGTTGACATAAAAATGAAAATTCTTTCATTAATTACTCACCCTCATGTTGTTCCAAACCTGTAAGACATTTAAATTTATGCATTTTGGCCACTTGAATTGCATTCAAGGTTCACATTTTACATTTTGTCAGTTCTTGCTTTCCCTGGGAATCGAACCCATGACCTTAGCGTTGCTAGCACCCCGCTCTAATGTATGAGCTACAGGAACGACCTTTGTTCATCTGTTCATAGAAAGCTATTTAATTACCACTTTTAAGGCCCAGAAAGGCAGTAAAAACTAAAATAGTCCATGTGACTCCAGTGGTTCAACCTTAATTTTACGAAGTGACGAGAAATTGTTGAATAAAGTCTTTATTTTTGTTTGTTTTTTGAGCACAAAAAATATTCTTGTCACTTCATAAAATTAAGGTTGAACCACTGTAGTCACATGGACTATTTTAACAATGTCTTCCTACTTTTCTGGGCCTTGAAAGTGTTCATTACATTGCTGTCTATAGAGGGGTCAGAGAGCTCTCGGGTTTCATCTTCATTTGTGTTCAGAAGATGAACGAAGATCCTACGGGTTTGGAACGACATGAGTGATTAATGACAGAATTTACATTGGGTGAACTAACCCTTTAAGATGCGTTTTGGTTGATCAGATCACAATTTTTCAGTTCCAGTTTGTTCTGGATATGAAGTTGGATCACAAAGAGTTGGTATTAATCCATATTTAAAAATCTTTTGCTTTTGTGCAAATCCTGTGTTTTACTGACCCTCATTTTCAAAGCAGCCCAGTGTACATAGATTCACACAAACATGTTCTGAAAACATTCAGTAAACATGATGGAAGGACCTAAATAGAACCAAAAGATAACATTCTAGGTTGGTCCCATAAAAGGTCCTGCAAACATTATGGGAATGTAGTGTAGAGACCTAAACATTCCCAGAACATCCTGAATGTCCTCCAAATAACATATCCCAACCCTTAAAAGAATGGGTCTCAGAATGTATTAGGAACCTTACAAGGTGACGCCTTTGACACCGAAAGGGATATTCTGAAAAGATTCTGGGAACATTAAATTTCCAATTAAAATATGGTACCTTAAACATTCCAAGGAAGTCCTGAATGTTCCATGAAAGTCCCCCAAATCACGTCCCCCAATCTTTTAAAGAACTCCATATCATGACGTCTCAGAACGTTCTGGGAACATCAAATTTCCAAATATAATATAGTACCCTAAACATTCAGAGAACGTCCTGAATGTTCCATGAAGGTCCGCCAAATTACATCCCCCAACCCTTTAAAGAACTCGACATCATGACCATCTCGGAACATTCTGGGAATGTTACTAGGTGAAGTCCTTGACACTAGTGGGGACGTTCTGAGAACGTTCTGGGAACATCAAATTTCCAAATAAAATATTGTTCCCTAAACGTTCCGAGCACATCCTGAATGTTCTGGGAAGGTCTGCCAAATAACGTCCCCCAACCCTTTAAAGAGTTCCACATTATGACCTTCTCGGAACATTCTGGGAATGTTACTAGGCGACGTCCTTGACACCAGCGGGGAGGTTCTGAGAATATAACATTTCCAAATAAAATATGGTCCCCTAAACGTTCCGAGAACATCCTGAATGTTCCATGAAGGTCCGCCAAATAACGTTCCTCAACCCTTTAAAGAGTTCCACATCACGACCTTCTCGGAACATTCTGGGAATGTTACTAGGCGACGTCCTTGACACCAGCGGTTCTGAGAATATCACATTTCCAAATAAAATATGGTCCCCTAAACGCTCTGAAAACTTCCTGAATGTTCTGTGAAGGTCTGCCAAATAACGTTCCTCAACCCTTTAAAGAGTTCCACATCATGATTGTCTCAGAACATTCTGCGAATGTTACTAGGTGATGTCCTTGACACTAGTGGGGGTTTTCTGAGAACGTTCTGGGAACATCAAATTTCCAAATGAAATATGGTCCCCTAAACGTTCCGAGAACGTCCCCCAGGTCCGCCAAATAAAGTCCCCCAACCCTTTAAAGAACTCCACATCATGACCATTAGGCGATGTCCTTGTTCTAAGAATGTTCTAGGAACATACAATACAACATACATGTAGTGGGGCATCCATAGACCCTCCACTGAAAGAAATCAGGACAGAAGTGTTTGAAAGTGGACAAAAGAGATGGATTAAAACACCAGGTGTAAACAGGAATGTGTCTCCCTCCTCTAATTATGATCCGATCGACCAAAACACATTTTAATACCAGGTGTAAACAGGGCCACATATTCACTCATTAGGTCTAAACTCTCATTCATTACTTTTTAGCCAAGTCATCTACATTCTGTCTTATTTCCTGACTGGTAAATTTCTCAAGGACTTTTCTTGATTCTGATGTTTTCTCCCAGAGGCTGTTGATTCCCTGGCCATTTCAGCAGGTGTCTAAAGCAGCACAGCACCATCAATATTTAAACAAAGAGAGACAACACACTGAGACACAGCAGGGGTTTCTGGGTAGCTGAGAGATGGAGAGTCGTCACACAGGGATGAAGCGATCGGACATGACTGCAATCACATTCCTTATAATGCCATCACCACCAGACAATTAGATGGCATTATGATCAAAGCAACTTCTCAATACGTCACTCACTGTAATAAGAATGAGAGAAGACAGTTGAAAGAGATGCAGGCTCTTTGATGACTCTGTTGATTCAACAAATATGTTTGTGTTTAAGACGAAGAGAAACACTCTTGGCTCATGTAGCAAGCAATCTCATGACGAAATTTTCACTCAAGAATGAAATGAAATATTAAATTAAGATTGTTTCTAGGGTGTTGTAAAGTTTAAAGATTCCTGATTATATTTTTTAAGAGATTTTATATATATATAGATATACTTACTATTGATTTAGGGGTTAAATAAGATCTGTTTTGTGAGATTCGCCCAAGTAAAGCTTGGAAAAATATAATAATGCAACACAATAGTTGCCCTCTTTCTCAGCATAAATGAGTCAAATTTAGCTCAAATTACAACCCATTATCTATTTGCGCTAATCCATCTCTTACCCAGTATGAGGTCATTACAATACTTTAGTCATCACTATGTCATCAGCCTCCAGTATAACCCTAATTTATAAGGTCAAACCACAAACTGCTCTTTATACATGAACGCCATAGTCTTTGTGATCAATTCATTAATGAATCAGCCAGAGAGGAGAGAGACAAATCTCGTCCCTCATTGACCGAGGTCTCATCTCTAGTCCTACACAGACGATTTCCTCAGAGAACCCGCATTTCATGTGCCTTTGCTCTTCACACACACAAAACACACACAGTACATCAAGAGCTTTCCAGCCCTGAGCTGTTTTACTACACATCTGAGGGGCTGGGTAAAAGCACTCATCACATATTTAACTGTATCTTGGTGCAAATTACCACCCTCTGCACACAGTCTAAATGAAGTAGAGCAGTTTCGAAGGGCGTAAATGTTAAAACAAACGTCCTGGAACATTGTGTACTCTACTGTTGTACGCAACTTCACTGGTGTCTCTGTGAGACACTGTGAGCAGCAGGTACGGTTTGTCAAGCAATGACAGAAAACAAGACCTTCTGAGAATTGTTTAGTATTGCTTTTAATACACATTTTATACTCTGTGTACCTTGTAAGAGTAGCGCTTGTTCTGACATTCATATATAAATGCTCAAGATGTCTAAATGTAAAATTCTATTTAGTATGCAATTGATGAATACGTGATTGACTGAATGACTGACTGACTGATTGATTGATTTAAATAGTGACCTCTAAGGATGTCTTAGGATTGACAATCTGAGTAATCTTGCTGTCTGTCGCCATTTGTTAGTTCAGTGTAACGCGTCACAGACAAATTAATTGCTGAATTTATTTAGGTGCACGGGTGGGAACTATCAAAATGGCAAGCAAGGCTGAAAATGCAGACAATATGCTAATGTTGCGTATTGAAGTCACAACGAAACGGCTTTCGATTCGTTTACTTGACTAAGATTCGACTCTTAAGCCGGGTGCACACTGTGCAATTTATAATAGTCCTTTACGATTGTTCCATGTCACACTGTAAGATCGAAGTTGTCATTAATGTTAGACTGTACGATAGTCAAGGTGCGCTAAAAATGGATGCACGCAAGAAAACTTGCCCGGAGTTTTATATCATCAATCAATGACATGTTCGTGACAGTGAGCTGCATTAAACGCCAGATTTAAATGGTGGCTACAAAGAAATCTCTAGCCCTCATTTTGGTCATGGTTTGTCTTGAAAAACGAGGATATTTGACGGTCGTCGTAGGAGAAGGCACACGCCAAATCTTCTGACACTGCCAGAATTTCGTTGGAGGTCAAATTTGATCACATCAGCTGTCAAACTAACGATCAAATACTTCAGATTTTAGCCTAAGATCAGAGGAATATTTTAGTATTTGCAAAAATTTGTCTCAGACGGTTAAATCGTGGTCAAAATCGCACAGTGTGCACCCGGCTTTACTTTTGCATTTTCAGATTTAAAACTTTGCAGGATGTTTTAATTCGCTCAGAGGTATGTTACTACAAGTCACTTCAAAAATCCATAATAGGGGGCACTTTAAGCAGATACATGCGTATTTCAATCATGACAAACTCTCTGAATAGTTTTAGCATGTTATTGAACATGGCAATGCTAATGTACTTGGTCTAATGTATTTGGTCTTGAGGAGTAGATCTGCTAAACTGCTGCTGTTGCAGAGCAAGTATAGGTTCACTACTGCTAATAGATACATAGAGACACTGCCATGAGCATGTAAGATCTGCTGCATACAGAGACATACATGAATCCCGTAGCAGATCTAGGCAGGTGGAGCTGGGGAGGTGGAGGGGTTCAGAGGAACTCTAATAGCTACAGCAAACATTAAAGCAGAATATTTAAATGTAGAGCAAGCAATCTCATTGGCTGCGGGATCAGCAGAAGCCAATCAGCTTGTGCCATGAGGTAATGGAATGTAAAGGACCATCAGCGCCCTCTAGAGCTTCATGTCTGAATTAGATATAGTTCTTAAATATATATATATTTTAATTATTTACTATTGTTTATTTTGAATAATATCAACATTTATTATATAATATAATATATTAATATATGTATTTATATATTTTGAAATCACACGGGTTTGGAAAAACGAGTAAATAACAACAGACTGCTCATTTTAAGTATGCTGCTCACAAGGGTCAAGCAGCTGTACAGGATGTCAGTCTGTCTTCACGAATCTAATAAGTCTCATTGTGAGGACCAGCCAAACTCTTATCAGGCTGTCTGAGCTTGACTCATATTTGGTACATGCATCAGCTCGATAAGAACAGAGCAATGTGCCACATTTAATACTCTCAACAGCTCTGCACAGCTTCCGTGGCGGAGTGACTGGCTAAAACGGCTATGATGTCAGCGCTACGTCGTTATTAATATTGTAATAGAATTCATTGTTCTCGGCTAGCATTGTCTGAACATTTTTACATAAATCTAATAAATAAAAAACACAGATAAAACATACCTTGCTCTCTGAAATGTCTCCTCCTTTTTGACAATGACCAATCACAGCACTATAAATCTGTCTTATTGACAAACTGCACCATAAAGACCTAGTTCCCCCTCTACTACGACAGTTTCCAGTTGACCTCCATATCTCAAGACTAATGAAATCCAGAATCAATCCCTCCTAGACGCAGATGAGTCCTAGATTTAATACAGTATGCAATTAACTATTAATATTCCATCTTAACCCAGAACCCGGCGTTTAATTTGTGATCAAGACCACAAAGCTTTCACTCACGCTCTAGTTTAGGTACTGTACGATGTGTTACAACTCTAGGTCTCATTCATTTCTCATTTCCTCATTCAGTCTCATGCATTACAAATGACAAAATCACTCTTATTCGATATGTAGTCAGTGCTCTTTAAACTGTTTTGGTGTATAACACTCCTTAAGGTTGTGTGAATACATTGACCTGAAATGCTAATGAGAATCAAGCATAGTCTAAAGGGGTTGTCCCTATTCTCTTAATGAGTGATGGGTGTGTTTTAGGCGTAACATTCAATAAACCAATCAGAATCTCATCTCCCATTCCCTTTAAAAGCTAGTTGCACTCACGCCATGGCGGATTCGCTATTTACAGGGTGGAATTTGCGAGCGGAAAGACTGAACTTTTCGCCAGAGAGGAATCCTTTTATTTTTAATATTTAAAAATGTTTGTGCTGCTGCACGTCCCTGTGTGTATGTGTGTGTGTGTGTGTAATAAGCAGAGTGTACTTATGTTGTGCACCACCTATAGGCGCATATTACTAACACACCCTTTAAATAACACAAAAAATACTGCGCTATTGACTTCAATGGCGCAGTCGTTTTCAGTTGCCTCAAAATAGCAACACACCAACAATGCGCCTGAACACACCTGGTTTTCAGACCAGCACACCCATGGGGCGAAAAGATGGGCGCGAGTGCATTTGCTATTTAAACAACGTGATGTGACACTGGACGTTAAATGATAACTGTTGCACTGAAACTAGCAAAAAACACTTGTGTCGCGCCGTGTGTATGATAGGGCCCAATGTGTTGACTGCAATTTCATTATATGTTTCAATTTTGAGAATGTAATTGGAAGCTAATGGGCTTAGTCATTTAGCAAACACGTTAATCCAAAGTGACAAACAGCAGGGGTTCAGTCTTTCTTGAGTATCCTGAGGCACAATGGTGAAATTAATCAACCCTTCCTTTGACTAACATAGGTGGTTATCCACATCCACATGGTTATCCTAAATACCTTACGTAGAACTTTCATATGCACTTAACATACTTAAAGGGACAGTATGACATTCTGAAGAACATTGGGGTCCAACCAGAAATGGACCCCATTGACTTCTATTGTACCAAAAACACTGAAAGATTTGTTTGAAATTTGGATAAAATCAGAAATGCATACAGGTTTGGTACAACATTGGTAAGTGAGTGAATGATGACTGAAAATAAAATTTTGGGTGAACTATCCCTTTAAAATACCAATAATTTTTTTTAAAAATTCAATTCAATTCAATTCAATTCAATAAACTTTAGTGTTCCCAATGGGGAAATTTGTCTTGGACTCTGGTGCCCACGCACACAAACAATGATTGAAGACATAATACACACAAAAATTTTACAAACTTTGGTTACCAGCCCTGCATTCCTAAAAATTTAGGATCCAAAAGGGGAGTTGCCATGGAAGAACCATTTTTCTTTCTCAAATAACCTTTCAGTTAACAGCCCATAAAAGAACCATTGTTTTTTTTCTTGAGCCAGGCTTAAGGTCCTTTCACACTGGACGCGATTTTGACGCGCGAATAATTCACGCAATGGTTTTATTTTTTGAGCAACTGTTTGTGTAACGAGTGCTTCCACACTGAACGCGAATGTGCTGCGGCGAAAAAACAATGTTAATTTTTTTCGTTTCAATGTCGATTTTTTAAAACTCTCGCAACGACAGAAAAGGCTTCAACCAATCACATACAAGGAAACAAAGGTCACGAAATGTCCAGTTGACGTCATTAGCTATTCAATCAACATTAACCTTTGCCAGGTATCGCATTTCTCATGAGATTACAGCTGTACAGATGCAGCTGTGTTTGCCCACTGTAGCCTATAGACAACGATAAAACTCGTTCTTTCTAAACCTAATTGTGTCCACGACTATGGAAAGTGAATGTGTAAAAACACAGCAGCTCCAGATCGACTGATTCCCTTAAGTGTCTCATCAGATGCGGTGCTACTGTCTCTGGAGGAGCTCCTCAAATTGTCCCATGGACATTTGAAAGTAAGTGCGGAACCGGCCATGATAAAGCTTTAGCTCCTGTACAAGATTAGCACACTCCCCTTCAGACTCTCTGTTCTTTAAGACTGGGTGCACCCAAAACTTTATTTTCGGTCTTTTAAATAAAAGGACGTCTTAACTGAATGATGAAGTGTCCGTGTTTTCTCAGCTGTCGCCGCAAATGTTTTGGAAAGTTGGAGCTCTGAAACGTCACAGACGTTGCAAATTCGTGTCGCGGCTGATGTGAATGGTTTTGACGCGAACTATTCGCACACAAAATATTTGCTTTTCCGCTTTGCTTTTTTTGTTACGCATCCGGTGTGAAAGGGCCTTTAGACTACAGGAGTTTCAGGCGATTAATGCCAGATATTTTTCAGTAAAAAATTAATTGCGTCCTGGGCATTGGTTGGTTCCGATGTTCGGCCCAGATTATCTGGTAATGCGAGGCGTTTAAAGATCAAATCTTAAACCTCCCGATCTGTTCGCGGACACATCGGGGCCACCGCGACAATATCAAAAGGTTTGATATTTAGGATTTTAAATCGGGACGACTTCCATAACAGCCAATGAGAGACAAGTCTACAAGGAGATGGAAGTTACCAACTTTTGAAATGGCGACTGCGAAACAACAAGCAGCCGTACGGGTCCAGTGGATAAGAAATGCGGCAACAACATGACTGCCTTTATAATATAATATAATGTAATGTCTACCGCAAGTTGCCGCGACTCAGTGTCCATTTTGTTTACATCCGCTCTTCCCCGTGAGATCACGTGAGGTGCATGATCAATCTCAAGAATATCTAGTAGTGTGCGATGCACCATGATTTTCAGAGCTTGTGTGCAGGTTTGAGATTTGACAGAACATCAGTGAAGATTTAAAAACTCCTCTAGTCTGAGCCCAGCTTTAGTGTGAAGAACATTTGAAAAACTTCATAAGAACCTTTTGTGGAATGGAAATGTTTAATTGATGTTAAAGCGTCACCATAGATGCCAATCAAGAACCTTTCACACTTAAAAAATGCTGGGTTGAAAATGGACTAACCCAGTAATTGGGTTGTTTTAAAGCTACACTGTGTGATATTTTCCCCCATCTAGCGGTGAACTTGTATATGACCATCCAGTGAATATTAGTTTCTGTTCCTCTCAATTCCGATTTTTTTTTAACTCCTACGGTGGCCGGTTTAGTCCAAGATTAACATGGCTTCCAGTTCGACCTCGTCCACATTCGACACGGTGCCATCGAGTGTTAAAACGCGAAAGGCGAAGCTTGAATTTACGGGTATGTCCCTCTTTGGCTGATGTACTTTCAAGATGGAGGGGCAACATGGCGACCCGCATTCGAACCCCTCACCCGTATGTATTTTCAATGGCATATTATAAACTTACGAGAATACAATATTACTTGAAAGAAGTAAATATACATTAATGAGCACATATATTTTTGAAAGAACTAAGTGTTTTTAGCTAAGAATAAACTAAAAAAGTTACACAGTGTAGCTTTAAGCAAACATTTAACGACCCATAACGATTAAAACGACCCATTCACTGGGTTAAAACAACCCCATTGTTGGGTAAAAACAACCCATTCACTGGGTTAAAACAACCCAATTGCCCATTTTCAACCCAACTTGGGTTGTTTTTAACCCAGAGTGTTATTTTTTTCAGAGTGTTAACACCCCTTAACCATCGACACTTCTCACTGGTGATGCTTTAACCCAAAGTTTGCAGAGTAAGTACGTTTCCTTAGACTTACCTGTGGACATTCATCTCTTGAGGTGGTCTGGTGGCTTTATCATAGGCCACTTTGGCAGAAATCCCCAGGATAATAATGAGGGTGATGACCCCGCAGGTGATGTAGACGGTGGTGTTGGTCTGGTCCAGCGCGGGGTCGTACGTGTCCCCTGTGGGTGCGGGTGAGGGCGGCTGGGTTTTGATCCGTCGGGCGTGTTGTAGTTGGTACAGATTCTCTGATCCACTCGTTTGGCTTTCACGGGGCAGCAGAAGCGCAGGAAGCAGCTCCCGCAGCAGTAACGGTGGTCGGTGTTATTGCAGGCGAACTCTTTGTCGAACTGACCACTTACGTCGTAGTAGCCTAGACAGGTGTCATGATCGCCGATGATGGGCGCCTGGACTTGTGTGATCCGCCGGGTTGCCACCGTTGGAGCAACGGTGCTGTTGACTTCCTTCACTTTCGGGGGTCTCTTTGGAGGGGGTTTGCTCCTCTTGGTCGTGGATGCGCTTAGGACGCACAACGGGTCTAGATAGACCAACAGAAGCAGGAGATGTCGTATCCCCATGGCTTCAAAGTGGCGATTTGTGTTTCTCCTCGTTTTATGATTTCTTCAAACCGACACTGACCCGCTTGTCATGCGCTTTTGCGGCTCCTCCATTCTCCATCTCATTTCGACGGTCCTCCTCCCTAAGACTCGCGCACTTTAAGGCATACGCGCTTACAGAGTCAAACCAACAACTGCGCAATGCCCATTTCACGTTGAGTGAATCGGTTCTCAAACTTGAAATCTACTTGCTCAAGACTGACTACATTATGTTAATCTGAAAAATAAAATACGAGAGGGAAAACGATTAACAAACACAACCAGGACAGTTTCTCTTACTACAGCTGTGGTCTTCAATTTGTTCAGCTGGAGCTCACACCAAATGAGCAGATGATCTGAATCAGGTGTGTTAAATAAGGAAGACGTACAAAATGTGCAAAGCAGTGAATTGAAAACAACTGCACTACGGTCTACATGATTTCAGCACCACGGACAGAACACATTTAGTTCAGTTTCAACACGTGAAGACTGTCAACGCTTACAAAGAATAGTGAACTCATGCTGAGTAAAAGATACAAATATTTAAAGAAATCAAAATTCCTTTACAAAGATTTAGAGTTTACACATTCACATGTAAGAATAAAGACATTTAAAAGTAAATTAATTAATTATTAATTACCTTAATTAAACAAAACGATGCAGACACAATGAAAGGAATACATTTCTGTGTAAAAGAAAGAAAAAAAACATGATTGAAATGATTAAAGCTATTTATTTTCCCTTCCCATTAACACTGTACAAATATTCCCTAAACATGTGCAATATGGTAACATATATTCAAATATTATTTAACATGACTGAATCAATCTGACTACGTTGGGTGACATCAACAAAAAAAAATATTTTAAAAGCCAGGTCGGTTAGATATAGCTGCACAATTTTCACTTTTACAGTGTAGTAAACCGAATACATACTCACAAATTAAATTACAATCTGCTCATGTTACGTCTGACATTCCACATTCATTCATGAAGAAGCTAAAAAGTGGATTTAACTATGCAAAAACGGACAGAACTTACACATCTAGTGCGCTCGACTCCGGGATGTCCGTCACTGCGCCTCCGAACCGAACAGAGCTGAGAGAGAGAGAGAGAGATGCTCCTCCGCTCCGGTCAGACCCGCCTCCATCTCTCTCTCTCTCTCTCTCTCTCTCTCTCTCTCTCTCTCTCTCTCTCTCTCTCTCTCTCTCTCTCTCTCTCTCTCTGAGTCGGTGTACTTCTACACGTCACCGGCAATTCAGGTAATTACAAACGCGTCTCGGGTAAACGCACGCCTGCTCATACCTGAAGGCTTCCCATAACAACATACAACAACTGCATTAGTAACATGGACAGCCTTTGAACACACAAGACATGTTCGTGGATCAACATTCATGTGAGGAAAACATACGTTTCTTAAAACTGCATTACACCTCAGAACTGTAGCCTACTTTTGATTACCGATACAGCTTCAGTGCAATCTATGGTTTTGAAATTATTACCAGGCAGTATTTAGAGGTGTTTTCTCGGCCTCTTTCTATATTTTTAATCGATAAAATCTTCAGGTTTCTCGTTCGAACACAATCCGTTGGGTCAAATTTTTATAAAGTCATAATAATGGGATTAAACGAAGACGGCCGTTAAACGAAGACGGCCGATATGACCGTTATTTTTTGAATTCTGCAAACGCGCGAATATCAGAGGAATGGCCGAAATCAATTGACCCTTTTCACTGACTGTGATGACGTGTTTTAATCGTAAAAACTCCAAAGTTTATATATATTAATTTAAAAAGTATGTACATTTATAACAGTATACTTTGTATTATATTACCTTAAAATTACAAGAAACGTTGAGTGAAGGTGTTTCTAAAACAGCGGCTTTGACATATTTCTCACTTCCGACTGCTGTTATCAATCTCTCTCTATTTTTTCTATATATATATATATATATATATATATATATATATATATATATATATATATATATATATATATATATTGGTAACACTTTACAATAAGGTTCATTAGTTATCATTAGTTAACAACATTAGTTAACATGAACTAATAATGAACTGCACTTATAAAGCATTTATTTATCTTTTTTAATGTTAATTTCAACATTTACAGTATACTTTGTATTATATTACCTTAAAATTACAAGAAACGTTGAGTGAAGGTGTTTCTAAAACAGCGGCTTTGACATATTTCTCACTTCCGACTGCTGTTATCAATCTCTCTCTATTTTTTCTATATATATATATATATATATATATATATATATATATATATATATATATATATATATATATATATATATTGGTAACACTTTACAATAAGGTTCATTAGTTATCATTAGTTAACAACATTAGTTAACATGAACTAATAATGAACTGCACTTATAAAGCATTTATTTATCTTTTTTAATGTTAATTTCAACATTTACAATGCATTATTGAAATCTTGTTAACATTATTTAATGCCCTGTGAACTAACATTAACAAACCATGAACAGCTATATTTTTATTAACTAACGTTAACAAAGATTTACTAATGCTGAACAGAGGTGTTGTTCATGGTTAGTTCATGTTAACTAATGCATTAACTAATGTTAACTAATGCAACCTTATTGTAAAGTGTTACCTATATATCTAATCTCATTCACCGCTATATAACTTTACCCAACTAACGACTTCCGCTTCTGAAAAACCCAGAAATGTGAAAGGTCTTTAATGAAATGAACACATGACTTTTGTATCTTGATCTAAAATTATCAGCTCTAAAAAGTAAGAATTACAATGTTCTTCTGATATTACAATGTTTTGAGAGCAATCCCATCTTCACCGATAAACTAGCCTATGTAAACTGAGAAGAATGTCATATACTCGTGATGATACAGTATATTCATGATACACTAGGTAAAAAAATATCTCTGTTGTGGCGTCATAAGGTCTGCTGCAGCTTATTTTGGTCAAGAACCGAACGCTGGCTGACATGTAAAGTGGTCAATCATGAAATATGTGGCATTTTGTGAGTATCTGAAATATGTTTTGCCATCGACAGCCACTTCAGAGTGACACTGGATGTTCAATGTGACAAAAATTCATTTTATTGTGCACTTTGCCAGAAATGGTCCCGCTTTTATTATGCAAAAATATTATTTATTTCTTTTTATTCTGTGGTGAAGTATGAATGGGGCATTTTCTGGCCGTTTTTCATAAGATTTACTCAACCAGTTAACTACCCATGAAATCAAAATTATTTTGTTAAAAGTGTTGTGAAATCCCCAAACCCTCAGCTTTCCCCAATTCCTAAAATCTGATAAGTTTAAAGGAATTGGATGCAACAGTACACAATTTGGTGCATCATGAAATCTGACTCTCAACTCATTCAATATGCTGTGCATAGCATTGAGTTCAGATGAGATTTGATACTCTACGATAACAGAAGATTGGCATAGATTTGTCAATATTAATGTGTTCCCTCGACTTGTCATTATTGGGATAAGTCTTGAACGTAGATGTTTTGGACAGCAAAATAATATAAACATCAAAGGGAAGAACGTTATGAAGAGAACATTAACATAAAAATTTCAGATGATGCATTTTGTGATACAGACAATAACAGTTTAAGAGAAAGAACAGAGAACAACCGTTCTGTTAGGAATAATAATAAGTTCACATGCTGTTATAGTAGCAGATTGTAAGAGTCTTTCGATCTCCATAAAACAAGAGTGCAGTAAACACAAAACCCTTCTATTAAGTGTTTAAAATGCTTAAATATAAAAAATACTGAAACAAGTGATGGTGTATTTTCAATAAATTAAAGGAGTAGGCCTGTGTATTTTTGCAAATCCATACAGCCAGTATTCAAGTCTTCAAAATAATAGTAGAGCTGTAATTTTACTGGAAATGGAAACTGTGCCCGTTTCATGTCTCTCAAAAGTACAGTGAGTATGTAATTTTCAGACACTATTAAAAGAGTTTGAGGAACCCGTCTCGATTTATGAGCTCTTTGGTTCCGAGGTTTGCAAACGAGTGCCGTCTTCCTGTCAATCAGCATGTACAAATGAGACAGGCGCACAGTGGGAGGACGGATTGTCCATTATATTTTAACTGCTCCCACCTCAGAACTGCGACCTCAGCAAAGGAAGACGAAGACAAATTCCCTGACAGGTAACGTCAGCGCTGACATTGGCTGAGGAATTATGAGGCAGACATTTCAGCTCTCAGAAAAGACGTAATTAATCACAGAGGAATATTCAGCTGTGAACACGGGACGCTCACACAAGCTGTTCCACCACGGGACCTCCTATAGCTCTGCATACACCACTGGACTGTAAACATTTCAGCATGGATATCGCTTGATTGATAAACTGAAATCTGCTGACTAAAAACTTCGAACTTTGTGTGAGACTTCAGTGTTGTTGGCCACATAACTTCTAATTAAACACTAAGGGCCCTATCTTGCACCCAGCGCAATTGACTTTGTACACCGACGCATGTGTCATTCCTATTTTGCACCCGCGCAAAGCGCGCTTTTCCCTCCACAGAAGCACGTCGCTAAACTAGTGAATGAACTTGCGCTCCCTGGGCAGTTCAGCGCAAAAAAGGAGGCGTGTTCCGGCGCAAACAATCCCTGGTGCTATTTTGCTGTTCCATTAAACAATTGCGCCACTGACCAGAAAAAACCTAGTCTAAAGTCAGTGGCGCGTTGCGCGTTGTTCATTATGCTATTTTAAGGGCGCATGCTTGACCATAATGTATAGCGTGCACAACGCGCATACACTTTGCTCATGTAATCTACACAGATGCAACAGTTATTTTTGCAAATCATAAATTGTTACACTAAAAAAATATTAACACATGAGATGACGGAAATCATTGTGGTGTGCCACGAAGATGTGAAAAAATAGGCATAAATCTAGCTTACAAATGATTCAGGCTAATTGTAATAATTAAGGATAAGACCTGTTTGCCCAATAGTGGCAAGACATATATGAATATAAGGACATCTGACAAATTGGTTTGTCCGTCAAGAACCAGGAAAAAAAATCGACTGAAAAACAAAAAACTGAAAGACTGAAAAAAAAAAAGACTGTGAAATCACCTTTACCATAATGTACAACATTACAACTTCACTTCTCTGTCTTTCACTGCTCTTACAAGAACATCAGTCTCCTCGGCTGTGAACCGCTCCTGGCGTGCGCCTGGTAAATACGCCATAATAATAGCAATCCATAATGGAACTTGCGCACCTGCTTTTAAAGGGAATGTTGGATGACGCTCGGATTGGTTTATTCACGTTACGCCCAAACCACACCTATGAATAATGAAGCTACTTCAGACCAACCCATTTTAGATTTGCGCCGGGCGCAAGAGCCATTTATCCCGCCGGGAAAATAGCAACAGCGCCGAGACCCGCCCACAAAGTTACTTGCGCTTCGCGCTTTGACACTTGCGTTTCAGATCGTTAAAATAGGGCCCTAAGTGTTCTATTACATTATAATTTAGTGCACATCATTTAATTCCTCTCCTGTAAGAGAGGGCCAAAGAGGGTTTTAAACATTAAAACATTATTTACCAGTGTTTTTTTACATTTTGCCAGACCGAACTTCCCAACCTCAAATGTTGCTAAATTTGACCAAGTGTCATTTAACCAAGTTTGCCGTCAAAATCAAGAGATCTCAATATGAACTCATCAAATATAAATCCCAAGTTACATAACAAAAATTGTAGTTCACATTTCAATTCAATTCACAGTTATTTGTATAGTGTTTTTCACAATACATATTGTTTCAAAGCAGCTTTACAGAAAAATGCATGCGTATACATTACAATTTAAAGTAATTTGTTATCAGAGGAGACTGTCCAAGTTATGGATTTCAGAAATGTTCATATACAAAGCACACAGTTAGCTAACAATGTATTAACAAACACCGTAATAATTTAAGGCACAAACAGTGGGCTCATTGAAGTAAAAAAAACATGATGTTAACAAGGTTTAAGGTATATAGAAAAAATGTATTTAGCATTGGTGCATGTTGAGTAGTTAGTAACGTAATCCATTACATATTTTATAGACTACTTTTGGATTACTTTTAGATTACTAGTGATAGAAATATAGAGAAATAAATATATTCCATTCATTGTTAACAACAACATGAAGTGCATTAAACATTACATTACATCAGGATTTCCCAGATTTTAATGAAAAGCTAAAAATGTCAAATTAAAATGTGTTTAAAGACAAAAGCCTTCCAAAGACAGCAATGCTTATCTCATATCTCATTTTTGCATCATTGTGCATTTGAGGAAGACCGCCGATGTCCTCAGAGGAACCAGTGCAGTAGTCAGTGAAGTTATAAATCCACTGTGGATAAAAAGCATCAGTTACATGACAAGTGACTAACTAAGCATCAAGTCAATTAAGACTCTATCAGGAAGCAAGCTGAATGTAAATAGGGGCTTCGGTTCTCCCTTCATTTGCATGAGTGTGGTTGCGTGCAGTGTGTTTTTGGCCTTACGGTTTTATCAAGGACGCACACACTTACATTGTAGAGAGATCAAATGTGGACACGAGTTGCGTGGGATCTTGTAACAGCAACGAGCCGAATCCACCGCAGAGTCCTTATGAGATAAGATGAGGGAAAATTAGCATGGTCTTATCATCAGGTTCCCGCTCATCAGAGCTCTGAAACACAGCGTGCGCGCGTGTGGTCTAAAGAAAGATCACAGTGCTGGATTCAAAGAAGTTTAATGCAGCTCTACAGATCTGGGATCTTTGACCCATCATCCCCAGAGACGATGAGAAAGCCAGAAATGGAAACTGACACTAGAATGACTTCAAAAATGCCTCATTTATTTTACATGATTGAGATTGGAAGATTGGAAGATTGGAATACTAGTGCACTGCTTACTATGCAATATATACTGTAGGCTATTACCTGCAGCCTTGGTTCCCAAAGTGTTATAAAGAGTTATACGTCAGGAACCAAACCAATCAGCTATACGAGGTTAATCACAACACATATCAGACAAAAAAACAATAAAAGGTTCAAGACTATGTACTTAATAGTTTTAATGAGGGAAAGAACTACAATCCCACGAAGAAGTGCAAATGACAAATATATATATTTATATATATACACTCTAAAAAAATTGTGCTTTATGGCACTAAAAGTGGTTCTTTGGCTCGTAATCATAGGGGAACCACTTTAAGTGCTGTATAGCACCAAATATTGGTTCTTCAGCGGTTCTTCACCAGTTCTTTGGGATGACTGAGGTTCTATATAGCACCGCTACCATATACAGAACCTGTTAAGATATGGTGCTATATAGCACCAAAAGTGGTTCCCCAATGATTACGAGCCAAGAACCACTTTTAGTGCCATATAGCACAATTTTTTAGAGAGTAAACAAATATTTATTTAATAAAGTGGATCTATTATGCCCCTTTTAACAAGATGTAATATAAGTCTCAGGTGTCGCCAGAATGTGTCTGTGAAGTTTCAGCTCAAAATACCTCACAGATCATGTATTATACACCATGTTGTAAATGCCCATTTTTTGAGTGGAAGGGAAAACCTGCATGTATTTGTGCATCTATCTTTAAATGCAAATGAGCAGCTGCTCCCCGCCCCCCTATCCAGAAGAGGGTGGAGCCTTTACAGCTTATGCCTCCGATATGCTGGCAAAAATGCAGATAATAATAATGATGATAATAATAATAATAATAATAATAATAATAATAATAATAATAATAATAATAATAAGTCAGCAGTTATGGGCGGGGCCTAAGCATATGTGACATCACACTGCCAGAATCTGCAGGCTTGTTCTGAGTCACTGCTTGATTTATGTGGATTAAAAAACGAGGATAAAGTGGATTTTTATCATTATAGAGAGTTTGTGGCATAACTTTATTATGCCGTTGACAGTGCTTCTGGCCCGATCTACTTGTCGTGATTCTCTGATTGGTGGAGATTTTGCTACAGAATCATGGGTAATGTAGTTTTTCACCAGAAATTCTACTGTTAAACATGATTATTTAAATAATACGTTGAAATTGTGCAGACTGATGCCTTCAACAAAGGAATATACCATCGATTACCGACCTCACAGTAGGTCTGTCTTTAATGGTATATAAGTTATCGTTATAAATCAATTCCCTATGGAGAAAATGAATGGGATTTTTACTTCAGGAACCAACTGTTGTACTCTATATTGAGTCACATGAACTCATGTTTACTTCAGCGAGCAATCTCCAGTTATCAGAATTTTTTTAAATTTTGTATCCCTAATCAAATATTGTGTAAAATGTATGTATTCGAATCCAGTGATTACAGATGCTATTATATCCGATTTATTAAGTCAAGAGCACTGCATTGTGAGATACATACATTATAATATGGAGTGTGCAATGTTGCATAACTCACATATTGACAAGTGTCTGGCAATTTCATACATACAGAAAATGTGTACATTTGCACAATGTACACACTATATAGGCTACTATCGCAATAGACCCTTTTTGCGCCGACTTCACAATTACGTCACAGCGTTAGCTGGAGGCAAAACAAAGGGAAAACTGAAGGCGGCCAATACAAACCAGCACAGAGTAGGAGCTCAATGTCATCTTTTTGTGATTTTGGGTGCAGAATCGATGGAGTACAGGCTCCAAATTGAAATTTTACTGCATACCTGCTACTACTGCCAGACAAAAAATGACAACAGCTGGTTAAACGCAATAAAATGAGCGGACTGTCTTATACGTGTCCATTTAGCACATAGTTAGGCATCTAATGATCTAAACTATGCACATTCATGTTTTCACCATCAAGTTTACCTAATCTGAGAAATTTCGATATTTAATGTGAATTTTACAAAAAATATTGCTATTTTCAATAAACCTGTATACAAATATCCTTACTAATTTCGGCAAATACATTTTAAAAATGCCCTATATCCCCTTAAAACTGCACAACTGTAGAGTAAAAACATTAGGCTATTAAAAAAGTGATGTGTGTTTATAACAAACTGACATGATATTTTTATAAAATCACACTGAATACCCAGAACAGCTGCTTGCATAAAGTTCAAGGTAAAAATAAGCATTTGCCTATTCTGCCTATGCCGCAGCCGGCCTATGTTCAAACGGAGGTAATGCTGTCAGATCGTCCATCCAAATCTGGTTCCGTCTGTTAAGGTTAACTTTTTAAAATAACAGTCACGGTCCCGGACAAAGAGTGACCTTACATATTCAGATAAAATTACTCCAGTCATTGTTTAAAAACAAGCTCTCTGGCTAGCATTAGTGAAGCGATCAGGGGAATCGTTCTGCCTTCAGCTAAGCTCCGCCCACAAAAAAACATCACAATGTTTACTAACTGAAAAAGGCATGAGTATATGCCATAATAAGAACAGAACATTGCTAGTGCTATTATTTTTACAAATGTAGATTTTAGAGGTACTTATCTTTGCAAAATGTGTCGCCATGATGCCATGTCATTCAGGTCTCAAGATATGGCTCAGGTACAATGCAAGTCTGTGGGATGTATTATCGCCCGCCATAGTCGGGGTTAGAAGTTTGTTCAAACCACTAAGACAAAGCATGAGCAATAGCAATGCTAGCAAACACATCTAATAACCAGAGAGCGTGAAAGCATCTTCAGAAACCCTGTGGCGGACGGCCTGCCAAACAGGAGGAGCATTCCACAGTGTTCACTACATGAATCAATTACCATTTCTGTCTAAATGTCACAGATCTGGACACTAGAGGAGGCGGGTGAAGGGACAGAGGGAGCAAAACAGAGATCAAAGGATCGAGGCAGTTCTGATCCCACAAGGAAAGAGATTTGCAGTGTGCAAATGTTGAGCCGACGCCGTTCTTGGAACATCAGTGCGTCAAAGTGTGTCCGTGTGGGTGAATCTCACCAAAACACGTCCTGCTCACATTTCACCGCAAAACCAAGATTGAGAAACCATTTTGATTTTTCAACATTGTGACAGTATTTTGCAGTAGATGACAATTAAGCTCATTAGTCTGTTATAATAATTATAGTTGGCTTTATGCACACACAATAGAAGTCTGATGTGCTTTCATTTAAAATTATCAATAAACGTTTCTGCAATCTACAATCCCACGGAGCATTGTGAATGACAAATTTAGCATAAATGCTCGCACCACTTAACATCTCGTACCTCACACCTGTCTTTAAAGATTTATAAGTTGTCGTTAAAAATTTTCCTGGGTCGGTTTCTTATAAAACAAGAGTACAGTGTTGATTAGATATCAGACTGATCTATATCTCTGTATCTTTATCCTGATGAATTATGGCCCTTGAGAAGTTGCTCAAGAGTTGTTGTAGGTCAGTGATGACATTAAACCTTCCTAAAGCCATCCGTTCTCCACCTTCAATCCCCCATTTCTCTCTCTCTCTCTTTTTTTAACAGCTCCTCTGCTGCTCATTTGGTATCTCTCATCAAAGCAATTTATCAAAAGTGCAAGCGCAGTACTTCCTCTAATCAGCCCAATCAGGCATTAAGACCCCACCATTCTCTCTCTCTCTCTCTCTCTCTCTCTCTCTCTCTCTCTCTCTCTCTCTCTCTCTCTCTCTCTCTCTCTCTCTCTCTCTCTCTCTCTCTCTCTCTCTCTCTCTCTCTCTCTCTCTCTCTCCATGTTTTATGGGGACTTTCCATAGATATACTATTGTACAAACTGTACACTCACCTAAAGGATTATTAGGAACATCATACTAATACTGTGTTTGACATCCTTTCGCCTTCAGAACTGCCATAATTCTACGTGGCATTGATTCAACAAGGTGCTGAAAGCATTCTTTAGAAATGTTGGCCCATATTGATAGGATAGCATCTTGCAGTTGATGGAGATTTGTGGGATGCACATCCAGGGCACGAAGCTCCCGTTCCACCACATCCCAAAGATGCTCTATTGGGTTGAGATCTGGTGACTGTGGGGGCCATTTTAGTCCAGTGAACTCATTGTCATGTTCAAGAAACCAATTTGAAATGATTCGAGCTTTGTGACATGGTGCATTATCCTGCTGGAAGTAGCCAGAGGATGGGTACATGGTGGTCATAAAGGGATGGACATGGTCAGAAACAATGCTCAGGTAGGCCGTGGCATTTAAACGATGCCCAATTGGCACTAAGGGGCCTAAAGTGTGCCAAGAAAACATCCCCCACACCATTACACCACCACCACCAGCCTGCACAGTGGTAACAAGGCATGATGGATCCATGTTCTCATTCTGTTTACGCCAAATTCTGACTCTACCATCTGAATGTCTCAACAGAAATCGAGACTCATCAGACCAGGCAACATTTTTACAGTCTTCAACGGTTCAATTTTGGTGAGCTCGTGCAAATTGTAGCCTCTTTTTCCTATTTGTAGTGGAGATGAGTGGTACCCGGTGGGGTCTTCTGCTGTTGTAGCCCATCCGCCTCAAGGTTGTGCGTGTTGTGGCTTCACAAATGCTTTGCTGCAGACCTCGGTTGTAACGAGTGGTTATTTCAGTCAAAGTTGCTCTTCTATCAGCTTGAATCAGTCGGCCCATTCTCCTCTGACCTCTAGCATCAACAAGGCATTTTCGCCCACAGGACTGCCGCATACTGGATGCTTTTCCCTTTTCACACCATTCTTTGTAAACCCTAGAAATGGTTCTGCGTGAAAATCCCAGTAACTGAGCAGATTGTGAAATACTCAGACCGGCTCGTCTGGCACCAACAACCATGCCACGCTCAAAATTGCTTAAATCACCTTTCTTTCCCATTCTGACATTCAGTGTGGAGTTCAGGAGATTGTCTTGACCAGGACCACACCCCTAAATGCATTGAAGCAACTGCCATGTGATTGGTTGATTAGATAATTGCATTAATGAGAAATTGAACAGGTGTTCCTAATAATCCTTTAGGTGAGTGTATATTCTCTCCCCTTACACTAACCTAAACATATACTTCACACAAAACTTTCTGCATTTTTACATTTTCCTAAACACATCACTTGTATGATTCCTCATGGCGACATGGCATTCTGATATTGTCATCTTTGAGGGGACATTTTGTCCTCATAACATAGGGTTTACCTGGACCATACACACACACACATAGAGAGAGACTCACACACTTCAATAATCGTAATATATCTGAAACAAAATGAAATATATATATATATAAGATGAAAAACTTTAACTTAAAAAAACAAACTGGACTTTTTTGGTTTGTTTCCTAGGCTGAAAAACATCCAACCCCTTTTGAACGCAATCACAGCTTTCACGGTTTACTTTCCGCTTTCTTGCTAACAACCTTGTAAAATCGCATTTCCGTGACATTATCTGCAACAGTTCTCATGTGGAGGTCAAAGGACGGGTCGTTCACAGAGAACGCATCATGCAGGGCAGTGAAATGGAAAAATACATGCATTTAAAAAAAAAAAAAAGCTGAACTTTTTGCTTGAGTGCTGTGTTTTTAAAATCGTGTTGTGCGAAACCCTGAAAAAAATACACCAGGCGCGAGTGAAATGGTCAAAGACGTCCGTCTAGCACAATGAAAAGAGCAGCACAGTGGAACTCAAAAACACATTCTGTGTGAATTTAATACTAAACAATTAGGATTCTCCCTCTATATGCATCCAGTTCCCATGTGAGTTTTATAGAGTAGCGGATCAGAGTTAATTCTGCACGTATAGCAGGAGATGTGCAGCGTGTTGAACCTTATGACAGGCGGCACAATTACCCTTAATTAAAAACACTTCATGAACAAACACTCCTCTGATTAACAATCACAGCTTGAATTACCCGACACATAAAGCCAGAAACATACTATTAAATACACGAATGCAAATGCTTCTAGTGGCACAAGCTCTCGTTATTAAAAATAAAAGGTTCTTAATTGGCATTGATGGTTCCATGAAGAACCTTTAACATCCATGGAATCTTTCCATTCCACTAAAGGTTCTTTAGGTTTCTAAAAATGTTCTTTTACGAACTGTTAACAAAAATTTCTTTAGGCAGGGAACCAAAAAAGGTTCTTGAATCGCTGTCAAAACCCTCTTTTGGAAGCTTTATTTTTATGAGCGTATATCATGTATCATTGTGTTACACTGGGAAAATTTTTTGTCTTGTTTTCCAGTACAAATATCGAAATATTCTTAAATCATTTACTTGAGACGCAAAAGGACATGAGATATTGAGGGCCCTATTTTAACGATCTGAGTGCATGGTCTGAAGCTCATGGCACATGTGCATTTAGGGGGCGTGTCCGAATCCACTTTTGCTAGTTTAACGACGGACAAGATGGTCGTCGCACCAGGCGCATGGTCCAAAAGGGTTGTACCAGGGTCTCTTAATGAATGATAGGTGTGTTTTGGGCGTAACGTGCAATAAACCTCAAAGTCTCATCTCCCATTCCCTTTAAAAGCCAATTACGCTTGCACCGTGGCATGTGTGTGAGCTGCTGCGCGTCCCTGTGTGTGTGTAATAAGCAGAGTGTACACACGTAGAGTAAGCACATTACTAACACACACTTTAAATAACACAAAATACACAATACTGCGCTATTGATTTTAGACCAGGTTTTTGTTGGTCAAGGGCGCAGTCGTTTTCAGTTCCTCAAAATAGCAACGCGCCAATAATGCTCCACAACACACCTGGTTTTCAGAAGAACAGATGGGCACGAGTGGATTTGCTATTTAAACAATGTGGTGCTGGATGTGAAAATGATAACTGATAGGCTGAAACTAGCGAAAAACCGGGTGTATGATAAGGCCCCGAGTCTTGTTTTCTGAAAAATGTATCAAAATGAAGCAAGTTTATGCTGAAAAAAATACAGAAGAAAAAAAGTGTAAAAGAAGTGAAATTGTTTCCCTTTATTTTTATGATGCCATTGGCAGATATTTTTCTTGTTTTAAGCATAAACTCACTTAATTTTGATAATTTTTTTTCAGAAAACAACACTGAATATCTCGTAATTTTGTATTCATTTAAGAATGTATAGATACACTATATTGCCAAACGTATTGGGACACCCCTCCAAATAATTGAATTCAGGTGTTCCAATCACTTCTGTAAGGCCCGCTCAATCATCCCAATGGAGGCTAACGATCTGCGGGTGAAGGTCTATTGCGCATTCGGTCTTTTCAGCTGGGCAAAGGGATTTAATTCCAATTCATCTTTTATCTGACTCCATTTTATCATAAGCTCGAATTTAAGTTAGAATGCCAATGGGTTATTTGGTCATTTATATTTAATAGTTAACCACACATTTAATTATTCTGTTTAACAGTTTGTTGAAATTATACCCGTTCATAATCTACTAGAGATAGTTAATAATTCCAGAGTAAGGCAGAATAAATCAAAAAGTAACAATTTATTAACAGTCAGGTAAATGTATAAAGCCAATTACATAATCAATTCAAAGATAATCCATACTAGGGATGCAACATTACTGTTAGTCCAGGGTTCAATACATACCTCGGTTTTTACCACGGTTTTCGGTTCAGTTCGGTTCTGATGGCTTGTCACATACATTTTTTGTTATTCTATTCTTAGGTGACAGGAACAGCAAGAGGTTAAGGAGAAAAAATACATTGTTTTATTGCAATACTCTTTCTTTATTTTGCTTAAAAGAATTGAAAAACCTTACTTAAACTTAAAAATTTACTTAAAAAAAAACCTTGTACACATTCCTAGTGTATTGTATAATATAAAATAAATATATATAAAGATTTACACTGGCAGCTCAGAGCTGTACAGCAGCATTTAAGTATGAAATTGAATGAATAAATGTAAAAATAAAACATTACATAGACTTCACTATAAAATATACACTGATTATTATTAAAGCTACTGTATTAGTTTTTCAGTCAAGAGCAGTGAGTGATTTTCTCTTTGTCTTTTGTTGTTGTATTAACATTAAAGGGATAGTTTATTCAAAAATTAAACTTGAGACGCAAAAATTCTGTCATCGATAAATGAATACAGGTTTGGAACAATATTAGAGTGAGTAAATAATTACATAATTTTAGAGGTGAACTGTCCCTTTAAGGGTAGCGTGTTCACTACTGCGCTGCTGTCAATTTAAGACCTCCGTTTATCTAATATACAGACACACGCGATTTTACTTTCTCTTTAGACATAACCGACTGTGTTTATGTTAACCATGTGTGTATTTGAGAGTATTAGCGCAGTAAGACGACTACTTAGTCCAGTAATCACGTGTTTGACAGGTGTTTAGTGCGCGCGCTCGGAAAAGCGCATGTTAAAACCGCGCACGCGAATGAGCCGCCAAGGCTTTAAAACGCATGCAAAGAATGAACTTTCTTGATTGTGAATAACTATAGTGTTCTGTGAGTATAACTCCACCACTAACGTGTGATGTGAATGTATGTCGCGTTGTTCAGTATTGGGATGGAGGCAAATTATAGAATTTGTAGAACAATTTTAAATTCAATGCAAAACCGAAAAAAACGCAATTCACAAGCATGTACTGAACCGTGAATGCCATACCGAACGGTTCAATATTATATTGAGAATTGTGGCATCCCTAATCCATACATAAAATCAAATGCTCTGAAGTAAAGAATAAAATATGGATACCTGACTTCTGAAAATTACATAATGCTGAGCATCTAGGAGACACTCAGCGTTATGGGCTGACTGATGCAAAAGTTTGCGCCCTGACCCTTCTTAAACATCTCCTTAAATACTCAGACCAAGACAGAAATCTCTTTCATATGGAAACGTGTTAACAATGGGAATTTACATTAGTCACTGTCCCATAGACCTGTATTGACGGCAGGAGGTAGACCATTTGGCCGAAGCCACAACCAACGTAATAAGCAAAATATCCCTAAACTCTTAAAACCTTTATTATATTTTGGTTTACTTCTGTGGGGATGAGATCTTTGTACCAGTTGTACAGAGACATTTCAAACGATATCAAATACTGTATAGTGAGAATTCACATTAAACCATACCGGGTGTATTCTGGAGGAGGGATGTGGGAAGATGCAGGTGAAAGGAAAGGCATGTAAATTAAAGTCATTCTCAGATGATTCACTCAGCGTGACGTTGTCTTGGATGGGGACGCTAAATGCATGAGTGAGTTCAGATGCTAATTTCCAGAAAGTGTCCTTTGTCTTCTCAGGGAGTAATTGTTCCTGGCATTTGCTGTTTTTTTCAGTCTTACACTTCCATGGCCACAGGTGTGTAAAATCAAGCACTAGGCATGCAGACGCTTCTACAAACATTTGTGAAAGAATGGGTCGCTCTCAGGAGCTCAGTGAACTCAAGCGTGGTATCGTGATCGGTTGCCACCTGTGCAATAAGTCCATTCGTGAAATTTCCTCACTACTAAATATTCCACGGTCAACTGATTGGTATTATAACAAAGTGGAAGCAATTGGGAACAACAGAAACTCAGTCATGAAGTGGTAGGCCATGTAAAATCACAGAGCGGGGTCAGCGAATGCTGAGGGTCACAGTGCGCAGAAGTCGCCAACTTTCTGCAGAGTCAACAGCTACAGACCTCCAAACTTCATGTGGCCTTCAGATGAGCTCAAGAACAGTGAGTAGAGCTTCAGGGAATGGGTTTCCATGGCCGAGCAGCTCATCTAAGCCTTACATCACCAAGTGCAATGCAAAGCATGTGTGCAGTGGGGTAAAGCACGCCGCCACTGGACTCTAGAGCAGTGGAAACGTGTTCTCTGGAGTGACCAATCACGCTTCTCTGTCTGGCAATCCAATGGACGAGTCTGGGTTTGGCGGTTGACAGGAGAACGCTACTTGACTGACTGCATTGTGCCAAGTGTAAAGTTTGGTGGAGGGGGGTTATGGTGTGGTGTTATTTTTCAGGGGTTGGGCTTGGCCTCTTAGTTCCAGTGAAAGGAACTCTTAATGCTTCACCAAGACATTTTGGACAATTTCATGCTCCCAACTTTGTGGGAACAGTTTGTGGACGGCCCCTTCCTGTCCCAACATGACTGCAGTGCACAAAGCATCGGTCCATAAAGACATGGAGGAGCGAGTTTGGTGTGGAGGAACTTGACTGACCTGCACAGAGTCCTGACCTCACAACATCAGTGCCTGACCTCACAAATGCACTTCTAGAAGAATGGTCAAAAATTCCCACAAACACACTCCTAAACCTTCTGGAAAGCCTTCCCAGAAGAGTTGAAACTATGGGCCAACTCCATATTAAACCCTATGGAGTAGGAATGGGATGTCATTAAAGTTCATGTGCATGTAAAGACAGGTGTCGCAAAACCTTTGGTAATATAGTGTATGTGTACTAGAAAATACAAAAATACAGTGCACAAAATGTGCCAGGATGCAAATGATGAATTATTGGTGTTTACAATATTTGTAGTCTTACTGGAATACTGTTTCACTAGATTAAGCAAACTGAATACAAAGCAAACTAAACAACTTCGATTGTCTGTATAGTTACAGCAAGAAACAGCATATTTTGACCTTCAGCACTGAGGTTTGTTAATGCCAAATTTATGCATAGACTATGTTTCTGGTCTTCCAGTTTCCCTATATCATCTCTCCCTTCAGAAAGCGCCAGTCAACGAGAGTAAAGCCCGAGCAGATGAATGGAAATAGAAGAGGTAGATAAAGCTTTTGATTCGGCTCTGTGCTCAGAGTTCTGTTCTCCCGAGGCGTAAATTATGAAACACTCAGACCGATTTAAACAGAAAAGGAGGAGAGGTGAAGACAGTACAGACACAGGAGAATTACCCACAATGCTCCGCTCTGCCCCAATTAACTAAGACAAATGGGCCGCATGTATTAGCCTGACACATCAAAATAGAGGGCACGTCACTCCCTGAACCGGGATACCGGACGAGCTGGTGAAAGTCAAGCAGGAATGCCCATTATTAGTCTGCTGTTGGAGCGTTTCTAGAGAGCAGAGGAACTGCCACGATGATGCCAAACCGCGGTAGAGGAGAAACCAGAGAGCCTTCAAAGGTTCGGAGAGCGTCCTCTTCATCAGCCTCGGATGAAAGCAGCTACGGCCTGATGGGAGGAAGAACGGGAGAATCAGAAGCCAACACAAAAAGAAGGAATGCTGGGAAAACGTCTAATGACTCCGGGGTCTTTGGAAGGTTATCATCAATGAAATATGAATTTATTCATATTCAGCCAATGAGTAGAACGAAAGCTGACTCAGGATTAAACCAGAAAGAGAAGGGTAATGAAGAGAAGAGTAGAAGATAAAATCCTCTCCATCTGAAGTCATGTCAAAGGGGAAGTGTGGCGCGCAGAAACCACAAAACCGATAATATGGCACATGAACGCACTTGTTCATGTCATGATGGAGTTACCGGAATTATGAGTTTCCAACTTGTAAAAAGTTTCTGAATATGTGAACAGTGAGAATCACTAACTGTATTATTCAAACTTTTCAAAATCCCTAAATCCCTACAGCAGTGTTATTTTACACAAAAGTAAGCCTTTTTTTAGATTTTTGAATTCCAACAAAATGTAATTGAATAATCCTTACATATTATGAATTAAGAATGTTTAATGAGTTAAAAAAAAAAAAACTTAATCAAATATTTTATTTAAATCTTAAAGGGGGGGGGGGTGAAACACTCAGTTTCAGTCAATCTCATGTCAATCTTGAGTGCCTATAGAGTAGTATTGCATCCTTCATATCGCCGAAAAGTCTTTAGTTTTATTATATTTATAAAAGAAAGATACGCTGTACCGAGTCTTTCCGGAAAAAAACGAGTGGCTGGAGGCGTATCGTGTGGGCGGAGCTAAAGAATCACGAGTGCGCAGCGATTGCGTTGAGAATGTCTGAAATCTCTGACATCCTTAAACATGGAGAAAAAACATTATCCTAAATAAACCATGGAGATCAATCAGATTTAGCCAGACATTTATAATCCAGAATCAGATCTAGAGGCTGAAAGTGAACAGGAGAAGCAGCAACGACTACAGCGGGACGTCTCTATGGTACTGTAGCTGTAACTTATATACTTGCTTAGCGGCTTGTCATGCGCGAGTTTTACAACATTTGTGTGTGTTTACTCATGGTTTATGAGGATATAATTTGGTTTATAGACTATTATATGCAGTGTTGGGCACGTTACTTTAAAAAAAAGTAATTAGTTATAGTTACTAGTTACTTCTTACAAATAGTAACTGAGTTAGTAACTGAGTTACATCATTATAAAAGTAACTAATTACCAGGGAAAGTAATTACTGCGTTACTTTTTTTTTTTCCCCAAATGTTCAAATATATCGAATAACTTGGATTCCCCCAATATTAGATATGTTAAATGAATGAATTGGACACTAAATAGAATAAATTATTATTATAAAACATTGTACATTAATGTACACTATTGTAATGTTGCTGTGGGACAATGTGAGAGACACCTATCAAATTCAATGCATTATTGTAAATATTATCAGTAGGCCTAATATTGTGTAAATATTATCAGTACTATACTTTTCTTTGGTAATGGAGCTCACGTTATCACCTGGGCTTTTAGCCACTAATTTTGTGGCATATGATGATGTGAGGCGCTTCAGAATCACTTGCCACCGGTGTGGAGAGACTCTTTCTTCATGGGCATAAGTTGCACGTTACATAAATATTCTTACCTTTCACCTCAACGAGGGAAAAGTAGCGCTTATACTTCTAGTTTGCGAAAGCTACCTTTGAAGTCGTTGGACCATCGCTGAATGTGCGTGTGTGTGTGTGAACCATAGACCGTGAAAAAAATAGGTGTGAACTCAACCTATGAACTTCAACCTTGTCTCCCACCCACCAATCATCATCAGTGATGTGTACCACCCCACCCACCCCCAACACGCATGGCACACACACACACACACACACACACACGTTGCAGGTCCGACTGACAGAGAGCCTGTTCGGATGAAAAGCGCTTCAGTGAGCTCAATTATAGTAACGCGACTAACGCCACATTTTTTTCCTCAGTAACGCTAACGGCGTTGTAACGGGAGAAACAGTAATTCGTTTGATTACTCGTTACTGAAAAAAAGAATTCCGTTAGTAACGCCGTTTATCTGTAACGCCGTTATTCCCATCACTGATTATATGTGATTTAATGTTAGCAGTAGCAAGCGTAACGGTTTTGGACGTCAGACTAATGCGTGTTTACGTAGAAAAACAATGGAATAGTAGCACATTCGAATGAACGAGTCGATAGCTAACAACACACAGACATTTGAAGCAGTTTTACTCACCGCCTGCTTCCAACACACAAGTCACGACCGTGAACCTTAATCGCTGGGACCGCTCCATCTTTCAGCATTAGATGAGCTACAAATCCAGCGACGAACTGGGCCTTGTTTACAAAACAATCGTCGCCGAAATGCAGGGAACAAACAAAACACTTGCACAACTCCGTTGCTGCTCCGGAAAAACAAACTCCATCCACTTAACGCTGGGCTCTTTGGGAAGCTGTGCAGGGTTGTCTTGCCCTGACAACCAAAAAACACACTTCTTTGGGGACATTGTTGATGTGGTGAAATCCTGTGATTGCAGCGCAGCCGAGCAAAGCGTTTTGATGGGCGTTCTGCTTTCGCTCTCTCTCTGGTCTATGGGTGCGCGCGCCCTTAGGACCCATATAAGGAAATTCCGCCCCATTTGACGTCACGCAGGCCCATACTTGAAAAAAAACTTTCCGAAACTTGTGAGAAACCGGAAGGAGTATTTTTGGCACAGAAATACTCCATCAAATGTCCAACTTAATTTTTGAAAATTTGTCCATTTAGCATGAGAATCCAAGTTTTGGTCAAGAATTCAATATTCAGGGACTGATTAGATAGGTAGTGTGGAATCAACTGTATTATTCATACCTATCTTAGTATACAAACATTATATACATTTTTTTTTCTTTTAATCATACCCCGGCCTCATTGGGGCTTAGCCTAACTAATATTGAAATCCTAGAATCGCCCCTGGCTATTAAAATACCATGGATTTATGTGAATTCGGGTTGATTAGGTCACATTTTTCCAATCATGTCAATGACAAAAAGTGTCCCAATCAACCTGAATTTACTGAGTTATATCTAGGGACCAGAATGCCTTTTCTTATTTTTTATTGTTTTGTTTTAAACTCATTTCCGTACACACTAGGACAAGTTTAACTTTAGTCTTCAAAAGTGTCCAGAGAATGGATGAGACTAGAGAGAACAAAAGAATGAATGAGGCTGACCGTGAGACTGTGTGTTTGTTTCAGAAAACCTTTCGGTCTTTTCTCTTTCCTTTCATCTCTCCCTCTTTTACTCTCATCATTCTGCTGGGTCTGAATTGGGTCACATCTGCATGAGACTAAAGCTCTGTTCTCTCTGAGCTACAGTACATACTGTACGCAGGCAGCACGTACAGTACACCATTATATCTGTAAAGAACAGCTCTCAAAGCCTGACCAGCTGACAGAGCCCCTCTAAAACCAGCAAACCAGATCAGCCTTACAAGCTCAGCCTGGCTGGGAGACCAGCTTAACACCTTAGGCTAGTTTAAGCTGTGCCTTTTCAACAGTTTAGACACACTTCTTCTGGCTAAATGCAATTCCAGCAGAAAAAAAATCCACAGCTTAACTGAAACGCATAAAAAATGCACTGTTTGGATTTAAATAGCCAAATGCTTAAGAGTCTATGATTGGATCATTATTGCAGTGATTATTATGCTTCTAGCATGTTATGTTATGTGTAACTCAGATCCTGAGTCAGACGTAACAACCCAGTGTTTGGGTAGTTTTTGTTTAACTCAGATCCTGGGTCAGACGTAACAACCCAGTGTTTGGGTAGTTTTTGTGTTACTCAGATCCTGGGCCAGACGTAACAACCCAGTGTTTGGGTAGTTTTTGTGTAACTCAGATCCTGGGTCAGACATAACAACCCAGTGTTTGAGTAGTTTTTGTGTTACTCAAATCCTGGGTCAGACGTAACAACCCAGTGTTTGGGTAGTTTTTGTGTTACTCAGATCCTGGATCAGACGTAACAACCCAGTGTTTGGGTAGTTTTTGTGTTACTCAAATCCTGGGTCAGACGTAACAACCCAGTGTTTGGGTAGTTTTTGTGTTACTCAGATCCTGGGCCAGACGTAACAACCCAGTGTTTGGGTAGTTTTTGTTTAACTCAGATCCTGGGTCAGACGTAACAACCCAGTGTTTGGGTAGTTTTTGTGTAACTCAGATCCTGGGTCAGACATAACAACCCAGTGTTTGAGTAGTTTTTGTGTAACCCAGATCCTGAGTCAGACGTAACAACCCAGTGTTTGGGTAGTTTTTGTGTTACTCAGATCCTGGGTCAGACGTAACAACCCAGTGTTTGAGTAGTTTTTGTGTAACTCAGATCCTGGGTCAGACGTAACAACCCAGTGTTTGGGTAGTTTTTGTGTTACTCAGATCCTGGGTCAGACGTAACAACCCAGTGTTTGAGTAGTTTTTGTGTAACTCAGATCCTGGGTCAGACGTAACAACCCAGTGTTTGGGTAGTTTTTGTGTTACTCAGATCCTGGGTCAGACATAACAACCCAGTGTTTGAGTAGTTTTTGTGTAACTCAGATCCTGGGTCAGACGTAACAACCCAGTGTTTGGGTAGTTTTTGTGTATCTCAGATCCTGGGTCAGACGTAACAACCCAGTGTTTGGGTAGTTTTTGTGTAACTCAGATCCTGGGTCAGACATAACCCAGTGTTTGGGTAGTTTTTGTGTAACTCAGATCCTGGGTCAGACGTAACAAGCCAGTGTTTGGGTAATTTTTGTGTAACTCAGATCCTGGGTCAGACGTAACAACCCAGTGTTTGGGTAGTTTTTGTGTAACTCAGATCCTGGACCAGACGTAACAACCCAGTGTTTGGGTAGTTTTTGTGTAACTCAGATCCTGGGTCAGACGTAATAACCCCGTGTTTGGGTAGTTTTTGTGTTACTCAAATCCCGGGTCAGACGTAACAACCCAGTGTTTGGGGAGTTTTTGTGTTACTTAGATCCTGGTTCAGAGGTAACAACCCAGTGTTTGGGTAGTTTTTGTGTAACTCAGATCCTGGGTCAGACGTAACAACCCAGTGTTTTGGTAGATTTTGTGTAACTCAGATCCTCGGTCAGACGTAACCACCCAGTGTTTGGGTAGTTTTTGTGTTACTCAGATCCTGGGTCAGACATAACAACCCAGTGTTTGGGTAGTTTTTGTGTAACTCAGATCCTGGGCCAGACGTAACAACCCAGTGTTTGGGTAGTTTTTGTGTAACTCAGATCCTGGGCCAGACGTAACAACCCAGTGTTTGGGTAGTTTTTGTGTATCTCAGATCCTGAGTCAGACGTAACAACCCAGTATTTGAGTAGTGTTTGTGTAACTCAGATCCTGAGTCAGACGTAACAACCCAGTGTTTGGGTAGTTTTTGTGTAACTCAGATCCTGGGTCAGAAGTAACAACCCAGTGTTTGGATAGTTTTTGTGTTACTCAGATCCTGGGTCAGACGTAACAACCCAGTGTTTGAGTAGCTTTTGTGTAAATCAGATCCTGGGTCAGACGCAACAACCCAGTGTTTGGGTAGTTTTTGTGTAACTCAGATCCTGAGTCAGGTGTAACAACCCAGTGTTTGAGTAGTTTTTGTGTAACTCAGATCCTGGGTCAGACGTAATAACCCAGTGTTTGGGGAGTTTTTGTGTTACTTAGATCCTGGTTCAGAGGTAACAACCCAGTGTTTGGGTAGTTTTTGTGTAACTCAGATCCTGGGTCAGACGTAACAACCCAGTGTTTGGGTAGATTTTGTGTAACTCAGATCCTGGGTCAGACGTAACAACCCAGTGTTTGGGTAGTTTTTGTGTTACTCAGATCCTGGGTCAGACATAACAACCCAGTGTTTGGGTAGTTTTTGTGTAACTCAGATCCTGGGCCAGACGTAACAACCCAGTGTTTGGGTAGTTTTTGTGTAACTCAGATCCTGGGCCAGACGTAACAACCCAGTGTTTGGATAGTTTTTGTGTAAATCAGATCCTGGGTCAGACGTAACAACCCAGTGTTTGGGTAGTTTTTGTGTGACTCAGATCCTGGGTCAGACGTAACAACCCAGTGTTTGAGTAGTTTTTGTGTATCTCAGATCCTGAGTCAGACGTAACAACCCAGTATTTGAGTAGTGTTTGTGTAACTCAGATCCTGAGTCAGACGTAACAACCCAGTGTTTGGGTAGTTTTTGTGTAACTCAGATCCTGGGTCAGAAGTAACAACCCAGTGTTTGGATAGTTTTTGTGTTACTCAGATCCTGGGTCAGACGTAACAACCCAGTGTTTGAGTAGCTTTTGTGTAAATCAGATCCTGGGTCAGACGCAACAACCCAGTGTTTGGGTAGTTTTTGTGTAACTCAGATCCTGAGTCAGGTGTAACAACCCAGTGTCTGAGTAGTTTTCTGTGTAACTCAGATCCTGGGTCAGACGTAATAACCCCGTGTTTGGGTAGTTTTTGTGTTACTCAAATCCTGGGTCAGACGTAACAACCCAGTGTTTGGGGAGTTTTTGTGTTACTTAGATCCTGGTTCAGAGGTAACAACCCAGTGTTTGGGTAGTTTTTTTGTAACTCAGATCCTGGGCCAGACGTAACAACCCAGTGTTTGGGTAGTTTTTTTGTATCTCAGATCCTGAGTCAGACGTAACAACCCAGTGTTTGGGTAGTTTTTGTGTTTCCCAGATCCTGGGTCAGACGTAACAACCCAGTGTTTGGGTAGTTTTTTTGTAACTCAGATCCTGGGCCAGACGTAACAACCCAGTGTTTGGGTAGTTTTTGTGTATCTCAGATCCTGAGTCAGACGTAACAACCCAGTGTTTGGGTAGTTTTTTTTTTAACTCAGATCCTGGGCCAGATGTAACAACCCAGTGTTTGGGTCGTTTTTGTGTTACTTAAATCCTGGGTCAGACTTAACAACTCAGGGGTTGAGTTATTTATCGCCGACTTTTTGCGGCCACTTCAGGAGAGAGCAGTGCAGCTTATTAATTTGGTGCTTGGTGAAATACAGGTTTGTGTACATTTAATTTTATCTGTAAAATCATATTGTATAATTTATGCAAATATTCTATGTCCTCAGAGCTTTACACTGATTGTTTATGGACAGGTTGTGGAGTCAGTCACAGCATATTTCGGCTACGAGAGAAACGCAGGGCGGCGGTTTGAAGTTCGAAGTTCCTCCGCTGAACATGACACAATCTCCAGCACGAGATCCAGCGGCGTTATGGTGGAAACGGGACAACAGATACTGCTCAAGTATTACTTTTGAATGTTTAATGTTTACTTCTAATAATTATCATGCAAACCAGTGGTTGTGTGGATTATTATAAAAAAGTTTAGCGGATTTAAAGTATTCTGTAAACATTCATTCATGTATGAAGTAAAAATAAAAGCGATTATTATAGTAAAAATTAATCAACCCATTATGCTGGGTTAAATAAACAACCCAATTTGCTGGGTAACATTAATCCAACATACTGTATGTTCTGTCCTATATTTACTCAGCCCTTTAGGTGTTCTTTTTAAAGTGTATGAGGTTGCATTTGCATTAGGAAGCTGACTTTGAAGGCTGAATACTGTTTTTCTGAATGGTAGACATCATCATCTCAGCATCAGCTCCCAACATTTTCCTTCCATGTCTTACTTTTTTGGATAGCCTAAACATTCGCTCTATACCTTTATTCTCTTTCTTTGTTCTCTTTTCTTTCATGTAGGTATAAAACCCCCCCAGTTCCTCGCTTCCGTTCGACTTGCGGGACTCAAAGCTCAGAGGAACTACAGAAGAACGGCTCTAACCACCCGCGGCGCCCACAAAAGACGAGTCTTTCTTCCGTTTCAGGAAACCAGGCGGGAGGATGAAGAGGCAAAGGGTCACGTCCCCCGATTGGACCCTCCATTCATCACGAGTGTCAGGATTGGCCGGCGCGGACGTCGAGAGCTGCCCGTCAGTATGGAGAGAGAGAGACCATCTAAAAGGACAGATTTCTATCTCCTTTCATGCATTACGCTGAGCGAGAGAAAGCGAGAGAGACTAGTCCTCGAGATTGGCTGAGGTTATCCTCGGGAGATTGCTGCCACAGACACAGACTAGATGCAATCGATACGGCCATTTAAAGAGAGAGTGTCAGTATCCCTGAAGAAAGAAGACACATTCAAACACTTGACAAATGACGGAAGACAGTCCGTTTACACACACAAAGCCAACGCGGTCAGGAGGAGCCCTTGATAATTACACGTAATTGGGTTTTAATCGGGAGATTGTGATGTGCTTGCTTCACATTTTTAATGCTCTCTGGACTCAAGTCCATAAGGGCTTCATACCAACATTTACTGAATTGCACATAAAACAGCCTTCTCTGACCATGCAAACATACCATAATTTTCCTGTGAACCACCAATATTTCATTCAAAGGCAGTCACAGCATAAAAAAACCAAAGTTAATTTCAAATATGAAGATCATGGGTAAGACGTAACAATCCAGTGTTTGGGTAGTTTTTGTGTTACTCAGATCCTGGGTCAGATGTAGCAACCCAGTGTTTGGGTAGCTTTTGTGTTACTCAGATCCTGTGTCAGACGTAACAACCCAGTGTTTGGGTAGCTTTTGTGTTACTCAGATCCTGGGTCAGATGTAACAACCCAGTGTTTGGGTAGCTTTTGTGTTACTCAGATCCTGGGTCAGATGTAACAACCCAGTGTTTGGGTAGTTTTTGTGTTACTCATATCCTGGGTCAGACATAACAACCCAGTGTTTGGGTAGCTTTTGTGTTACTCAGATCCTGGGTCAGATGTAACAACCCAGTGTTTGGGTAGTTTTTGTGTTACTCAGATCCTGTGTCAGACGTAAAAACCCAGTGTTTGGGTAATTTTTGTGTTACTCAGATCCTGGGTCAGACGTAACAACCCAGTGTTTGGGTAATTTTTGTGTTACTCAGATCCTGGGTCAGATGTAACAACCCAGTGTTTGGGTAGTTTTTGTGTTACTCAGATCCTGTGTCAGATGTAACAACCCAGTGTTTGGGTAATTTTTGTGTTACTCAGATCCTGGGTCAGATGTAACAACCCAGTGTTTGGGTAGTTTTTGTGTTACACAGATCCTGTGTCAGACGTAACAACCCAGTGTTTGGGTAGTTTTGTGTAACTCATATCCTGGGTCAGACATAACAACCCAGTGTTTGGGTAGCTTTTGTGTTACTCAGATCCTGGGTCAGATGTAGCAACCCAGTGTTTGGGTAGCTTTTGTGTTACTCAGATCCTGTGTCAGACGTAACAACCCAGTGTTTGGGTAGCTTTTGTGTTACTCAGATCCTGGGTCAGATGTAACAACCCAGTGTTTGGGTAGCTTTTGTGTTACTCAGATCCTGGGTCAGATGTAACAACCCAGTGTTTGGGTAGTTTTTGTGTTACTCATATCCTGGGTCAGACATAACAACCCAGTGTTTGGGTAGCTTTTGTGTTACTCAGATCCTGGGTCAGATGTAACAACCCAGTGTTTGGGTAGTTTTTGTGTTACTCAGATCCTGTGTCAGACGTAAAAACCCAGTGTTTGGGTAATTTTTGTGTTACTCAGATCCTGGGTCAGACGTAACAACCCAGTGTTTGGGTAATTTTTGTGTTACTCAGATCCTGGGTCAGATGTAACAACCCAGTGTTTGGGTAGTTTTTGTGTTACTCAGATCCTGTGTCAGATGTAACAACCCAGTGTTTGGGTAATTTTTGTGTTACTCAGATCCTGGGTCAGATGTAACAACCCAGTGTTTGGGTAGTTTTTGTGTTACACAGATCCTGTGTCAGACGTAACAACCCAGTGTTTGGGTAGTTTTGTGTAACTCAGATCCTGGGTCAGACGTAACAACCCAGTGTTTGGGTAATTTTTGTGTTACTCAGATCCTGGGTCAGACGTAACAACCCAGTGTTTGGGTAGTTTTGTGTAACTCAGATCCTGGGTCAGACGTAACAACCCAGTGTTTGGGTAATTTTTGTGTTACTCAGATCCTGTGTCAGATGTAACAACCCAGTGTTTGGGTAGTTTCTGTGTTACTGGGTCAGACGTAACAACCCCGTGTTTGGGTAATTTTGGAAATTAATCAGATCCTGGGTCAGATGTAACAACCCAGTGTTTGGGTAGTTTTTGTGTTACACAGATCCTGTGTCCGACGTATAACAACCCAGTGTTTGGGTAGTTTCTGTGTTACTGGGTCAGACGTAACAACTCCGTGTTTGGGTAATTTTTGTGTTAATCAGATCCTGGGTCAGACGTAACAACCCAGTGTTTGGGTAGTTTTTGTGTTAGCCAGATCCTGGGTCAGACATAACAACCCAGTGTTTGGGTAGTTTTTGTGTAACTCAGATCCTGAGTCAGGCGTAACAACCCAGTGTTTGGGTAGTTTTTGTGTAACTCAGATCCTGGGTCAGACGTAACAACCCAGTGTTTGGGTAGTTTTTGTGTTAGCCAGATCCTGGGTCAGACGTAACAACCCCGTGTTTGGGTAATTTTTGTGTTAATCAGATCCTGGGTCAGATGTAACAACCCAGTGTTTGGGTAGTTTTTGTGTTACTCATATCCTGGGTCAGACATAACAACCCAGTGTTTGGGTAGTTCTTGTGTTACCCAGATCCTGTGTCAGACGTAAAAACCCAGTGTTTGGGTAATTTTTGTGTTACTCAGATCCTGGGTCAGATGTAACAACCCAGTGTTTGGGTAGTTTTTGTGTTACTCAGATCCTGTGTCAGATGTAACAACCCAGTGTTTGGGTAATTTTTGTGTTACTCAGATCCTGGGTCAGATGTAACAACCCAGTGTTTGGGTAGTTTTTGTGTTACTCAGATCCTGTGTCAGATGTAACAACCCAGTGTTTGGGTAATTTTTGTGTTAATCAGATCCTGGGTCAGACGTAACAACCCAGTGTTTGGGTAGTTTATGTGTAACTCAGATCCTGTGTCCGACGTATAACAACCCAGTGTTTGGGTAGTTTCTGTGTTACTGGGTCAGACGTAACAACCCAGTGTTTGGGTCATTTTTGTGTCACTCAGATCCTGGGTCAGATGTAACAACCCAGTGTTTGGGTAGTTTTGTGTTACTTATATCCTGGGTCAGACATAACAACCCAGTGTTTGGATAGTTTTTGTGTTACTCAGATCCTGGGTCAGATGTAACAACCCAGTGTCTGGGTAGTTCTTGTGTCACCCAGATCCTGTGTCAGACGTAACAACCCAGTGTTTGGGTAGTTTTGTGTAACTCAGATCCTGGGTCAGATGTAACAACCCAGTGTTTGGGTAGTTTTGTGTCACCCAGATCCTGTGTCAGACGTAACAACCCAGTGTTTGGGTAATTTTGTGTAACTCAGATCCTGGGTCAGACATAACAACCCAGTGTTTGGGTAGTTTTGTGTAACTCAGATCCTGGGTCAGACGTAACAACCCAGTGTTTGGGTAATTTTTGTGTTACTCAGATCATGGGTCAGATGTAACAACCCAGTGTTTGGGTAGTTTTTGTGTTACTCAGATCCTGGGTCAGACGTAACAACCCAGTGTTTGGGTAGTTTTGTGTAACTCAGATCCTGGGTCAGACGTAACAACCCAGTGTTTGGGTAATTTTTGTGTTACTCAGATCCTGGGTCAGACGTAACAACCCAGTGTTTGGGTAGTTTTTTGTAACTCAGATCCTGGGTCCGACGTAACAACCCAGTGTTTGGGTAATTTTTGTGTTACTCAGATCCTGGGTCAGATGTAACAACCCAGTGTTTGGGTAGTTTCTGTGTTACTGGGTCAGACGTAACAACCCCGTTTTTGGGTAATTTTTGTGTTAATCAGATCCTGGGTCAGATGTAACAACCCAGTGTTTGGGTAGTTTTTGTGTAACTCAGATCCTGTGTCCGACGTATAACAACCCAGTGTTTGGGTAGTGTCTGTGTTACTGGGTCAGACGTATCAACCCAGTGTTTGGGTCATTTTTGTGTTACTCAGATCCTGGGTCAGATGTAACAACCCAGTGTTTGGGTAGTTTCTGTGTTACTGGGTCAGACGTAACAACCCCGTGTTTGGGTAATTTTTGTGTTAATCAGATCCTGGGTCAGACGTAACAACCCAGTGTTTGGGTAGTTTTTGTGTTAGCCAGATCCTGGGTCAGACATAACAACCCAGTGTTTGGGTAGTTTTTGTGTAACTCAGATCCTGGGTCAGACGTAACAACCCAGTGTTCGAGTAGTTTTTGTGTAACTCAGATCCTGGGTCAGACGTAACAACCCAGTGTTTGAGTAGTTTTTGTGTTACCAGATCCTGGGTCAGACATAACAACCCAGTGTTTGGGTAGTTTTTGTGTTACTCAGATCCTGGGTCAGACATAACAACCCAGTGTTTGGGTAGTTTTTGTGTTACTCAGATCCTGGGTCAGACGTAACAACCCAGTGTTTGGGTAGTTTTTGTGTTACTCAGATCCTGGGTCAGACATAACAACCCAGTGTTTGGGTAGTTTTTGTGTTACTCAGATCCAGGGTCAGACGTAACAACCCAGTGTTTGGGTTGTTTATATTATTATAAATACTATAATAGAATATAAATAATATAAAAAAAACTGTGTAAAGTCAATATTGGCTACAATACCACTTAGCAACTGATTCTTTATAGGCAGGGGCTATTTGCACTAAGTTTAAATAGCAATATATTATATTTTATATTATATAAAAATAGTATTTTCTTTGCAATGCAGTTTAAATAGTTTAGATGTGTAGTTAGTGGTTAAAAAGTGGCAGATACTGTTTGTGTAAATTATTAAATTTATTAAAATTATTACTACAATACAAATACACCTATCCCTAACCGATACTTTATTAATAAACACACGTTAGACACATTATTTTACACTTTTCAAATATTTTCTTCATTTTCATTGAAAATAAATGCCTTTTCCCTGACATGTGATGGGAAAAGGGAGTAGAGATGATATGCGTCAATACTTTCTGCCCACATTATCACTATTGTTGACAATCCAGCATCTTCTGTAATTTTGTCTGGCCCGACCAGACGACAGTGGGTGAAGTGAGTGTAAACAGCCTCTGCCAACAATGCAGGCTATTTGCACTTAGTGCAAATCACACACCTCCACTCAGAAAGTCCAGGCTCAAAGAAAGTTCAGAGAGAGAGATGGACAAAAAGAGAAATAAAAAAGAGTCAGTTTAGTAAAGTGTTCAAGACTTACCCATCAACAGCCACACCTTCAACAGTGCAGTGATAAAACAAGCTGTTCTGCAAATAAAACAACAGCAGTTTTACATCAGTGTTCGCCTTCCCAGTAAAGTAATGCATATATATATATATATATATATATATATATATATATATATATATATATATATATATATATATATATATATATATATATATATATATATATATATATATATATATATATATATATGAATTTGAATTGGCCACAACACTGTGCATTATGGGATGAGGAAGTGTCTGTTGACAGTTTGCACTTTAGCATGGCAGCTCGCAGACAAACTTGGAGTAGTGAGGAGGGGCGGAGCCTCATAGAAATTTGGTCTGATGACCATATTTTGGTAGCCTGGCTCCGCCCTCCTACGTACTTCCGCTCAATTTTCATTTTCCTTCAGTACTACGTCTGGGACTGCGGTGTATGCTTAGGTTTTCCCCCGAACAATTTTTTACCGGTCCAATCAGCGCACAGAGGGAGTGGCTGAGAGCGATGACGTTGATGTCGTGCGCTAGTTTGAGTTGTAGTTCAGTAATGGCGTCGGAGAAAGATGCGAGTGTGTGGCAGCTCTGACGAATGTCCAGAAGTTAAAAGTGTGGCGAGGTGGACGAGCGAGCGAGACCGGTGTGCGTGATTGAGACACACCGGTCTCGAGTCCTCTCATGAGGGAGCACGGAGGCATATAAGGGCGAGCGACACCGGTGAAGGACGAGAGAGGACCAGGCCTGGATTTTAAGTTGGGTTTTGTTATATTTGTGCGCGGCAGTCGTCCGTGAGGGGCTGCCGCTTTTACTTTCATTTTGTGTTTATTATTTGATTAAAAATTGTTAAACGTTCACCGGTTCCCGCCTCCTTCTTCCCTGAACAAACGAACTCCCGTTACACGGAGCAAGAACAATCACTGCTGTACTGCTGATGTTGTGGTCCGGGAAAAGTCTTTTCCAGCTCGCTCCGTTAGTGGTGAAGGAGTTGGCTGAAGCCGTCCGTCTCCCACCACCCGCGAGAAAAACCCAGGCTGAATTATCGACTTTTGACAAACACCAAGGTCGTGTGGTAATGTAATTGCTGTCCGAATTCACATCTCTGAGTTTTCAAGAATATATCACTTCAAAACTCACTGTTTATATCCTTTATAGACCCTTTCAGAGCACTGCGCGGTTGCGTGAGCTGTAATTTGCATTTCTAGACTTTCTAGACAGTATTTCTTTAAATACTGGCAAGTGTTTACAAGAGCAAAATATTTCACCACCGCTCAAAAAATAAAAGAAGAAAAGCACGTAAACATTTGAATTGGGCTGTTATTCAAGGCAGCATTTATTCTTATCATACTAAGCATATGACATTTTATTGACAGCATACAATCATGTTATTGATTGCACGAGATATGCACCACGAGAGCAGCGCGTTCCGATCACAAAACTCTCCTCCACCGTGAATAAATAACAATCCCAATGCACAAGGTTTTATCATTGATACTGAGGTGGTGTGCTCAGTTAATGTGAGAATCAAAGGCGAACGGCGCGTGACATACGTCACGACCAAACGTTAGCGATTGGTTAGGCAGATTCAGAGTGACTCTTGGCAGATCCAATAGTTTTAAACTTCAACAGAGAACCCGCCTTCAAGGAAGTAAACGCTTGTCAATGGAGAGTGGCCAGACTCTATGTACAAATGAAATGTACGAGAGTCTGGTAAAACCAGGCTAATATTTTGGTCCCAACTTTTGAAATTAATGCACGCCTCCGCTTGAAGTGACGAGCGATGCGCTCTCGCCATTTGCAGTGCATTAGAGCAATGTTTTCAAGCCGGATCTGCGCTTCATTATAGAAATATATTGTTTGCATATTGTGGTGTATACAAACAACGTAATAGATTATGGCCAGGGACAAAACCAGCCCGCGCAGTCGCAGTTTAGGAAATACGCCATGGCCAATGAGTGATGTGGATGTTGTCATGTGACCGCATTTTTGTTCGTTTCAACCGGTTCGGACCAAAGCAATCAGTGTGGTGTGAAAAGGAACAAAAAAAGTTGAAAAATGCTACAATGTTTAATCGTTTGCCCTAGGCTCGGACCAAATAAATCAAACTATGTGAAAGCACTATAGGCTATTAGGTTTGAACTTATTGGTCCTGCACTGCTTATTGATTCAGTTAATTTGAATAAAAATACACTCACCTAAAGGATTATTAGGAACACATACTAATACTGTGTTTGACATCCTTTCGCCTTCAGAACTGCCTTAATTCTACGTGGCATTGATTCAACAAGGTGCTGAAAGCATTCTTTAGAAATGTTGGCCCATATTGATAGGATAGCATCTTGCAGTTGATGGAGATTTGTGGGATGCACATCCAGGGCACGAAGCTCCCGTTCCACCACATCCCAAAGATGCTCTATTGGGTTGAGATCTGGTGACTGTGGGGGCCGTTTTAGTCCAGTGAACTCATTGTCATGTTCAAGAAACCAAATGATTGAAATGATTGGAGCTTTGTGACGGTGCATTATCCTGCTGGAAGTAGCCATCAGAGGATGGGGACATGGTGGTCATAAAGGGATGGACATGGTCAGAAACAATGCTCAGGTAGGCCGTGGCATTTAAACGATGCCCAATTGGCACTAAGGGGCCTAAAGTGTGCCAAGAAAACATCCCCCACACCATTACACCACCACCAGCAGCCTGCACAGTGGTAACAAGGCATGATGGATCCATGTTCTCATTCTGTTTACGCCAAATTCTGATTCTACCATCTGAATGTCTCAACAGAAATCGAGACTCATCAGACCAGGCAACATTTTTCCAGTCTTCAACTGTCCAATTTTGGTGAGCTTGTGCAAATTGTAGCCTCTTTTTCCTATTTGTAGTGGAGATGAGTGGTACCCGGTGGGGTCTTCTGCTGTTGTAGCCCATCCGCCTCAAGGTTGTGTGTGTTGTGGCTTCACAAATGCTTTGCTGCACACCTCGGTTGTAACGAGTGGTTATTTCAGTCAAAGTTGCTCTTCTATCAGCTTGAAATCAAATCAAATCAAATCAAATCACTTTATTTGTCACTCTACATATGCACAAGTGCAACAGTAGGTGAAATTCTTAGGTGCAGTTCCGAGCAACATGGTAGTCATGACATGACATGTACAACATTTAAAGCAGCATCAGATTACACTGATGCGCCCACAATTACTCACAGCACAGTAAACTCTACAATAAACAATAAATAATTTACACAATGTGAGTGTAGTTCTCACAGCTTTAAACAATATACACATACTTACAATATACATATACTTTAAACAATATACACTAAACATACACTAAACAATATACATTACGCTATAATAGTAATAATAATATACAATGTACAGTATAAAATATTATTCACAGATTGAAAAATTGAAATCCAAAGTGCAATAGATGCTGTATGATAAATAAATGTGTATATAATGTGTGTTTATCTACAGTGGGTTGTGCTGAGTGATATTCTGTCCAGTGTGTGTTATGATCCTGATGGGTCAAGAGTTAAGGAGTCTGATTGTTTGTGGGAAGAAGCTGTTCTGGAGTCGGCTGGTGCGTGATCTGATGCTGCGGTACCGTCTGCCTGATGGCATCAGTGAGAGCAGCCCATGGTTCGGGTGGCTAGAGTCTCTGATGATCCTCTGAGCTCTCTTCACACACCGCCTGGCGTAAATGTCCTGGAGGGAGGGAAGCTCACCTCCGATGATGCAGCTGGCCGTGCGCACTACCCTTTGCAGGGCTTTGCGGCTGCGGGCGGTACTGTTGCCGTACCAGGTGGTGATGCAGCCAGTCAGCAGGCTCTCTATGGTGCAGGTGTAGAACCGTGTGAGGATGTGGCGGCTCATTCCAAACCTCCTCAGCCGTCGCAGGAAGAAAAGGCGCTGATGAGCCTTCTTCACAACGGCCTCGGTGTGGACGGACCATGAGAGTTCCTCTGTGATGTGGACACCGAGGAACTTGAAGCTGCTGACTCTCTCCACCGGTGCTCCATCGATGGTGATGGGGCGGTGTTCTCTCTCATTCCTCCTGAAGTCGACCACCAGCTCCTTGGTCTTGCTGACGTTGAGGGAGAGGTTGTGCTCCTGACACCACCGTGTCAGAGTGTGCACCTCCTCTCTGTAGGCCGTTTCATCATTGTCAGTGATGAGACCTACCACCGTCGTATCGTCAGCAAACTTGATGATGGTGTTGGAGCTGTGGGTTGCCACACAGTCATGTGTGTACAAAGAGTACAGGAGTGGGCTGAGAACACAGCCCTGAGGGGCTCCAGTGTTGAGAGTCAGTGGTGAGGAGATGTTACTGCCCATTCTGACCACCTGGCGTCTGTTTGACAGGAAGTCCAGGATCCAGCTGCATAACAAGCTGTTTAAGCCGAGAGCCCGGAGTTTAATGTCAAGTATGGAGGGCACAATGGTGTTGAATGCTGAGCTGTAGTCTACAAACAGCATTCTCACATATGTGTTCCTCTTTTCCAGGTGGGAGAGAGCAGTGTGAATTGTTGATGAAATGGCATCATCAGTGGAGCGGTTTTTGCGGTATGCAAACTGCAGTGGGTCCAGTGAGGGGGGGAGAACAGAGCAGATGTGGTTTCTGACTAGTCTCTCAAAGCATTTGCTGATGATGGGGGTCAGAGCAACAGGACGCCAGTCGTTTAAGCAGAGTGTTTTTGACTGCTTAGGTACAGGAACAATGGTGGACGTTTTGAAGCATGTGGGGACCACAGACAGGGAGAGGGACAGGTTAAAAATGTCCGTGAAAACTCCAGCCAGTTGGCGCGCGCACGCTCTGATGACGCGGCCGGGAATCCCGTCTGGACCCGCAGCTTTACGGACGTTCACCCGCCGGAAGGATCGGGTTACATCCGCTTCAGATACGGAGAGTGCACTAACCTCTGTATCTTCAGCCGCGAGCTCTCTCTCCGCGAGGGCGGTGTTATTTCCCTCAAAGCGAGCATAAAAGGTGTTGAGCTCGTCCGGGAGAGAGGCAGCGGTGTTCACGGTGGAGTTTGAATCAGTCGGCCCATTCTCCTCTGACCTCTAGCATCAACAAGGCATTATCGCCCACAGGACTGCCGCATACTGGATGCTTTTCCCTTTTCACACCATTCTTTGTAAACCCTAGAAATGGTTGTGCGTGAAAATCCCAGTAACTGAGCAGATTGTGAAATACTCAGACCGGCTCGTCTGGCACCATCAAGCATTTCACGTTCAAAATTGCTTTAATCACCTTTCTTTCCCATTCTGACATTCAGTGTGGAGTTCAGGAGATTGTCTTGACCAGGACCACACCCCTAAATGCATTGACGCAAATGCCATGTGATTGGTTGATTAGATAATTGCATTAATGAGAAATTGAACAGGTGTTCCTAATAATCCTTTAGGTGAGTGTACATCGCATGTACAGTATCTGATCTATTTTTAGTGGCATCCAGTATAAGATTTGACTGTTCATAGATTAGGTCATTCTCTCTTGTGCTTCTGCTTCGCTAGCATCGTTGACAACGGGAGTTAACCTAGTTTGAGCCAGCGCCTTGAATTGATAAGGCTCCGGGTCTGTGTCTACAGACAATTCACCCTCCTCCACTTCAGCTGAAGGTGGAGGAGAAAAGTGTCACGGTTCATGAATTCACTATCTCACTCTCGTACGTTTTACATGGGCGCATGAGTGAATGTGTGTGTGTGGGTATGATTGAATGAGTATGTGCGTGCGTAAGTTGGGTGTGCTGATTATTGATTACACCTGCTGCGATAATCAGCGTTCCAGCTGCGGTTGATCAGCGCACCCTATTTATTGCCTCTCTGTTTGTCATGTCATTGTCAGAGCGTTGTTGGATGTCGTCCGGTTTGTTTCCTGCCTGCCCTCCTGTTCCTCACCCCGTTGTTCTCCGTGCCCCCTGATCTTCGTGTTTCACCGATTCCTGGTGTTGTGTCACCATCACCGTCTTCTCCACTTCACCTCACGGGAGATCGCTGCTGTCCACAGAGTCCCTGTGCTGCCAAGTGTCTTCTTCCTGGAGGATCTTCGCTGTGTCCAGACTTCGTGTCACACTCAAAATAAACATCTTTTACTTGCAATTGAATCCGACCTTTTCTTTATTTTCCGGACGTCACAGAACGCTCTGACCAGAACATGGATTCAGCAAGTTCATCGGACCTGAGTGAGTTTCTGACGCAAAGTGTTGCCAGGATGGATCAACAGGAAGAGAATCTGAACATCACGGGACACGCGGTTAAGACCTTGGTGGCACAGGTGTCCGAGCTGACCCAAAGGATCAAACAACTCGCCAGTCCTGCTGTGCCCAACCCACCGCCGTTTCCCCCCACACCTGCAGAGCCGATCCGGCATCCCGAGCCACGCCTACCCAGTCCTGAGTGCTACAATGGTGAGCCGAATTACTGTAGACCTTTTTTGACCAAATGTTCAATGGTTTTTTCGCTCCAACCACAGACTTTTCACACCGAGGAGGCTAAGGTGGCTTTCGTGTTAACTCTGCTTTCCGGACGGGCGGCGCTGTGGGGAGCGGCGGTGTGGGAGAATCGTCAACCCTGCTGTTCCTCGTTCCTGGCACTCTCAGAAGAGATGAAGCGAGTGTTTGACCGAGCGGTGGCGGGGAGAGAGGCAGCACGTCAGCTGGCCGATCTTCGTCAGGACCGTCAGGACTTCGTCAGGACCGCTCGGTCTCAGACTATTCCATTGAGTTCCGCACCCTCGCCGCTGAGTGCCATTGGAACGAGGAGGCACAGCGGGACATGTTCCTGCATGGGCTGGCTGACCGCATCCAAAGGGAGATCTACACCCTGGACCTTCCTGAGAGACTCGACGGTCTTATCGAGCTGGCATTGAGGGTGGATAGTCGCCTCAGTCGCCTGGAGCAGTCGTCGAGAGGAAGGGCTCAAGCCTCTAATGTCGAGTGCCCTCAAGCCAACAGATGGGGTGCGGTCAGTTCCAGTTCAGATCTGGAGCCCATGCAGGTGGGTCGGGCTCGGCTTTCCCGGGAGGAGAGAGAGAGACGGAGATCCCATGGTCTTTGCCTCTACTGCGGTGGTACAGGACATTACCTGGAGAGATGCCCGGTAAAAGACCATGCCCGGCGCTAAACCAGAGGCTACTCTCGGGCGGGATTTTCGTGGAGAAGACCTCATCCTCTACTCGCCTTCCGGTAAGACTGCTGTGGGCAGCCCAGTCACACGTCTGTCAGGCACTCTTGGATTCCGGAGCAGAGGGTAATTTTATGGATTTTTCACTGGCACGCACTCTGGGTATACCCATCACTACACTTCAGGACAGTATCAAGGTCAACGCACTTAATGGACAAGAACTTCCCAGTATCACATTCACCACACAACCATTGACACTCATCACATCTGGCAACCACACGGAACTCATTTCATTCCTACTCTTGGACTCACCCCTGGCTCCCGTTGTCCTCGGTCATCCTTGGCTGGTCCAGCACAGCCCTAGGATCGACTGGGGACTTAATTCAGTTTCTACCTGGAGTAATAAGTGTTACGAGTGTTGTCTGGTGTCTGCCTGTTCGTCTGTGTCTCGTCCTGTTTTTCAGAGTGAGGTGGTTAATTTGTCTAACGTGCCCCCCCAGTACCAGGACCTGAAGGAGGTGTTCAGTAAGTCCCGCGCTGCTTCTCTTCCTCCGCATCGTCCCTATGACTGTGCTATAGATTTACTCCCAGGTAAGTCTCCGCCTAAGGGCAAACTTTACTCTCTTTCTATTCCTGAGAGGGAGGTCATGGAGAAATACATTTCTGATTCTCTAGCCTCCAGATTCATCCGACCTTCCTCTTCTCCAGCGGGGGCGGGGTTCTTTTTTGTGGGAAAGAAGGATGGTTCACTGCGACCTTGCATTGATTACCGAGGGCTGAATAACATCACGGTAAAGAATACTTATCCTTTGCCGCTGATGTCTTCAGCCTTTGAGAGGTTGCAGGGAGCATCTGTTTTCACAAAACTGGACTTACGTAACGCTTATCATTTGGTTCGCATCAGGAAGGGGGATGAGTGGAAGACCGCTTTTAATACCCCCAGGGGGCACTTTGAATATTTGGTGATGCCGTTCGGGCTATCCAACTCCCCAGCGGTCTTCCAGGCACTCGTCAATGACGTGCTGAGAGATATGGTCGACCAGTTCATTTATGTCTACCTGGACGACATATTGATTTTTTCTTCATCTCTCCAGGAACACGTTCAGCACGTCAGACGAGTGCTTCAGAGGTTGCTAGAGAATGGGCTTTTTGTCAAGGCGGAGAAATGCGTTTTTCATGCACAGTCTGTTCCTTTCCTAGGATACATTGTCTCGTCTGAGGGAATGCGTATGGACCCTGACAAGGTTAAGGCTGTGGTAGAGTGGCCAAGTCCAGATTCCCGTAAGGCCCTGCAGAGGTTTCTGGGGTTCACCAACTTCTATCGGCGTTTCATTCGCAACTACAGCCAACTAGCCACGCCTCTGACCGCCTTGACCTCTCCCAGAACTACGTTCAGACTGAAAGGCCGCTTTGTTTCGGCCCCCATCCTTATCGCCCCTGATCCATCACGTCAGTTCGTGGTAGAGGTCGACGCATCAGAGGTGGGGGTAGGTGCAGTTCTATCGCAACGCTCTCTCTCAGATGACAAGATGCACCCTTGCGCGTTTTTGTCCCACCGTTTATCTTCCGCCGAATGTAATTATGACATTGGTAATAGGGAGTTGCTGGCCGTCAAGTTAGCATTGGAGGAGTGGCGTCATTGGTTAGAAGGATCGGGGGTACCTTTTATCGTTTGGACTGATCACAAGAACTTGGAGTATATTAGAACTGCGAAAAGACTCAATTCCAGGCAGGCTCGGTGGGCTCTTTTTTTCGGTCGTTTTGACTTTTTACTCTCGTACCGCCCCGGGTCCAAAAACATCAAACCCGATTCTTTATCTCGCATTTTTGATCCATCCGAACGCCCGATTACTCCCGAGTGTATTTTGCCGGAGAGACTAGTGGTCTCCACACTCACATGGGAGGTTGAATCGAAGGTCAAATCGGCCTTAGAAGGGGTAACGCCTCCGCCCGGCGGTCCACCGAGCCGATTGTTTGTGCCGGAGGAGTTACGGTCCGAAGTTATTCAATGGGGTCACTGCTCCAACATTGCTTGTCATCCAGGAGTAAACCGGACTAGCGGTTTGATAAAGCAACGATTCTGGTGGCCATTAATGGCTCGTGACGTCCGCAGTTTTGTATTGGCATGTTCGGTTTGTGCGATTGGTAAGATGTCTAACCGATCTCCTGATGGGTTACTCCATCCGCTGCCGGTGCCTTCGAGACCTTGGTCCCACATCGCGCTAGATTTTGTCACCGCCCTCCCGCCCTCTAATGGCATGACGGTTGTTTTAACCGTAGTGGACCGATTCTCGAAGGCAGCACATTTCATTCCCTTGCCCAAATTGCCCTCAGCCAAGGAGACAGCGGTGGCTGTCATTGACCACGTTTTTCGGTTACATGGCCTCCCGATGGACGTGGTTTCTGACAGGGGTTCCCAATTCGTGTCCAAATTTTGGCGAGAATTCTGTAAATTACTAGGAGCTACGGTTAGTTTGTCTTCGGGTTATCACCCCCAGAGTAATGGTCAGACCGAACGTGCCAATCAAGATTTGGAGAGAGTGTTACGATGTTTGGTATCCAAGAATCCTTCTTCCTGGAGCCAACAGCTGTCTATGGTTGAGTACGCTCACTACCAGTGTCATCTACGGGCCTCTCTCCGTTCCAGTGTAGTATAGGGTAGCAGCCACCTATTTTTCCGAGTCTGGATTCCGAAGTCGCGGTCCCCTCCGCCCACGCCTTTGTCCAGAGGTGTCACCGCACATGGACCAGAGCCCGTGAGACTCTGCTCCAAGTGGGGGCGCGCACCAAGGCTAAAGCCGATCGCCAACGGTCTAAGCCTCCCGTATACGTCGTGGGTCAAAAAGTGTGGCTTTCTACCAGAAATATTCCGCTCCGCTCCGTATCTAATAAACTTGCTCCAAAATTTATTGGCCCTTTTACTGTCACCAAGATCATTAGTCCGGTGGCAGTCCGCCTCAAACTTCCTCCAGCGTACAGGAGAATTCACCCCGCCTTTCACGTATCCAAATTAAAGCCTGTTTTTCATTCTCACCTTAATCCGCCGGTCCCGGTTCCCCCACCGCCGCGTCTCGTAGATGGGGAACCTACGTATTCGGTTAACCGTATTCTGGACTCGAGACGGAGGGGACGCGGATTCCAGTACCTGGTGGACTGGGAGGGTTACGGTCCGGAGGAGAGAAGTTGGGTTCCTGCTAGGGACATTCTGGATCACTCCCTTATTGACGATTACAAGCAACAGGTAAGTTCTTCTGGGAGCGCCAGGAGGCGCTCCTAGGGGGAGGGGTACTGTCACGGTTCATGAATTCACTATCTCACTCTCGTACGTTTTACGTGGGCGCATGAGTGAATGTGTGTGTGTGGGTATGATTGAATGAGTATGTGCGTGCGTAAGTTGGGTGTGCTGATTATTGATTACACCTGCTGCGATAATCAGCGTTCCAGCTGCGGTTGATCAGCGCACCCTATTTATTGTCTCTCTGTTTGTCATGTCATTGTCAGAGCGTTGTTGGATGTCGTCCGGTTTGTTTCCTGCCTGCCCTCCTGTTCCTCACCCCGTTGTTCTCCGTGCCCCCTGATCTTCGTGTTTCACCGATTCCTGTGGTTGTGTCACCATCACCGTCTTCTCCACTTCACCTCACGGGAGATCGCTGCTGTCCACAGAGTCCCTGTGCTGCCAAGTGTCTTCTTCCTGGAGGATCTTCGCTGTGTCCAGACTTCGTGTCACACTCAAAATAAACATCTTTTACTTGCAATTGAATCTGACCTTTTCTTTAGTTTCCGGACGTCACAAAAAGTCCTCTGCTTCGAATGACCGCTCTGTTGCAAAGCTACTGGCATCACTCCAGTCATTCCGAACCTGACATCTGTCAATCAATCCGTCACTGCGGGTCTCCCCCCCGCTCACGCCCGCCCTCGGTTCGTCCCCTCTGTCTCCGCTGGGCTCTGCCCACTTTTCCAGCATTTTTCAAATATTGCAAGTGGGTGGAGTTAGGCTCTGACCTGGGGTTGAGTTACCCTTTAAAACTTTATAAAATATCTTCGATTGCATTCCCAAATACCAAGATAACATGACAGCATTTACTGGATTTTGTCGGCACGCTCTGAGGTGCAAGTGATTTATGAAGTACGTAAAAAAAGAGCCACAGTGGCTTCCCCGATAACAGCAAATTCCATTTTTATTGCAGATATTTTGCGCCAATTTTCCAGGAAGAGACGGTTTCGTTCTCTTGAACACATGAGATGGAAACGCTGCTTTATTCACAAATGTTTTATGCGATATATTCCAATTTCGCGCAGTTAAAGGGTTAGTTCACCCAAAAATGAAAATTCTGTCATTAATTCCTTACCCTCATGTCGTTGGACACCCGTAAGACCTCCGTTCATCTTTGGAACACAAATGAAGATATTTTAGTTGAAATCCGATGGCTCAGAAAGGCCTCCATTGGCACAATGCACTTTACACTCTCAAGACCCTTAAAAGGCACTAAAGACGTCGTTACAAAGTCCATCTCACTACAGTGGTTCTACAATAACTTTATGAAGCGACGAGAATAGTTTTTGTGTGCAAAAAAACCCTAAATAACGAATTATTACGGTCATATAGTGATGACCGATTTCAAAAAACAGCATCATGAAGCTTTGAAGCGTTATGAATCAGCGAGTCGATTAAGCAGTTTGGATCGCCAAAGTCACGTGATTTCCACAGTTTGGCACGCGATCCGAATCATGATTCGACTCACTGATTCATAACGCTTCGAAGCTTCATGATGTGGTGTTTTGAAATCGGTCATCACTATATAAGTCGTTATTTAGTTTTTTTTTGCGCACAAAAACTATTCTTGTCGCTTCATAGAGTTATTGTAGAACCACTGTAGTGAGATGGACTTTGTAACGACGTCTTTAGTGCCTTTTATGGGTCTTGAGAGTGTAAAGTGCATTGTGCCAATGGAGGCCTTTCTGAGCCATCGGATTTCAACTAAAATATCTTCATTTGTGTTCCAAAGATGAACGGAGGTCTTACGGGTGTCCAACGACATGAGGGTAAGGAATTAATGACAGAATTTTCATTTTTGGGTGAACTGACCCTTTAAATTCTCAAGTTTGAATCCCATTTTCTAGTTAAAAATGACTTATTGCAGTTATTTGAATTTCTGACATATATATTCTGCCTGACATATATCAATCATTGTGCTCAACACCAGTAGAAAGATGAATCTAGAGGATTGGGAAATACCGTACACACGTGTGAAAAAGAGCCAAGGAGATAGCAAGACTTTCATCTTTCAAGACGTTTCCTTGTTCAAAAGCTTTGGCATGCATCAGACATCCTGACACAGCCGCTCCGGATCATGACAGTTGGTTCACTGATGGAATCGACACATCCTTGACCCCGCTTCACTCCATCTCTCCGGCTCTGTTCTGTCTTACTTTCTATCTGCACTCTCACCTCGTTGGGAACACTTTCATTCAGAAAACCCAACGCACGATGCTCAGAGTGAACGAGGTGCGTAATATGTGGTTAATAAATGATGGAACTGCATTCGTCTCAACAGTCCTTGAGCGTTTGTTATGTTTTTCATTTGCTTCTGGGTTCACGACCTGGAAGATGTTTGTTAAAAATTACAAGGGAGGACTATTCAATGGAAATGAAGTGAAATGTGATTTGTAAATGAATGACACAGCTATTGAACGCTCCTCGAGGTCTAACATTCAATTTGTTTCCTCTCACAGTAACCACACCAGCAAAGGATGTGTGTGTTTGTGTGAGCGAAGGAAAGTAAGAGAGATTATATGTCAGATCTCAGACCACTTACAGGCAAACTAGACAGTTGAAGTAGCAGTTTTAACCAAGATAAACAGCTTTAAGGGGCTTTCTTAGAGTCGACAGATCAGTATCTGATGTGGGAGTTCAAGCTCAGGTAAGCTGCACCCAGTTTCATCACTGTCGTGGATCTTCTGATGAATGTTGCATGCAGGAATGGCAAGAGCCTCCTCGAATCGGCCGGCTACAGTCTGGTTTACTGGCTTACGCAATGTTTGGGAGTCAGAGTGCTCCGGTTTACAGGTCACACGTTACGGGCACTTCTGAGGAAGAACTAGTCACTGCATTTGACAAAGTTTGTCTTTGAAAGATATTTGAGTTCTGTTCGAGACACGCTGAGACTTTATAGTGTCACAATTTAGAATTTAACAACTGATTCCATTTTCAATCAACCAACCCTAAATAAATCAAACTATTTATCTACATTCTAAGAATAAATAAAAAAGGTTCAGTGGGGTATCTATCCATCCATCCATCCATCCATCCATCCATCCATCCATCCATCCATCCATCCATCCATCCATCCATCCATCCATCCATCCATCCATCCATCCATCCATCCATCTATCTATCTATCTATCTATCTATCTATCTATCTATCTATCTATTTGTTAATCTGTGTGTCTGTCTGTCTATCTATCCCTCTATCCGTCCATCCATCATACATCTATCTATACTTCTGTCCATCCATCCATCCATCCATCCATCCATCCATCCATCCGTCCGTCCCTCTATCCTTCTGTCCGTCCATCCATCTATCTATCTATCTATCTATCTATCTATCTATCTATCTATCTATCTATCTATCTATCTATCTATCTATCTATCTATCTATCTATCTATCTATCTATCGATCCGTCAATCCATCCATCCATCCATCCATCCATCCATCCATCCATCCATCCATCCATCCATCCATCCATCCATCCATCCATCCATCCATCCATCCATCCATCCATCTATCTATCTATCTATCTATCTATCTATCTATCTATTTGTTAATCTGTGTGTCTGTCTGTCTATCTATCCCTCTATCCGTCCATCCATCATACATCTATCTATACTTCTGTCCATCCATCCATCCATCCATCCATCCATCCATCCATCCATCCATCCGTCCGTCCCTCTATCCTTCTGTCCGTCCATCCATCTATCCATCTATCTATCTATCTATCTATCTATCTATCTATCTATCTATCTATCTATCTATCTATCTATCTATCTATCTATCTATCTATCTATCTATCTATCGATCCGTCAATCCATCCATCCATCCATCCATCCATCCATCCATCCATCCATCCATCCATCCATCCATCCATCCATCCATCCATCCATCCATCCATCCATCCATCCATCCATCCATCTATCTATCTATCTATCTATCTATCTATCTATCTATCTATCTATCTATCCGTCGATCCATCCGTCTGTCCGTCCGTCTGTCTATCCCTCTATCTGTACATCCATCCATCTATACTTCTGTCCATCCATCCATCTGTCCGTCCGTCCGTCTATCCCTCTATCCTTCTGTTTGTCCGTCCATCCATCCATCCATCCATCTATCTATGTATCTCTCTCTCTCTCTCCATCCGTCGATCCGTTTGTCCGTCTATCTGTCTGTCTGTCTATCCCTCTATCTGTCTGTTCGTCCATCCATCCATCCATCTATACTTCTGTCCATCCATCCATCCATCCGTCCGTCTATCTCTCTGTCCGTCCATCCATCCATCCATCCATCCATCCATCCATCCATCCATCCATCCATCCATCCATCCATCCATCTATCTATCTGTCGATCCATCCGTCCGTCCGTCTATTTTTCTATCCATCTGTCCGTCCGTCCATCCGTCCATCCATCCATTCATCTATCTGTCCTTTTGTCCGTCCGTCCGTCCGTCCTTCCATCCATCCATCCATCCATCCATCCATCCATCCATCCATCCGTCCATCCATCCGTCTATTAAAGCTACCAACTTCTAAACTTTCTAAACTAAAGCCCACATTCAAAGTCTGTCTTGACAAACATTATATGACTCCATATATTCAACTTCAAATTTCAATTCTGCATCCTGTTTGCTGCCTTAATTCAAATTCATAAACTGAACTGCAAGGCATTGTCAATTTAAGTCATGCTTGCCAGAAACTCTCTTCCTGCGTAAAAAAAGGCTGGTACTTTGCAAGAATAAGCAGCATGATAGACCAAATCATCTATTACAGAGCTGCTCATGTGCATCTGAAATCCAACTGACATGTGCCGTGGTTCAGTTCATGTATAGTCTGAATGAATCTGAAGCAAGCAGTTGGAAAGCATCTTAAATGGTTGGATCTGAGCATCTGGCCCTCTGAGGCATGATCGCCAGAGCGAAGGAAGCTGAGGTGGTAAAGGAAGATCTGTTTGCTATAAATCAGCAAGGGCTCCTGAAGAATCTGCCAGCCTGCTTTGACATTGGAAACAAAGTTGCATTGGTGAAAGTCAGGAACAACATCGCTAGTTCAAATTCTAAACATCTGAAATACTAGACACTTGATGAAATATTACCTGGGTGATTCACTGTTTAACACTACCCTGATACTTAAGGATCATCTTACAAATCATTAAGAGTTTAGTAGCAGCTCCCTGTTTACATTACTTAGAGGTGGCAATATGACCAAAATCTTTTCCATGGTTTTTCAACCCAAATCTTAACATTGATGCAAATAGTTTTCAACCACAGTAAGGAGTGCAATCACGTTATAGTACACTCTCAAAAAAAAAGAGTACAACATTTTACCTTTTAAGGTACAAGTGGCTGTCACTGGGGTAGGACCCTTAAGGGTACATTTCTATACCTCTAAGTCAGGGGTCGGCAAGTTTGGTACTAGAGAGCTGATGTCCTGCAGAGTTTAGCTCCAACCCTACTAAACTACCACAGTATAAAACTCATGGCTCCCAGCATGCATTGCAGAATTAAGTATGTCACCATTGTTGAGATTCATGTGCTGATTCTTGATATCTGTGTGAGTCTAAGCTTTTTTCCCCCCTAGAATTTGTTTACAAATCAGAATTCATAATGTCTGATCTATGGTAAGAAAGTATTGTTGGTGAATATTTATTAATATTTTTAGTCTGTGATGAGTTTAGTCAAACATTTTTCTTCATGAGAATTTTTGTTTATGGCTTCTTTTGATCTGAACAGATTATGTGTTTTGTTAACACTGTAACAAAAACCACAAACTCGCATAAAAAGCGAAGAGTCAAACTGCCCAACTAAATGGAACACTAATCTCCATAATGGCGACTAAACATTTTCAACATATAAACCTCTGTTAATTCTCAGTAAGAGCTTCTATAGACGTCTTTTAAGGTTGGAGCCAAACTCTGCCGGACAGCAGCTCTCTAGGAACGAAATTCTGCTCTAGGTAGAGGGGCACAATGGTGTAATTGTACCCTAGAACCAATTGTGTACCTTTAAAGGTAGTTATACATTTTGTTCCCCAAGGAAGAGTTTCTGAGAGTGTACTTCTGCCTAAAATCAGAGATGATATTCATTAAAATTAAAGCCCTATCCTGTATTTCTCAGCATTATTGCTAAAAGGTCTGCTAATTCAATTAACCTCAAACAACAAAACTGACCATTGCCTAAATATCTTATTTACCTTCCTTCTAGCGTATGCCTTTTATGATTTTTTCACCTGACAATTTATCTTATTTTCATGAATACCTTATGAGAACCGCCTACTCTTACTTTAAACAAAACTGTCCAATATTTAATGTTTTCCAATATGATATTACGCAGCGCCTGAAAATAGACTAACTTCCTTCAACATAACCAAAGTGACATGGAGACATTTCTGAGAGGCGATTCAGAAGATATTTACTTTGGTGCAGATCCTGAACCGTATCTATTTGAACCAGAATACACTGAAGATTAGGTTGTCACGTTGGTTATGTTGACGGAAGTTAGCCTATTTTCATGCGCACAAAGCTCCTTGATTATTACACAGGAATGAGAGTATAGTTCCTAGCCATATCAGCCTAGAAAATCACAACTCTTCATTTTCCGTCGGTCTTAGTACACGATTTAACTACAGAAGAGGCAAGTTTTAAATAGGAAAAATATCAAAACTCTTTGGTAATTTTTTTGAGCGAGATGCTAACGGTCTAATCAGATTCAATGATCTATGCTAAGCTATGCTAAAAGTGCTAGGGGAGACCGGGTATAGTTGTAACACAGGGAGAGTTGTAACACTACCAATTCCACGAATCAGGGATAAGATAGGAGTCATAAGACCGTTTCAGTTTCCTCTGGCTTCCTTTACGATCCCACATGGAGGTTTTCCAGTCTGTGTTGCTATCTCTCCTGAAGCTACAGCAGAAAGGTAAGAAAGTAAAAAACAAAAAAACAAAATAATAATATGTTTAGTACTTCTACCGTTGTAGATAATGTTGTATGAGTTATAGCAGGACAAAGTGTAATTTCTCTACTAAAGAAGAAAGCACCATGCTAATACAGCTAGCTAAACAACCATCCACTTACATACAACTAAGAACATTTTTGTGATTTTAATAATTCTACAGAATGCCTATGTTTATGTTAATTTGCTCTCGCTCACACACACACACACACACACACACACACACACACACACACACACACCCATATGAATGTGCACATACAGACATGCACAAACAAACGCACACGTGTGCATGCACAAACACACACAATATGCACATACACTCCCCATATTCGCACATATTTTATTGTTGCAGCCATATATTTAAAATAAATCTGTTGTTGTGGCATATCACTTACGAGTACCCTTAGTTTTTTTGCATTTTGTCTACTTGTTACAACTTACCCCAGTATGTGTTACAACCATTTGTAGTAGACAAATGTGGGAACTTTGCCTAAAAGTTTCAGACGTGTAGCTAATAAAAAAAGGGTAGTTTTAGGTGCTGAAGAAAAAAGTGTTACAACCATACCCAGTATCCCCTACCACCAGACCCGAAGATCGGCTGAATGGATTCGAGAACGGTAAAACTCAACTGTTTAACTCTAGGGGAGCTGGAAAATGAGCCTATTTTCAAAAATAGTTGCGTGTGCCTTTTTTTTTTTTTTTTTTGAATGTTTAGATATTTGTACTGAAACACAAGACAAAAATACTGAGTGAGAAAATCTTTTCTTTCTTTCTTTTTTTTTTGCAGTGTATCTGCATTGCTACTGCCCAACACTGCTCATAGACTCTCCAAGGTGATGAAACTTTTCTTTGCCTGCATCCTCTGACAGGCCAGACAGATTCTCAGATCCTCCAAGACTCTTCCTCCAGTTGAAAACTAAACACCCTTAGCGCAGCACCACTGCCTTTCTCCGTCTGGCTATTACCTCCAATTTAAAGAAACACGCCTCATGCACAGCCTAGCTGAACTGATTTCGTCCCCTCCTGTCTTTTACACTTAGCACATAATTGCTCTGCTCACGAGCTCCAGACTGAATTCAACCTGCAGTTAGCATAGCTGTCAGGCCAACAACACCGCAACCCGCTTCTCATTAATACAAAGTCCACGAAGAGGCGCACAACCAGGCTAAAACTTCCACTCTACACATCTTTCAGTGGTCCGCAGGCAAGGAAAAACAACTTAATGAGTCTTAACCGAGCACCCAGCAGGACCATTTATAACCGTTACACTAGACGCTGCTTTCTGTTGTTAGTGAACGCGTTCTCGCTAATTTACTGCAGGCGAGGAGAGGTCATTCATCTACCTTTATGTCTCGGCAAATATGAATCAGCCCACCTCTATTAGCCCCGTCTGAGGGGTTGTCTCTTGTGTGGGCTAATGTATGCGGTGCGGCATTAAACTGCATTATTTCTTTGAATGAATCAGCCATTCTAGCACAGTATTTGCTTTCTTTGCGAAGAGGTGTGGTGGCAATTTAAAAGAAAAAAGGTGCTTGTCTGCAAAACGGGTTTAATGTTAAGTTTCAAGAAAAAGAGAAGAATAAAACATAAGACAACTTTGTGAAACAAACACTTCGCACTTTAACTTTCTTGAGCGATAAAGCATTGATTGTTTATCAGATTGGATGATTTGATTCAACTAATTGGTAACACTTTATAATAACTCACGCTGTGAATCATTAGATAGTCAATTAATTATTTATAAAGCATTAATACGCTGTAAAAATATTTTGTTTACTCAACTCAATATATTTAGTTATCTTTTTGCATGTTTTTCTCATTTAAATACGTTTATCTGAGAAATAATAAAGTAATCTGAACTGATTAAATTAAGTAATGAAAACTTCACTTTAGTTGGCTGAACTTATATTTTATAGTTAGGAAAATTTCACTTTAGTTGGTTGAACTTATGTTATAGTTGTGAAAACTTCACTTTAGTTGGCTGAACTTATATTTTATAGTTATTAAAACTTCACTTTAGTTTTCTGAACTTATATTTATAGTAATGAAACTTCACTTTAGTTGGCTGAACTTATGTTATAGTTATGAAAACTTCACTTTAGTTTTCTAAACTTATATTTTATAGTTATGAAAACTAGTTGGCTGAACTTATATTTTATAGTTATGAAAACTTCACTTTAGTTGGCTGAACTTAACTTATAGTTATGAAAACTTCCCTTTAGTTGGCTGAACTTATGTTATAGTTTTGAAAACTTCACTTTAGTTGGCTGAACTTATGTTATAGTTTTGAAAACTTCACTTTAGTTGGCTGAACTTATATTTTATAGTTATAAAAACTTCACTTTAGTTGCCTGAACTTATGTTATAGTTATGAAAACTTCACTTTAGTTGGCTGAACTTATATTTTATAGTTGTAAAAACTTCACTTTAGTTGCCTGAATTTATGTTATAGTTATGAAAACTTCACTTTAGTTGGCTGAACTTATGTTATAGTTATGAAAACTTCACTTTAGTTGGCTGAACTTATGTTATAGTTATGAAAACTTCACTTTAGTTGCCTGAACTTATGTTGTAGTTATGAAAACTTCACTTTAGTTGGCTGAACTTATGTTATAGTTATGAAAACTTCACTTTAGTTGCCTGAACTTATGTTGTAGTTATGAAAACTTCACTTTAGTTGGCTGAACTTATGTTGTAGTTATGAAAACTTCACTTTAGTTGGCTGAACTTATATTTTATAGTTGTGTTTTATAGATTTAGTTATGAACTATAGTTATAGTTTTATAGTTATGAAAACTTCACTTTAGTTTTCTGAACTTATATTTTATAGTCATGAAAACTTCACTTTAGTTGGCTGAACTTATATTTTATAGTTGTAAAAACTTAACTTTAGTTGGCTGCAAAGCTGCTTTAATCAGTATTAATTGCATTACTATATTTATTTGAGGGTTATTTATCATGTTAATGAAGTGGACAGTTTTTTTGCATCTTGAGATAAATATGTCTATATTCTGTATGACTCTATGTTGTTTTTGTTTCCTTTTTCTGTTCAGGAGATAACTGAGCCTTTAAATCTCCTTTGTAAAAGTGTTACGAGGCATAAATAGTTTAGAAAAGCTCACAAAAATAGTTCACTGACAACTATTAAATGTTTTATAACCTGAATTAATCATGAATTACAGTAGGAATGTGTTTTAATAAATCATTTATTAACACACAGTAACTATTACTATATGTCTAAATAATAAGATGTATTGTATAAATGTACATTTAAATAGTTTATTAATCATTTACACTTTCTAAATGATCTTATAACTGACTCCAAAATAACTGGCTTGTAAAAAATGTAATACTTAATTTAGAAATGATAAATCGATCATTAATAAAGAATGAAAATACAATTATTAAACACATTATAGATGCGTATACATCAAGAACAATGCATTTATGTTTTTTTTTATATAAATAATAAACTGTTCACTAATGTCTATTAATGCTTTATGAATAATGAATTAACTATTTACTAATGCTTAACTATGATTCATAGTGTGAGTTATTATAAAGTGTTGCCAATGAATTATCATAAATAAATCATCTTAAAATAACCCTGAATAACTGATTTGGGAGACAAACTCAGAACAGTTTTTTAGGAACATGGGGAGTATGGTTTATTTGTGATCATACAGGCTGGCTTGCCAGGTTGGAATTAACTTTGTCTCAGGTTCTTCTCCCAGAAATTACTTGGAAGAAATTAATACAGACATAAACGAGTCAATATGTCATACAGTAGAAGTATAGAGTTGCAAAATTAATGTGGTGAGCATCTCAGATCTTGGATGAGGATGAGGATGAGAAATGTTTGAGTTCGATCGATATCTCTGAAAAACACTGGCGTCTGAATCTTTTTATCAAATTGGACGATTTGTTTAAATGAAACAGTTGATGAATCATTGATTTGGGAGACATCACTCAAAAATGCTCACAAAACAGAACTTACCTTGAAGGAAAAAAAACTGTTCTTGGATCTTACAGGCTGGTCTGCTAACTTTTTTTAATTGTCATACAGTAATAGTATAGAGCTATACAATTATTGTGGGACGCAGCTCAGGGGCCTCATTTATAAAACTTACCGTAGATTTCATCCTAAAAGCTAAAGTTTTCATCCTAAATGCGTACACCAGAACTTGCGCAAAGTTCCCTTTATAAAACCAACCCGATCTCACGGAAATTCGTACAAATTTTACGAGGTGGCTAATTCGTACAACCTCCCTAATTGGTGCGATTTTTGCTAAATCGTACGTATTTGACGTGTTAGTCAATTCGTATGATTTCGTACGAAGACCTAACCTCAAACCCCGCCCCTAAACCTGCCCATCACTGCAGTATAGACAAATCGTACAAATTCATATGAGTGAGGTCGTACGAAAACGTACGAATTAGCCACTTCGTACAAATACGTACAAATTGTTCATGAGATAGTGTTGATAAAACCCAGTAAGCGGAAGACTGTGCGTACATGCGTCGCCACTATGCATATCCTCATCTGCATATCATTTGCATATGCATATTCATCCACTTGAAACCATGTTTAACGGTACAAGACATTAGGAAAAGACGAGATACGGATGTGCCGTCACATTACATAGCTAAAAATCATTCAATGGCCCATTCTTGCCTGGTTTTTGATTAAATTAATCAAAAGAGTATAAAATAAATTTCAGAGATAGTTTTTCTCAATCTTTCCCACTGGCCAAATAGTATTTTTAATTGCTGTATATTTTTAATAGAAACAGATAGGCCTTATTGCGCAATATGAATCATTATTTGCACTGAAATATTTTGGCTATTATCAAACGCTAAGCAATCCTCACTGTAGTTAAAACATTTAAACACAGCACGCCACAGGAAAAGTGTTCAAAAGCATCGCATCCACTACAAATATTTCTATTTATTAGAATATTAATAATCTGGATAATAATTTTATGTAATTTAAGTGCTTAACTCCATTAACGAGAAAGGCATATTTAGTCTAAATGTGTATATCAGATGTAAATCATTCTTTTATTCATTTAAACTCTCATTGTGAACATGCACTGAATTTATGATTAGGGCTCATAATGAGGATTTTAGTTGGTTTTCCTTCATCTGCCGTCAGTCCCTCAGTTCACCATCGGTGTCGCCAAACTGCTCGGTCAGAGTTTTTCGTGCAGGTGTGCAAATTTTCCTGTCAAGTTGGAAGTGGTGTACGCGTCTTCCAGGGCCTGTTTTGTGCGTACGCAACGATTATAAATGAGGCCCCTGATCTTTTGACCTTGGGAGAATTTGATAAGAAAGATTGAGTTTGAGTTCATATCAATATCTCTGACAAACATTGTGATGTTTGATTGTTTTTATCAAATTGATTAAATGAACCAGTTGAATCACAGATTTTGGGAGACATCCCTTAAAAAATGCTCCCAAAACAGAACTTACCTAGATGGAAAAACCAGGTCAGTCTGGTTTTTGGAACATGGGAGATGGTTTGTTGCTGGTTTTCACAGGCTGGTCTGCTAGGTGGAGATAAACTTTGTCTCCCCCAATTCATTACTAACCGAGAGAGAGAGAGAGAGAGAGAGAGAGAGATTTATAGACTGACGAAAGGTTCATTTCGTTTCCTTATGTCTTCGGTTCTCTCATTTCTTTCCACCTTCACTTCTTTCTTTCAGCTTCCCTGAGTGTCTCTTCAGCATCATTATCTGGTTTTGGCATCTTTTTTTTCTCTCTCCCTCTGTCTCTCTCTCTTTCCGCATCCATCTCTCACGCTAAGAGAGAAGTCACAGTTGTGATGTGTGCCGTCTGGATCGATATGGGATCGATCCTGTCAGCTCTTTTGTGTGGGAACAGTGACTGCTGGTTGTCCACAGCTGTGACACACAGTCTTATCAGAAACGCCACCATCACTCCATTGAGACACCATACACACACTTATGAATATAAGAGAATGGCGCAAATGGCACAAAGCATCAGAAATTAATTGCAAGATATTCTGAATGGACAAAATTAGAACTTACCCTGGGTTTGATGCTGGTTTAGCTTGATGCAACTTTGTCTCAGGTGTTTCTCCAGACATTCCTCTGAAGAAATAAGACCAAAATGACTCAGCATTTGTCATCTAGCATAAAGCTCCAAAATAAATGTGGAGAGCAGCTCAGATAATTTGGTTTGGAGGAATTTGATGAGAAGAGTTCATACTGAGATCTCTAACTGTTGGTGGTTTTAATTTTCCTCTGAAGGAGGAAACTTCGTTCCCCCCTAATTGAATCTAATTAGTGTCTTGGAGAATCAAATGAGATATTAAAGATACCATACATTATTTGTGATTTTCCTTTCATGCAGGCAACTAGGACTAGCTAATGACTATTAATTGACAATTGTTGTTAAAGCTTGACAAACCAGCTTCAGTCTTATTTAGTCACTTACAAGGTGCCAGTTCTGGACACCAAAGAACATAACTAATGACAACCATAAAGATATAGTTCTAAAAATCGTTCAAAATATAGAATAATAGCCCACTCCACAACTAAAATAATAATGGCACAGAGAAACTATATCGTTGGAATCACTTTCACAATGATTTTGTCCAGCTGAAAAACATTGACAGCCAATCAGAATCAATCCTGCTTTAAAGAGCTGGAGCATATAATGCAGCAGATGACAAAACTGCATATTTAAAAGAATGCTATCATGCGTCGATAATATAGTTATCGCAAGCCTAAGTAGATTGCAGAGTCGTTGCAACCAATGGTCTCTATGATCAACTTAGCTCATGATGCTTTTGAGAAATGAATCCCTGAGCAACATTAAACAGTCTGTGTAAAGACAATACTGTCACAGTCATGTTCTGTCTGATTTTTTTTCTGTCATTGTTGTTTTTCTTCCTGCCTTCATCTGTGTTTGCCTTGCAGATTATCTATTATCTAAGACTTTGACTGTGATTCATCTTCTTCGTTGTGTGCTTATCATAGACTGTAACGGCAATCCACCTGTGACTCAAAGTGGCCACGCCCTTAATTATGCAGACGAATGTAAACGAATGAGTTATACAAAAATTCACCCCCCTCACATTCGTCATGAAGGGCAAGATTAGCTGTATAGACCAAAAGCACAATTTGTCCTAGACTGTAAACATGTGTTCTTCTGCTGTAAAGTTGGGCATTTTAACATGGGGCTCAATGAGATTCTGCTCCCTTCTGGAGCCTGGAGCCTGAATTGCAGTATATGTCACTTCCGTATGGGCTTCAAGAGAAACTGCGGGAGGTTGCCGCTTAGTGCTTATATACAACCTGAACGTGACAGAAGACCAGACCTGAAAGGATTGATATTTTTGCAGTGTTTTTTTATTTTTTTGTTTCTTTCCCCTCTCAATGGACCTGCCCGCCTTACAAGTGGAGTTTGAGGGGATGAATTGGAGCCCTGGCCACACGCCCAACACCAAGGGTGAGCCATGTACCTCTGAACTCTGGATTTGGGAAGAGGATGATTCCCTGCCTCCACTGATCCTGCCCTGCTCTGAATGCCAGCCTTCATCTTCGCTTATCCCACCCTGCCTACCTCTCCCTCTGGCCGCTGATCCAGTCCCTCCACCTCAGCCCGTTGCCCTGACTCCTCCGCTCCTCCCTCCCTTGGCTCCACCAGAGACCATCGGCCTTACGGCCCCACCGGGCTCTCTTGGACCACCTGGGTCAGACATAACCTCTGCTATGCCATGGACCTACGAGCTGTCTACTGCGCCCTGTCTCTCCACTCCTATGGCTCTGTCTGGCTCAGCCTTCCCTCATGTTCAGCCTCGGCCCTCAGTCGCTCCAGATTTGCCTCAGCCCTCCGATACCCCGGTTCCACCTCTGGAGCTTCGTCACAGCCTCTGAAGCCTTCAGGCTTGCTTTGTTCCATCTGCTCTCTGTCTGCGTCTAGGGCTCCACCACCATCGGCTCAGTCACCATCATTTCGTCCCCATGGCCTCATCAAGCTGATCCCCGCCATGGCTCCTCCCTCCTTCGAAGCCGCCATGGGTCTCCATCCTGGCTGGACTCTGGGATCCATCTGGGTCCTCTTGCTCCGGGGCTACTCCCTGGCTCCTCCCACCATCTGCACCACCCTGGTTTCTCCTGTTATCACATCTCCCGGATTCCTGTCCTCCACCAACTGCACTACCTCCACCTCAGCATCCTCCTTTTATTGGACTGCAAAGGTTGAGCCTTTCCGGGAGGTGCCGTACTGTCACAATTATGTTCGGTTTGATTTTGTTTTCATTCATTGCTGTTTTCCTTCCTGCCTGAGTTTGTTATTAGTTATACTTATAGACCTTATGTAGCCTCGCCCCTTTTCAGCACTGCACTCGTTGTGTTCTGTCTTCCGGTTTGTATTTCCACAACATAAATGTAAGATCTTACGGTTTTAAAATCTTCCCGGTCCACTGACATGTGTTACGACATCCGCTTCAAACATCACAATGCTGCTCATGATAACTTCCCTTAACTCTACAACAATTAAATCCGCTTCACCAGCTAATTACTCTTTAACAGCGATGCCATAGAAATATACAGGGCTACTATTAAAACAGAAGTTCAAAGACAAAATAATATAAAGGTGTCTGCGCACTAGTTTATCTGGCGCATAAGGTCATAAGATAAGCAACTCTACTTGTTGTTCCAGATTGACAAACCCCACCATACCTCATCTTTAGGCTCTTATTCCATTGCCTTTGAAAGCAGCTGCCTATAGAAGCAGTAGGCAGCTGCCTATATGAGCAGTAGACAGCAAAACAGCTCACCCGGTTTTGGAACACAGCCCATTTAAAACGAACATCTGGAGCTTGAATTAGCTACATTTTCCAACATAAAAATAACATATATTTTAACTAGATAAGGCTAAATGCTTTAAAAGGGGGAGTGAAACATCTAGAAGGCTCATTGAGAGAGTCCAGGGACATAACACTACGCTAGAGAGGGTTGGAAAGAGAGAGAGAGAGGGAATAAGTGGATCAGGGTATTCCTGTCCGGGGCGGCAGCGCTTTAGCAGCAGGGCTAATTTTGGGGAGCTGAAGTTCTCCTCTCGCGTCTGTTGAACAGACCTGATTAATGCTGCTTTTCATCATTAAAGCCACCGACAGATCCAGGACAGACACACTCAGCTCTCTTTCCCTTTCTACTCCACTTACTCCTGTTCTTCTCTGCTGTCTTTAATTAGTAGTGTCTGCTAAAAAGTGCATGACTCTTACTATTGGAAAACCAAACCACTAAGTTTTAAAGTTTTGAGAATTTGATGAAAAAGATTGAGTTTGAGTTCATATCTCTGACAAACATTGTGATGTTTGATTCTTTGTTTGACTGATATTTGATTCTCTCAAACTGGACAGTTTGTTTAAATGAACCAGTTTAAAGGAACATCCCTCAGAAATGCTCACAAAACAGAACTTACCTTGACAGAAAAAACAGGTCATAAGGTCTATAATAGTATACCACAGATGCATTTTGAAGAAGGGAACCGAGCCATATATCCAGTCTAAGGGCCTGTTCACACAGAAGAGGCTGTTAAAAATGTGAGACGCAGGTCAGGGGAACGAAAAAGAGATTAACGTTGAAATTATTTTATCTTGAGCACCGTGTTTTAGAATGTCATGTCATGCGCGAGACGCTACAAAAGACACGAGTGCAATGGTTAAAAACGTCCGTCTAACACGTTTACATTGAAAAACAATGGAAAAGTAGCGCAGTGGAATGGAAAAACAAACTAAGATCACAAAGAGGCTTAGGCTAGTTAAAAAACACCTAGCATCCGCATAGCAACATCCTGGAAATGTGCCTGTGTGCATGAATTATGATTGTTAACCTACGCTATCGCATATACAATCTGCACATATACGGCATATTAGCACAAACAAAACCTCCTGTTAATGTTGTTGAATTAACCCACAGTCCCTAATTAACAGCCCACGCTCTCCCTCTCCCGCTTTATGTGCATAATATCCTCTAACGATTATTCTGCTCCAGCACTGGGTTCAGTAATCTCTGAATGGAAATTACATGCTTTCAAGAATCTAATGATAATGAATCTGCGTCTCATAGGTTATTAGTGCAGTTTGCTAAGTCAAGCATCACCATTACTGCTGCTTACACTTGGGGTTAGTGATTTGCAGTGTTGGGCAAGTTACTGGAAATTAGTAATTAGTTACAGTTACTAGTTACTTCTTTTCAAAGTAATTGAATTGCATTACCAATTACTGAATATCAAAAGTAATCAGTTACTAGGGAAAGTAACTTTTAGGATACTTTTATGTCTGTTTTTTAAATGTAAATATGAACAGTACTGAACAGTCAAACACAATAAACATACACTTTAGACCTATCTATTGTAGTCAACAGGCCTTCAAATCAAGCAGTAGTACAAGTCCCTTTTAATACGGTCTAATAACTGTTTAATAACAACTGTCTCAGTCATTTAACAGTTTTTTTTTTTTTTTTTTACCAAATTGGCCTACAGTATTAACACTAATTAAAAGAGAAAACAAAGGTGCCTTGAGGTGCCATATAATTCAATATGTGATTTAACAAAAGTTTAACAATATGGTTTAATGTCACGCTTCTAACCATATTTGGAACATCAGCTCGCAAAGCAATATTGACAGATGATAATGTCGGTCCTACCTTATCAATTCAAGCCCGAATCTGATCCGGATGATGCAGATGACCAAGCTGATCGATCAACGTTGCCAGCGCGACTGGACCAGAAAGTATCAGATTGGTAAGTTTGCATTTGTTATCGTAGAAACGACAAAGACGTAGAAAGGGTCTGTTCTCTTCCAGGAGCTAGAAAAATGCGCAGAACAGTTAAATATTTGGGTTGTACTATTCTGGAACAGTGTTGTAACTAAAGCTTAGCCACTGTTTTCTAACTCTTTTTGGAAGGTCAAACAAAGTAGTTTGGCTTTCGCAACGAAAAACACAGCATCTCCACGACATGGCGGCACGGGCGGCAACAGTACTACAGCGAGAATGAGCTTCTTGTCTACAAGCGTTCACAAAAGAGAGTAATACGAGTAACAAACTCATTTAAATTTCAGTAATTGTAATTGCGTTATTTGATTAATGAGAATTAGGCATCTACGATCGATATACATCTATGACCACGCTCGTATTTGACCTCACTCTCCGGAAGTTATGGCGGAGCTCAGAGATGATCACATTCGTCTGTTAAGAGGTAAAATAATAGCATAAATACTGCTCGGTTTCTCGCAGAAACTGATGGTTTCATCAGCTTATTTATCGTCTGGTATCGTTTAAAGCCCTTTGAAGCTGCACTGAAACTGTCATTTGGACCTTGAACCGTTTGGAGTCCATTGAAGTCCATTATATGGAGAAAAATCCTGGAATATTTTCATCCAAAACCTTAATTTCTTTTCGACTGCAGAAAGAAAGACATGGACCTCTTGGATGACATGGGGGTGAGTAAATTATCAGCAAAAGTTTATTTAAAAGTGAACTAATCCTTTAATGTCAAGTCCTGTCTGTAACTCATCCTACAACACGTGTGCTTCACAGATGATGTGGAGTAGAGTAGTGTGTTAGTGGATGTTTATGATGTTGCCTGGTTTACAATAAAACAAGTTGTGGGCCTGTCTGCACCAAACAACCAATCAGAACCCCTTAGCAATGTGTTACAGTTAATGACTAAAGCTGCTAAAATGAGCATTAATTACAGTCGCACACTCCTAACACTCATTCGGTCTGGACGCACAACAAACAGAAGTGAGACAGTGACAATGACACACAGACGGGAACATCCTGGCCATCTGCTGCTTGTGCTATGAAGTATTTTACATGGAAACTTTCCATGTGTTTCCATGCCAAAGCGCTCGAGCCAAACCTTGACCCCTTAGACGAAAAACATGTTCATGCTCACAAAACTTTTCGATCAAGCCTGTCTTTTTTGTCACTGTAATGTTTTTCGTCAATTTGCATGGGATATGTCATATCCCATGCACGTATCCCAGTCGTCTAGCCATCACAATTTGGCCCTTGTCAAACTCAAACTCAAATCCTTACGCTTGCCCATTTTTCCTGCTTCTAACACATCAACTTTGAGGACAAAAGTTCACTTGCTGCCTAATATATCCCGCCCACTAACAGGAGCCGTGATGAAGAGATGATCAGTATTATTCACTTCACCGGTCAGTGGTCATAATGTTATGCCTGATCAGTGTATGTGATTACTGGAAGAGATTGAATCCAATTTAAGTTAAAATATAATTATTGCAGTCTAAAGAGTTGCAAAATCTGCATGTTGTTTACCTTTTGATGTGTTTTAGGGTATTAAGGCACTGTAAAATACTCTGTAGTCTTTGCTTTCAAAGGAAAAATCTGTCAAATTAAAAATAATAATTAAAGCCGGAAAATGTACTGTCATGACCAATTGGGATAGTATTGAAAGCTCTGAATGTATTTAAAAAACAATCAGTTTATTAGTTTGTGTTAAAACTGTGTAATCCAAATTTCCAAAATACACACATTTTAAAATCTACATATTTTTTAAGTGTATTGGCACCAAATAAGAAATAGATGTATTTTCATTTTTGGGTTAACTATTCCTTTAAAGAGAGAGAGAGAGAGAGAGAGAGAGAGAGAGAGAGAGAGAGAGAGAGAGAGAGAGAGAGAGAGTGTGTGTTCCCTGCGGAGTCTCGATTTTAAGTTTCCCAGCAGAAGTTGAATGTAAACAAGTTGTAAATTATCTCTGCCTTTTGCTGTGATATTTCTCAAATAATCCAAAGCTATTTACTTACTTGTCAGTGGAGTGACTTTATTTCTTGTGTTCTCTTATGTTTTTTTCATGAAAGCGCTCTCTCCGTTTGGCTCTGGGGAAGATCCTGCTTTGCTGAGCAGTCTCAGTGATCCTCAGACCCTACAGCTCACCCAATCGCCCAGATGCATTTATTCAGGACTTTTATTTAAAGTTGCTTTGCTTTGGGTTTGGGATTTCGAAGTTTTCCAAGTTCTCAGCCCATCTAGCACAACTATGTTTTTTTAATTTTTTTATATATATTATTTTCATCTATTTGCTGATTTATTTATTCGTATTTGTTTATTTATTATATTCATCTATTTGCTGATTTATTTATTTTTATTTATTTTTGTTCGTTTATAATTATTTGTATGTATCTATTTGTATGAAGCTATTTCTATCTATATATGTTTATATTTAATTATTTATTGATTGTTTGTATTTATTATGTTTGTTTATGTTTATCAATTTGTTTATTTATTTACTTTTATTTATTTGTTTTTGTTCATTAATAATTATTTGTAATTATATTTTTCTTTCTTTCTTTCTTTCTTTCTTTCTTTCTTTCTTTCTTTCTTTCTTTCTTTCTTTCTTTCTTTCTTTCTTTCTTTCTTTCTTTCTTTCTTTCTTTCTTTCTATCTGTCTGTCTGTCTGTCTGTCTGTCTGTCTGTCTGTCTGTTTGTCCGTCTGTCCGTCCATCTGTCCGTCTGTCCGTCCGTCCATCCATCCATCCATCCATCCATCCATCCATCCATCCATCCATCCATCCATCCATCCATCCATCCATCCATCCATCCATCCATCTATCATCTGTCTGTCTGTCTGTCTGTCTGTCTATCCGTCTGTCTGTCTATCCATCTGTCCGTCGATCCATCCATCCATCCATCCATCCATCCATCCATCCATCCATCCATCCATCCATCCATCCATCCATCCATCATCTGTCTGTCTGTCTGTCTGTCTGTCTGTCTGTCTGTCTGTCTGTCTGTCTGTCTGTCTGTCTGTCTGTCTGTCTGTCTGTCTGTCTATCTATCTATCTATCTATCTATCTATCTATCTATCTATCTATCTATGTGTAAGTATTTATATTTATTCATTTATTTGTATTTATCTATTTATCTATTTGTATTTATTTTGTTTATTTATATTAATCTATTTGTTTGTTTATTTATTTTATTGGTATTTATTTGTTTTTGTTCATTTGTAATTATTTATATTTGTATTTGTATTTCTTTCTTTCTTTCTTTCTTTCTTTCTTTCTTTCTTTCTTTCTTTCTTTCTTTCTTTCTTTCTTTCTTTCTTTCTTTCGTCCGTCCGTCCGTCCGTCTGTCCATCTATCTATCTATCTATGTGTAAGTATTTATATTTACACATTCATTTATTTGTATTTATCTATTATTTGTATTTATTTTATTTATTTATATTCATCTATTTTTTTTATTTTTTTATTGGTATTTATTTGTTTTTGTTCATTTGTAATTATTTGTGTTTATATTTGTATTTAACTATTTATTTGTAAGTATTTATATTTATATATTTATTTGTATATATATTATATATATATATTTGTAATTATTAATTTGATAATTAATTTAATTGTTAATTTTTGTTTATTATAATTGTTTATTTATATGTTTTGTTTGTTCTTGTTTATTTACAAATATTTTATTAATATTTATTTATTTATATTTAACTATTAATGTATTAGTATCTGTTTTTTGTACTTTTATTAATCTATTTATTTATTTAAATTTTGTATGCTAATTTATTTTGTTATGTAAAAGTAAAGTACTTTTAGTAGTATTATTATTATTATTTCATTTTAGATGTGGTTTCTAGAATGTTTTTTTGGCTATTGTACCACAACATAACCAAACTGCAACGTTGTAAAAACATTTGCCAGGGAAGAGTCCCAGTCCTGAATAGTCCTCCTCGACATCCCGCGAGTGCCTACCCATAAACCTTTGCACTCATTCATGCGGGCCAGCTTTACTCATTACCGCGCTAATGAACTAAAGTAAGTCCGAGCCACGTCTCGGCTAGCAAATGAATAGCATCTATAAAAATCCATCTTTTCACAGACTCGTCTGTAATAATGGACACGTGGCATGTTAGTCTGATTGTATATGTGTGTAGTATGGCTGAGGATAAACGCAGCTCATTGAAATGCACAAGAGCGAGGGCCACCGCTTAATATTTAACAAGATATATGCGTCTGCACACAGCAGAGAAAATGAGAAAATGAGCTCGCTGATAGAATTACGTCCTCGCCTTTAATTTCTTCTGCAGCCCTAGAGAGCAGAGCCACAGCGAGACGAGTCAACCTTAATTTGATGCCAATCAGATATGAAAAAGAGAATATTTTACATGCAAATCGTTCAATTATTCAGCACTATTTTACAGATATTCATCTGTTGTTCCAAGTGTTTTGCATTCTTGATGAACTTTCAGCCTGTTTGGCAAAACCGAGGCTCGACATTTATCCTCTTAAATAAATGTCGAAACTAGCAAGAGATGTTGCCTGTGGTTTTAACTAACACTAACAACCCACGATCCGACGGGAACAGTGAGAGGATCTCAACTTCATGCTTTCGGATCAATCACCTCGCCTTTCGTCTTGACAGCATCCTGTAATTTCATTGATGAGATTCTCACCGTGAACCGAGCTTCTGAAAACACAGAAACTCACCCAAGTCAAACTAGCGCCGGCAGACCTTCACTCCCGCGGTGATGTAACTCTGTAGGAACTAATTTAACATTCATTTATTTTACAGCGCAAGCAGATGCATGATGCGACGACCTGAGGGTTCTTCGGGCCCTTTCACCTTGTTTTTGTGAAGCTTTCGTTTTGCTCTTTTTTGGTTTGCTTTTGTTTTTCATTCTCATTTGAACTTTCTTGCTACTTTGTAACCTTGGAAAATAATTTTTCCATGATGCTATGTGTTACTTTTTTTCTCATGTAGTGAATGAAAGGAGCTTTAGGTATTATATGCAGGGGCGCTGCTAAGTTAGGACGATTCTACGGGCCCACACACTTTTGGGGCCCCCGGAGATCGGTTTTATTAGTAGTAACAGTACTAGTAGTATTATAAATGTATAATCTACCAAAGAGTTAAAAATATAAAAAAATGATGGCATTTCCGGCTAAATCCAGCAAAACGCTCACGCTCACCGGTAAAACTACGTTCACTCAAATCCCACTCCGACATGAAAATTCTCTGTGCTATAATTGTTGCAGCCATTAAAGGATTAGTTCACTTTTAAATAAACTTTTGCTGATCATTTCCTCACCCCCATGTCATCCAAGATGTCCATGTCTTTCTTTCTGCAGTCGAAAAGAAATGAAGGTTTTGGATGAAAACAGTCCAGGGTTTTTCTCCATATAATGCACTTCAATGGGCTCCAAACGGTTCAAATGACAGTTTCAGTGCAGCTTCAAAGCCCTTTAAACGACACCAGACGATGAATAAGGGTCTTATCTAGTGAAACCATCAGTTTCTGTGATAAATCGAGCAGTATTTATGCTATTATTTTACCTATTAACAGGAGAAACGCGATCGTCTCTGAGCTCCGCCATAACTTCCGGAGAGTGAGGTCAAATTGAGCGTGGTCATAGATGTATACCGATAGTAGATGTCTCATTCTACTGATCCGTGCAGTCGCTAATGAGGAATCTACGTATACATCTATGACCACGCTCAAATTTGACCTTACATGCCGGAAGTTATGGCGGAGCTCAGAGACGATGGCGTTTGTCCTGTTAAGAGGTAAAATAATAGCATAAATACAGCTTGGGTTTTTTTTCACATTTTTTTTCTGTAGAAAGTAGGGCTGCACGATTTGGGGAAAATATCTAATTACGATTACTCTGGTTAAAATTGCGATTGCGATTTAAAATGCAAATTTTCTTTTCTTTTTAAGTTTTACAAATGAAAAGTGTGTATGTAACGTTTTGTGTTTATATATTAATATGACTAATAACAATTTTTTTATGATTATTATTATTGCTAAATAAAAATATTTAACAAAATAAGAAATATTACTATTACAATAACATTAATATTACTATTACAATAACGAAAAGAGTATTTAAGAATAAATATAATAATAATAATTATTATATTTTACAGAAAACTTTTAACAAAAACACTGCTGGGTTACCTGTTAATATGCAGACAGCCTATGACTAAAAATCCTTAGAAAGGTCTAAGGATTTATTGTAATAAATTATATAATAATTATAAAAATCTGTGCTTTTTATCTGTGCTATCAAAGTCTATATCTTTAATATGAAATATGAGCCTCTTATGCATCTACATTGTGGGGATAAAATCTCCTTTACATTGGAGAACATTTTTGATTAAATAGGACGACAATGAAACGTGTTATTAAATGTTGTATTTTGTTGGACAACGTATTACTAGTTTGTGAAGAAGTTTGACACGTGTTGCTTTTTCAAACTCACATTATAAGCGACTCTCAAGCTCGCAGTGCTTTCAGACGGAGCAGCGTTTACTCCTGATCACTGACACACTGGCCATTTATTTATTAAATTAAAAATCGCAGCCTTTGCGCTTTCATAATCGCAAATCACGATTGCGGTTCGATTTCGATTAATTGTACAGTCCTAGTAGAAAGACAAACATAAATAGTGATGAAAGCCAAAATATTAGATGCCATGGATGTATGTTTATTGAGTAATCCACTGATTTGTAGAGGGGGGTCAAAATTACAATTTTCACATGAGATCTGGAGCCAAATTAGAGGGGGGTAAAAATGACTTTAGAAAGATGGCAGCATCATTATTTTATTTTTACACAGAGATTAGTAGGTCTATTAGTAAAATCTGTTGACTTCAGCAATATTTGTGGCACTATATGCCAATGGTGACAGTTCAAAAATGGGGAAAAAGCACTTCTTGTGTTTTTTTTCTCAAGTTTGCATGCCTGTAACTCAGGCAGTATTAAAGATATCTTAATATCCTTTTAGATTCTGATTCATAACATAACTTTCCTTTTGGTTTCTTCATTTTAAAGGCCCCTGATGGTTCACTCCCAGAGACATGGAGATCTCAATGTGGCTCCATGAGTAAAGTTCAGTGGTCAAAAACCAAATGGTTCACTTTGCACACAGCTGATATCTGGTGCATTTAAAGAGGGATGTCTGAAGAATAAATAATGTTTAAGCTAGAAATGTATCTTGTTTCCCTTATACACAAATGGCATAAAACATAACTCTCTGAGTACCAAAAATCCACTGAAAATGGTCAAGTTGAGGCACATTAACTTGCTTTTAAAAAGTGCATTTATCACAATCTATGTCTGAATCAGTTTCAGGGATATTTGGAAGATTAGATTTTGTTCATTTTATCAGCTTCTGAAACAGTTCAAATATGCAGTAGCCCAACTATACGTTACTGCATTGGCATCCCCATCTATGGAATTGAACCATATAGGGCCTTAAAAATGAAATAAAGATTACAAAAGAAAACGTTTCATAGGAACAAGAATCTAAAAATACATTAAGATATCTTAAACCCATCTTGAGTTAATGATATTTCAATTTCAGAAAAAAAAAATTTGTTGGCACTCAGAGATGTTATGTTGTATGCAATTGTTTTGAAAGAGTGAAACACGATACATTTTTCAGTATTATTTGTTCTTCATACATTATTTAAACACAGTAAGTATCAGCTGTTTAAAAAATGGCCTACATTTGGTTTTTGACCATTACAAATGCGTAAATTTCAACAATTTAGACATGGAGTCAGGTTGGGAATGAGAGTCTAAGAATGAGAATCTAGAAGGATATTAAGATATATTGAATACTTTTAGAGGTACAATCATGCACACTTTGGAAAAAACAATACTTATGGCACTCAGACAAGTATGTTCTATTCAATTGAGGTGAAATATATATCCCTCTTTAAATATAAAAAGTATCAGCTGTATACAAATTGACCCACATTTGGTTTTTGACCACTGAACTTTACTCATGGAGCCGCATTAAGATCTCCATATCTCTGGGACTGAACCATCGAGGGCCTTTAAAATGGAGACACCAAAATAAATCCTTGATAATAATCACAATCTAAAAGGATATTAAGATATCTTGAATACCTCTTGAGTTCCAGACATTCAAACTTGAGACAAAAACACAAGAAGTGCTTTTTCCCCATTTTTGAACTGTCACCGTTGGCATATAATGAAACAAAGATTGATGAAGTCAACAGATATTACTAATAGACCTACCAATCTCTGGGTGAAAATAAAATAATGATGCTGCCATCTTTCTAAAGTCACTTTTACCCTCCTGTAAATTGTGTCCAAATCTCAGGTGAAAATTGTAATTTTGACCCCCCTCTACAAAACAGTGGATTACACAGTAAATATACGGCTGTGACATGTAATATTTTGCCATTCATCACTATTTAAGTTTGTCTTTCTAAAGCAAAAATATTAACAAAATAAAAAATTTTAACCGGGGACCTCTGGTTGAGTGGAAACGGAATGACCCATCTCCTTATATAGAATCGTTTTGGCATAAAGTGTTCTTAAAAAATGAGTCGGGTTCTATATAGAACCCCATTTAAACTTTTTATCTAAGAGTGTAACATGAATTAACAATGAATAATACTTCTACAACATTTATTAAATATTTTTTATTTTAGAATACATTTTTTTACTAAAAATATTTTTAAATCAAATGTTGTGTAATGTTCTTAACACTTGTTAATGCACTATGAACTAACATGAGCAAACAATGAATAATTCGATTTTTGCTAACTAAAAATAACAAACATTAAAAATAGCTGCAAGAAGCAATTATCAGGGCCAAGCATACAAGCAAACATTAGTTATTAAATATATTTTTGGATGATTTTAGGAATTTTCTAGCCTGGATGCCAACCAAACTTAGCCCAGCCCACGACATTTGAGGTCGGGAAGTTCGGTATGGACTTGATCCGTTGTGGAGCAATATATGCTCGAACAAGAGCTGTTTGAAATTGTCAGGGCGGGCTTTATACGATGATCAACAGTAACGTAATCATTCATGTCACCAAAGAGCGCTTGGGTTGAATTTGTTTACTAAACGGAGAACTTGTTCGTTTATTCATTCATCTTTACTATTTCTCTCAAAAATGATGATGGTGTTGGTAAGTACTCTGTGTATCCTTAACTTATTTTTATAACACCGGCAAAGATCGTTTACACTCATCTTCTTCTTCTTCTTCTTCTTCTTCTTCTTCTTCTTCCAGCGTGCGTGCAGTTGAGTTCTGTTGACAACTATGCGTCGCTTTGATTGGTTGTAGGTCTATCCAGTTGAGTGCAGAGGCACTTTCACTCCATAATCACTGGAGCAGTATCAGACTCATATTCTGACTAGAATCTGAATATGACGAAGACTTCCGAAAACTTCTGTGATTGTATTTTTCCTTCAAATATAAAGTCAAGAGAGTGAAAAACGCACATCAAGAAAGGATATTTAACTGTCTTTCCCACGTGAGCTGGATATTCATTAAAAATAAAGTTCAACCACACATTCCTAATATTAGAATCTGAAGGAAGCTTATGCAGTGACTGTGTTCTTCCACAACCAGCCACAGCGCAATATCTTGCCATCTTCGGCATGTTTATTGCTCGGTAGCGCGATCCGTTTAGCTCCATGAGTCGGTGGGCAGGGCTACAGAATCAGGCGTACACATTATCTGTTGAGGCGGCGTTTCACCACACAATGACGTCAAGGGTTGGCGTATTCTGAGATCTCTCGTTTTCTGGGCCTGGTGTCAATAAAAGCTTTTCTTTGGCTAACAAGGAAGTTTTCAGCTCCAAAACGTACAGGATATTCTTATATCACGATTAACTTTAATATATCAAAGGCTCAAGGGAAAGTTGATTTCTCAATTCATCACCCCTTTAACTATTATATTATTTCGAAGGACAAAAAAGTAAACTTGCGATGGTACTGTCGATATGGAATATTTTGGTGCCGGTAAATCAGAAATGAGCTCTGAGAAACCCCTGTGAACAGAATACTGTATCTTCCTCTTTACTTTGTTTATATGCAAAGAAACTTTTGCACATCCTTCAAATTCAATTCTAAGAAGCCAGCGTCTAGTTCCTTCTCAGAACTCATCTTTATTTCCAGATATAAACCTGCGCACACTAACTCATGTAAATTGCACAAAGCCAGCTGGATATAAGATTGGAGCCTACGATTATCAGAAAGCTCTTTTCAGTCTTGTGCGTAATATGCATCAGACGGTCTGTGGGATTTAATACCTGAAGTTCTTTAGTCACTCGAGGCAACTTTTGCCACATATTCGCTGTTTCAAACTTCTATTCCTCGACCTCCATCCGTTCTAATAAACCTGTGGATGAGATCTCAAAACAGAGGTCAGGCAAGGTCATCAAAGCACATAATTAAATTTCCAAAAGGTCACTTCCTCCTCTGGGTTTGAACTATATGAATCCTCCTGATATGAAGTTCAGAACCTGCGCTGTGAGTTTAAAGGCCAGAGATTTCTCGGGCAGAGATTTCCCGTCGGAGGGGAAAGGTCGCACTCTTTCCGGCTATGTGGACATTTCTGACATTAATTCCATGCAGTCATTATTGGCTGAATTAATTATTACTGAATACAGTTAGTGAACTGCCGGGTGTGTTTCTGGATTTATTACATGCAAAGAAGAGGTTTGACTTTGCTGAACTTTACTAGACGGCTCAAGTACAGTAATGGCCAAAATAAGTGATGTCCGGCCTAGGAAAATTGACATCTTCAATCTTTATCTAAATATTATTAAAAATTTGATTTTGTAATCATATTGCGTACTTGTGCTTTGAGTCAGTTATTTATTTGTGACAACTAGTGCAGTCAATGTTAACATATACAAATACTTTTTTCCAGTTTAACAGCACAATTAAAGGGTTAGTTCACCCAAAAATGAAAATTAGCCCATGATTTACTCACCCTCAAGTCATCCTAGGTGTGTATGACATTCTTCTTTCAGACGAATACAATCTGAGTTATATTAATAATGTCCTGGCTCTAAGCTTTATAATGGCAGTGAATTGAAAAGTCCATAAAGGTGCATCTATCCATCATTTTTCTACTCCGCGCGGCTCTGGGGGGTTAATAAAGGCCTTCTGAAGCGAAGTGATGTGTTCGTGTAAGAAAAATATCCATATTTAAAACTTTATAGACTAAAATAATTCCGGCAAGTCGATTTGCTGCAGTTTTGGAGATGCTCTGACCCAGTCGTCTAGCCATCACAATTTGGCCCTTTTCAAACTCGCTCAAATCCTTACGCTTGCCCATTTTTCCTGCTTCTAACACATCAACTTTGAGGACAAAATGTTCACTTGCTGCCTAATATATCCCACCCACTAACAGGTGATGAAGAGATAATCAGTGTTATTCACCTCACCGGTCATAATGTTATACCTGATTGGTGTATATATAACTAGGCCTATACAAACGGATTTCACAACTTTTACTTGCACTGATAGCAAGATATTGTCTTTATTTTTATTATGTTTTTTTTAATATCTTCTGTGTAAATGCATTTAAATTCTTTCAGTCTCTTAATTTTCTGCAAAAAGTTTTGAATCACGTTGGCTCTCTCGCGAGAAGTGAATCACATGTTCTCTGTGTTGAAAGGCATGTGATTGGCTGTTCACTGCTGATGTCACAGTTTCATGTGCATGCACTCCACGAACTCAGGGTTGACAGAGAAAGCTAAGAGCAGCATCATGGTACCAACAAAGCTGGATTGTATTGGTTTGGTTTGGTTTTGTCAATTCGAAACTAATCCTGTAACCCTAAGTTTGTTCAGCTACCATCATGGTACAGGCCCCAGGTCAGACACAGGGCCCAGGGGCCGATCTAAAGTATCTAGAGAAAAATTCTCAATGGGAAAGTGCCCAAGCAACATCGCTCTGCAACATTACCCGGCAACATTGCTCAAAAAAGTTCCCCTGTGTATCATCACCTTAAAAGTTTAATAGTATTGCCACTCTAAAGTATTAATATGCACCTTTTAGGGGTAAAGAAGGTACAGACACATCCTTTTAAGTGTATACTGCCCATGTGACAAGCTGTTGTACCCCTAAAATGAACAATTTTTACACATTATTTTCTAATAGTGTATGGATACTGGTAAGAGAATATGAGCTTGACTCCCGTTACTTGTTCATATAGACAGTATTTGAGACGCTAGATTTATGCTCAACAGATTTATGCTGATTCTAAGCTATTTGATTGCATTTTATTTAAATGAATAAACTATGCCATGATTATTTTGTGTGCAGAAATCTTACCCGTAAAATTTTTGTATAACTGACAAATATGCATCACATTACATTTATAAGTCTACACTCACCTAAAGGATTATTAGGAACACATACTAATACTGTGTTTGACCCCCTTTCGCCTTCAGAACTGCCTTAATTCTACGTGGCATTGATTCAACAAGGTGCTGAAAGCATTCTTTAGAAATGTTGGCCCATATTGATAGGATAGCATCTTGCAGTTGATGGAGATTTGTGGGATGCACATCCAGGGCACGAAGCTCCCGTTACACCACATCCCAAAGATGCTCTATTGGGTTGAGATCTGGTGACTGTGGGGGCCATTTTAGTTCAGTGAACTCATTGTCATGTTCAAGAAACCAATTTGAAATGATTGGAGCTTTGTGACGGTGCATTATCCTGCTGGAAGTAGCCATCAGAGGATGGGGACATGGTGGTCATAAAGGGATGGACATGGTCAGAAACAATGCTCAGGTAGGCTGTGGCATTTAAACGATGCCCAATTGGCACTAAGGGGCCTAAATTGTGCCAAGAAAACATCCCCCACACCATTACACCACCACCACCAGCCTGCACAGTGGTAACAAGGCATGATGGATCCATGTTCTCATTCTGTTTACGCCAAATTCTGACTCTACCATCTGAATGTCTCAACAGAAATCGAGACTCATCAGACCAGGCAACATTTTTCCAGTCTTCAACTGTCCAATTTTGGTGAGCTTGTGCAAATTGTAGCCTCTTTTCCTATTTGTAGTGGAGATGAGTGGTACCCGGTGGGGTCTTCTGCTGTTGTAGCCCATCCGCCTCAAGGTTGTGCGTGTTGTGGCTTCACAAATGCTTTGCTGCATACCTCGGTTGTAACGAGTGGTTATTTCAGTCAAAGTTGCACTTCTATCAGCTTGAATCAGTCGGCCCATTCTCCTCTGACCTCTAGCATCAACAAGGCATTTTCGCCCACAGGACTGCCGCATACTGGATGTTTTTCCCTTTTCACACCATTCTTTGTAAACCCTAGAAATGGTTGTGCGTGAAAATCCCAGTAACTGAGCAGATTGTGAAATACTCAGACCGGCCCGTCTGGCACCAACAACCATGCCACGCTCAAAATTGCTTAAATCACCTTTCTTTCCCATTCTGACATTCAGTGTGGAGTTCAGGAGATTGTCTTGACCAGGACCACACCCCTAAATGCATTGAAGCAACTGCCATGTGATTGGTTGATTAGATAATTGCATTAATGAGAAATTTAACAGGTGTTCCTAATAATTCTTTAGGTGAGTGTATATTAAACTTTAATCCAAATGGATGGAATCTATAACATTTTCATGGCTGCTCTTTTCCATATAATGAAAGAAGATTTTCATTGAATAACAACTGTAAAACTTTAAGTCATATGGACTACCATTATGGGCTTTTTCCCTTTAACTGTTCATTTTCCCTCCTGCATCTCATTCTAACCGGCTCACTAACATTGGTGCAGTGGCGGCGTGAGTTTGTTTGCATGAGCTGTCATTAATTAGTCCATAATGCTGAAAGCTGCCGTCACACAGAGACGTTCACCCGCACATCCAATACAGAGCGAGCGAGCCATGCAGTGAATTCTGAAAACCCATCTAAGGATGAAATACAAACATCAATCTCACTCTCTTTGCTGTACGCCGCACAAATGACTCGGAGGAGTTTTCCACGGCATGTTGTCAGACGTGTGCTTGCTTCAGCGGCGTCGCTTCTCGCTCTCAGATCTCGCCACGATGACAGGCCGATCGGAGTCAAACAGCACTGTAATGATACCACAACTCACATTAAACACGCAAAAGACAAGCATAAAAGTTAGCGATTAACAACCGTGAAATACTAGAACAACTGGTGGCAAACGTATAGAGCTGATAACAGGATTCAGATCATAACGTGCCATTGAATACGTGTGCATTTAACGACGTGTCTTTTCATCTCAATCCTGTTCATGAGGACTTTAACATGTTCATAGTTCAAGACAAAACAATTATGGGACCACAAATGCATCAATAGCAATGCTTTAGTCAACTGAAAATCCTTTTTAGACAATTCACTGTTCAATTAAAGGTAGGGTAGGCAATTTTCAGCGCTGCTAGGAGAGCTAGCTTTGAAATCATAAGATCCCACCTTTCCTTCAGAGCGTCTCCAAAACCACATGAACGCGTAGGGAGCAAACAAAAGCGCCACAAGAAACTGTGTTAAACTACCTTGTGTTTCAAAGCACATTCGAATAATAAACATAAGATTATATAGATATTTCAGAGCGGCTAGCAATAGCAAGCTAGCTTTAAAAGCATGAGATCCCACCCTCCCTTCAGAGCATCTTCAAAGTCACGCCTCCTTCAAAACACATAAATTCGAGTCACAAACCACTCCAAGTATAACATCAAGGGTTTCCATCTCTTCCAAATGACAGTAGTTATGGCGTGAACTACTGGTTGTAAGCTGGTTGTTTGCAGTGCTCGGTCTGCGTGAACAGTAGGGTGACCAGACGTCCCCGTTTTCCAGGGACAATCCCGGTTTTGGGTGTTCTGTCCCCGACTGGAGCTGTCCCCGGAAAGTTCCCCGTTTTACAGATCGTTCAAAACAACCCGCAGTTATATTGCAAAAAAGCGTCCAACCAACATACAGCAGCTGCTGGTTATAGGAGCAATCGTGTAGTGATTATTTTCACCAGCAGATGGCGCTGTGATAAACATTGTTATTGCTTTCAAGGTAGTAACATACTAACTATTCATGTTAAATTAAAGTAATACATTTTGTATGTGCTTTATAACAGGGCCTCAACAGGGTGCGGGATGTTTTTTTTGTTTTGCTTTGTTTTGTCGCAGTCACAAAGCAGTGATTACCGCACATCTTAACATCTCATGTGCAGGATACACATACATTCTGCTTATAGTTTTTTTTACAATCGCTATGACAATTTTTTCAATACTTTTAACAATTTTCCTAAACTCTTAACGCAGTTAGCACAACATCTGTCTGTGTAGGCTATACTATTAACAAATCTATTGTTGCTTTTAAACAAAATGCATACAGTTAACACAAATTTAAAATGCTTGAACTTCTTTTACGCACAAGCTCAACCAAGACCAAAACGCTGGATTTTTCTGCCAAATTTACCAATGCTTTAACACTGTATGTCAGAACAGATAAAAACATGTTCTAAACATATCCTTATAGGCTAAAGTCAAGGTAAACAGCTGTTTATATTGTGAAGTGAAACATAAATATATCCCCTGTATTTTATTCCATTGGTACTGAGAAACAGCTGATTGAATTTGTGCAAATATATAAATCACAGCTGATTCCCATAGGAATTGTTCAGGTGTTGATGTTCTTTCAATCACATGACCATATGACAGTAAAAGAGTCTTCAAAATACACACAATCTATGATCAATAAAATATACAGTCTATTGTATAAGGGCAGACCTGACACATAACATAATGCCGTTTCTGTAATTCCATCTAGTGTTAGTGTTTTTATGACATTGTGTTATGATTGACTTAATGTTCCTATTGGAAGAGAACACCTGTTAGGGTTTTGGTAGAAATAGTGTGTTAGTGTATTATTGTATTTTGAAAATTAGTGTTGGAGTTTAGTTTACAATGTGTGATTTTGAGCATGAAATTAACCGTTTTGGCAATTGTGTGATGTAGGTGTGTTGGTGTTTTAAGAGTTTAGGATAATTGTTTTTAAAAATTGAGTTTAAAAATTGTCATAGCGAACGTAAAAAACTATAAAATAAGCCTAAAATGTGAAGTCCAATTAAGGATAGTAAGAGTTATTTTCAAGCGCAAACGCAACAAAACATTTGAAGTATAAAAAGTAATATTCAGTAAAACATGTAAAAGTAATTAGTATAAACTTGAGAAAATATTAAATACAATTATAAAATGTTAAAATATTTGTTAAATAATTTTATTTATCATGTTTATGTTTTTTTTATTTTTGTAATGTGTTTTTGTTATAATTTAAGTCATGTTTTAATATTGTTTTGAACTGCTTGTTATTTACAATGGTTACTATTAATTGTTTTCATTGTTTGTTTGTTTTTGGGGTTTTTTTGCGGGCGTTGAATTGTATTAAATAAATCCAGACCAAACATCCTAATAATCAAACTAAATCATAATAGTTATTAATGCTAATAATAATATAGGGCGCCCACAACAACAACAACAAAAACATTCAAAAATGTATTGTCCCTGTTTTTTAATTAAAAGATAATAACAAATGAGATTTTAGTGATATTTTGACCACTCAAATAGGAAATGTCTCCAGTTTTCATTTCAGAAATCTGGAAACATGGTGCACGAGGTATGAAAATACATACGTTGTCAAATGCATTGATTGGATGAACATTTTATGGTCCTACGCCTTCCACAGACACTATATATATATATATATATATATATATATATATATATATATATATATATATATATATATATATATATATATATATATATATATATATATATATATATATATATATATATATATATATATATATATATATATACACATAGTATTAGTGATTGCTATCAGAATATGAAGGGACTTTAAAAGCGCCATAACAAAAACAAAAAAATGGAACAAATCACCTACCCTGCCTTTAATTGATATTTTCATTCATTTTTTTAAACATTCATTCTAGAGTTTTCTATACATTTTCATAAACATTTTGTATATCATTCCTACAATGAACAGTACAAGCTCTTCAGAAATGTAAGTTTTAATGCAGGACTTTAATTAGTACATTTGACTTGGGCCATTACCCAGAACTCCCAAGCAACTCCCTAGCAACCACCTAGAACACCCTAGAAACCTAACAACATCTAAAACTTTTTTTAAGTGAAAATTGTTTTAGCCAATTTGTTTTAACTCTATATTTTGTTCTATAATATATTTCTATAATTATAAAAGAAGCATATGCTAATGTTATATGACAATGCTTATGCATTATAAAAAAAAAAAGTCATTGATGACGTCATAATTGTGGCAAATTTGCGTATTATTCTGACACTAGACGGTCAGATGATATAATGAGGCTTGAGATGCCCCAAATTCTGAGTTCATTAGTGCACTACAAAATGTAGAGCTTTGGTATTCATTTCTCTGAGTGCGCTTATGCTGCTCCTGCTGACGCACACACGGTTACAACAGCTGCGGACCGACGGATCAGAATATTTTAAACTCAACTCTCACACACTTCAAAGAAAAACTACAGGCCGCGATGACAGAAAACAGTGCTAAAAACACATTTACCCAAAACTGGAGCAGTCTGCATCGTGCTTACCGTCGACGCAACAGTTCAGAGACGGAGAAAATGTCCATGTGTTGATGGTTAAATGTAGCCCTGTGTCCGAGACGGCTGTTTAATTGGTGAGGAGTGATTAACAACCAAAACATTACAGTCATGAGCTTATTATGACCTCAACTAGATCTGCATTATTTCATACAGACTTCATACACTTTCATTCTTTTCATACATTGACATGATTCAAAACCTCTAACCCTAAATGTGAAGTAACAACCCAGCAACTGTGTAGAAACATGCTAACAATCATTCAGAATACACTAGGAACCACATGGCAACACAGTAGCAACCACTCTGAACACCCTATCAACTGCATAGCAACACACTTACAACAACTCGGAACACCCCAGCAACCACGCCTCAGAAGAACACCCTAGGGGTTGCATAGCAACACATTTACAACTACTCAAACACAGACCAACTGCATAGCAACACACTAACAACCACTCGGAACACAGAAGAAACAGCACCTTAGTAGAACACCCTAGCAACTGCATAGCAACACATTAACAACCACCTAGAATACCCCAGCAACTGCATAGCAACACATTAACAACCACTCAGAACATCCCAGCAACAGCACCTCAGCAGAACACCCTAGGGACGGCACAGCAACACATTTACAACTACTCAAAACACTGTCCAACTGCATAGCAACACATTAACAACCACTTAGAATACCCAAGCAACTGCATAGCAACACACTAACAACCACTCTGAACACCCCATCAACCACACCTCAGCAGAACACCCTAGGGCGGCATAGCAACACATTTACAACTAATCAAACACAGACCAACTGCATAGCAACACACTAACAACCACTTAGAATACCCCAGCAACTGCATAGTGTTACAGTCCTGCCCCTGTTTTTAACATTAGTTTCTTTTGAGTCAATTCTAGGTCCAATTCCTCCTCGGTGGGCGGAGTTGCCTTATTGAAGATCAGCTGCACCTGTGGCAACTTATTTAAGGATTTCCTGGAGTTTGTCAGGTCTCTCTCATTTGTTTTGTGTCTTTGTGTGAAGGGTGGGTTATTGAGTTTGTGTTCCCATTATGTTTTCCACCACTCTACCAAACCCGTTTCCAACCATTTATTGATTTGATGTTGTATTGATATTTGTTATCGTTTCCTTATGTTTTGACCCTAGACACGATTTGTTTAACTTTAAATAAACTTATATGTTTCTTTAAGTAAACTCATTTTGTGGATTGTCCTCTTTATGTTATGACTTGGAGCCGGGTCGTAACAATAGCAACACACTAACAACCACTCTGAACACCCCATCAACCACACCTCAGCAGAACACCCTAGGGCGGCATAGCAACACATTTACAACTAATCAAACACAGACCAACTGCATAGCAACACACTAACAACCACTTAGAATACCCCAGCAACTGCATAGCAACACACTAACAACCATTCGGAAAACCCCAGAAACAGCACCTCAGTAGAACACCCTAGGGGTCGCATAGCAACACATTAACACCCACTCAGAACGCCATTATAACTGCATAGCAACACACTTACAACCACTTAAAATACCCCAGCAACTGCACCTCAGCAGAACACCCTAGGGGCGGCATAGCAACACATTTACAACTACTCAAACACAGACCAACTGCATAGCAACACATTAACAACCACTTAGAACACCCCAGCAACTGCATAGCAACACACTAACAACCACTCTGAACACCCCATCAACCGCACCTCAGCAGAACACCCTAGGGCGGCATAGCAACACATTTACAACTAATCAAACACAGACCAACTGCATAGCAACACATTAACAACCACTTAGAACACCCCAGCAACTGCATAGCAACACACTAACAACCACTCAGAACACCCCAGCAACCACACCTCAGCAGAACACCCTAGCAACTGCATAGCAACACATTTACAACTACTCAAAACACAGACCAACTGCATAACAACCACTAGGAAAATGCCAGCAACCACACCTCAGCAGAACACCCTAGCAACTGCATAGCAACACATTACCACCCATTCAGAACTCCATTGCAACTGCATAGCAACACACTAACAACCGCTCAGATTTCACTAACAATACTTGATTTCATGTAGACTGTAGTATTACATATACATATGCATCTCTTTCATGTCATTATAATACCTGTCTATTTTGATTTTGGATATTAATGCTGTCATGCATGTAATTTTTCTCAATCAGGACTGGAATCGTCTCTAGACAGACAGCATTCTCTTTTTCCTGTTTAAGACACCTTTTGTCACAGCTATAATTAGGTCAGGCAATTAGCTATAGCTGTTAGCGCTGCCCCGCTAAACCACACACACACACACACACACACACACCATTAGAGCACTGAGTCTTGTGTGGGCTGGAGGGTGAAGGAGAGGAAGTGTGGTCTTTCTCAAGGTGATTCGAGTTCTAGGGCGTCTGTTTCTTCCATGAACAAAGCCAAGAGTGGACATCTGCTCACCGAAGTGTTCCAAGATCCATCACTCTAACAATCAACAGAATTAAATCTTTGTGAAATTACAGTTCTAACATGGCTCTTTCGCCATTGCCCCCCCCCCCAGAACTCCATAGTAACTGCTTTGCAAACACTTAGAACACCTTCCGAACACCTAGAACTCCACAGTAACTTCCTAATGACCACTAACAGCCACTTAGAACACCTTAGAAACACTTAGAACCCCATTGTAACTGCCTAGCAACCACTTAGAACACTATAAAACACTTATAACTCCATTGTAACTGCCTAGCAACCACTTAGAACACTATAAAAACACTTAGAACTCCATTGTAACTGCCTAGCAACCACTTAGAACTCCATTGTAACTGCCTAGCAACCACTTAGAACACTCTAGAAACACTTAGAACTCCATTGTAACTGCCTAGCAACCACTTAGAACACTCTAGAAACACTTAGAACTCCATTGTAACTTTCTAGCAACCACTTAGAACACTCTAGAAACACTTAGAACTCCATTGTAACTGCCTAGCAACCACTTAGAACACTCTAGAAACACTAAGAACTCCATTGTAACTGCCTAGCAACCACTTAGAACACTCTAGAAACACTTAGAACTCCATTGTAACTGCCTAGCAACCACTTAGAACAGGGGTTTTCAAACTTTATAATACCAAGGACCCCCAAATATGAAAATTTTTTTATGAGGGACCCCTTTCCTAAAATCCATCTATATATTTATATGTATGAAAAAACATTTAAACTGTTAGATAAATAGCAAGTGGGACATTATAAATGCAACATATTGTTTCCAAACTTAAATTGGCTTTACTTAATGTTGGATGTATAAACCTGAAGAACATTTTCAATTAAAAATTATTTGTATAAGCAACTTTCAGAATAAATGTATGTAGGCAGCTTACGTCCTGCATTAAGAACCCCAGTGAGCAAGATAAAGGGGACTATAGTGAGAAAAACTCACCAGAAAGATACAAAGCAAACATACAATTCTGGAAAGTATGTATATGGCAAGAAAGGAGAGAAACATTATGAAATTAAATGGTTAGAATGTTGGGTAGACTTTACCCATTTTTGCTTTGTCTTTTCTGGGGACCCCTTAGAACCTCCTGGAGGACCCTTGGTGGGCCCCGAACCCCAGTTTGAAATCCCCTGACTTAGAACACTAAAAAAACACTTATAACTCCATTGTAACTGCCCAGCAACCACTTAGAACACTCTAGAAACACCTAGAACTCCATTGTAACTGCCTAGCAACCACTTAGAACACTATAGAAAAACCAAGAACTCAATTGTAACAGCCTAGCAACCACTTAGAACACTCCAGAAACACCTAGAAACCCATTGTAACTGCCTAGCAACCACTTAGAACACCCTAGAAACACCTCAAACTCCATTATAACTGCCTAGCAACCACTTAGAACACCCTAGAAACACCTCGAACTCCATTATAACTGCCTAGCAACCACTTAGAACACTCTAGAAACACCTAGAACTCCATTGTAACTGCCTAGCAACCACTTAGAACACTATAGAAAAACCAAGAACTCAATTGTAACAGCCTAGCAACCACTTAGAACACTCCAGAAACACCTAGAAACCCTTTGTAACTGCCTAGCAACCACTTAGAACACCCTAGAAACACCTCAAACTCCATTATAACTGCCTAGCAACCACTTAGAACACTCCAGAAACACCTATAACTCCATTGTAACTGCCTAGCAACCACTTAGAACACATTGGAAACACTTAGAACTCCATTGTAACTGCCTAGCAACCACTTAGAACACTCTAGAAACACTAGAAACACTTAGACTCTAGAAACACTTAGAACTCGCTTGAGGCTGCGCCAGACGCCGGACAGGGGGCTTAAAATCCGGACTGTCCGGCCAAAATCTGGACGTATGGCCACCCTAATTTTATAGTCCAAATTAAACATGCTAAATATAGAATACAGCATTGAAATTAGCAGTAACATATTTGATATAATATAAAAAAAAACTAGTCATGCTACATAAATAAATCAACCCACCTATTATCTTTGGGGTCAATTTGACCCCATTCAATGTTTAATGACTGTAAAAACACGATTGACATCATTTTTTATTTGCTTCAGAATGACTTTTCCTAATTTAATGGGGAAATTTACTCTGTAAACATAAAATTAACATGATGATATTTTTCCAATGTCCTGTACACATTTTGGAGCATTGTTGTTCTTTGGGGTCAGTTTGACCCCAGGCTCTTTTAGCTGTATAGAACAGAAGAAATATCAACATTTGACACACATTTGTTTTGGTTGTTTTATTGAGGTCACTATAACATGCTATAATTTTATATAATCAATATAATATTCAAACAACTTCCCTCTGCTTTAGGGCTCTAACCTAACATAACCAAACTATACCTGTAGTATTGCGAGAACCCCTAGTGGTTCACGTTTTTATGGTCCCGCTCCCCACTTTAACGACAGGGTAGATATAGTGACATAAAGTCATCAAAATGGTTCCAGGGCCCACCAGATATGCGGTCAGCCATAAATGACCAGAGACATAAACCTGTGTAAAAAAAAAAAAAAATAAATACATATATATACATTATTCTGGAGGTTTAAATTACTGGGGTCAAATTAACCCAAGTGGGTAAATTTTTTTACCAGATTTTAGGGTAACAGGAGGGTTATGGAATGTATTATTAATGCATTGATTCCAATGTAACAATTTAAACAATACATAAATAATAAAAGAAAACAATCTGAAAATCTGCAACTTTTAAATGCAACTTACATATATAAAATATAGATTTGTTTCCCAGTTCCTTTACTTTCATGGACAACATGGGAACAATCAATGAACTCTGAATAGAAAGTGATGAAGTAAAGGTAACAGATAAACTGACAGTATTGTTGATGGCGATCTGTGTGAGATCGGATCTGATCTGCTGTGTCTGTAAATCTGTGTCTGATACGTTCCTCCAGGTACAGTAAAATGATCTATATCATGTCTGTTTTTATGACCTTCACCATGTCCCTAATAAAGATTAAAGATAGATTTCTCCAGAGCTGTGGAGAACAGTGTGACCTTGTGCCGAGCTGTGTGTGTGTGTGTGTGTGTGTGTGTGTGTGTGTGTGTGTGTGTGTGTGTGTGTGTGTGTGTGTGTGTGTGTGTGTGTGTGTGTGTGTGTGTGTTTCCATGTGCACATTTTCACAGATGAAATAGCCATCTACGATAATTTATATACAAAAATTTCAAAAGTACGAAAGAAAGTCATGCTAGCATGTTGCACATGAATTAACACGCATATCCATGTAAACACACACGTGTGTGAATCTGGGCTAGTGCGGTGCATGTCTGCGCCTCTGAGGAGCAAACCTACATATCAACTCTTAAACTGCCATATTCTAAACACACACACACACAGCTTCTTATCACACTCCATGCATGCTAGATAAATGAAGCAGAGAAAGAAAGAGTATGAGACTCAGAGAGAAAAGGACAAGAGAGAGAGAGAGAGAGAGAGAGAGAGAGAGAGAGAGAGAGAGAGAGAGAGAGAGAGAGAGAGAGAGAGAGAGAGAGAGAGAGAGAGAGAGAGAGAGAGAGAGAGAGAGAGAGAGAGAGAGGGTGATTTGGTGTCTTCCTGAACTTCTAAAGAGGAGAATTCAGTCTGCCGTTAAAGTGGGGCACGTTACTAAACCAAGAGAGACACGCAAAAAACTCACAGTCCTCGATCAACCTCAAACACTCACACTGTAGTTTAGTGTATACAGCATATAATGAGATCCTCACACAAGCTCATAATGTCATCATCGGCGTGCATCTTTGTGTGTAATTGCTTCAGGTTAAGTCAACATCAAATCAAAAATGACCCTAAAGTGCAAAGTAGACCAATCACAACAGACTGGGCCATCTGGTTTATGAGGACACAAATGTCATATAATGACATGGGTATTACAACGTAAACATGGTTTATGACAACATCTGTGTCCTCATACTAAAACATACTAAATGGTGTTTTTTGAAATTCAAAAAACGCCAAAAGTTTTCTGTGACTGGTAGGTTTAGGGGTAGGGTTAGTGCAGGGGGATCGATTATACAGTTTGTACATTAGAAAAACCATTATGTCTATGGAGAGTAACCATACACCACATATCCGAGTGAGTGAGTGAGTGAGTGAGTGTGTGTGTGTGTGTGTGTGTGTGTGTGTGTGTGTGTGTGTGTGTGTGTGTGTGTGTGTGTGTGTGTGTGTGTGTGTGTGTGTGTGTGTGTGTGTGTGTGTGTGTGTGTGTGTGTGTGTGTGTGTGTGTGTGTGTGTGTGTGTGTGTGTGTGTGTGTGTGTGTGTGTGTGTGTGTGTGTGTGTGTGTGCGTGCGTGCGTGAGAGAGAGAGCGATTGTGTGTAAGTGTGAGAGAGTGCAAGAGTGAGTTTTGTTTCTACCCCTGCCGTTCCCACACGAGGTTGCCAATCTTAAATGTGATCTAACAAAAGTAAATAGAAAATATTAGCCATATATGCTGTTTATATTGCTTGTAATTGGGATGGAGTAAACATCTGTTGAGTATTTTAACATAAAATTTTTGATTGTGTTGAATTAAAAACCCAAAAATGCAGCGGGTCCACCAGACCCACGAACACTGGCTGAATAACAAAAATATGAACACCACACAAGGGTTAAGGCATTCAGAACAGGCTTGTGTCCTATATTTACAATGTTATCTGCGGAGGAAATGTTTCCTGTCCAAAACACTGCTAACATAACCCTAGCAGAAACAAAACAAGAATTTCTTTATCCAGATTAATTCACAATTTAATCGATTCAATCGGTATGATTCAATTTACAACTGGTATGAAATATTTTTGGCCATAAACTACTCATGTTTTTCAACAAATCTGTTAGAGACAAGGAATTAATGTAGAAAAAGATTCTGAATGCATACAAACCGAATGCATAAAGCCCTAAACACAACGCAAAGAAACTGGTTTGATCAGTTGCACGAGTATAACATAATCCTCAATATACACACAAAGCCAAAACATCTCTTCTCAAACGTCTCTGACGGAGACTCAGAGCGTCTAAACAAATCTTAATTATTATTGTTAACTAAAACCTTAAACAATTATTGAATTTAAGCTATTTGCAACATTTCTCATTTGTCTTGAAGTACTAATATGCAATAAAACCAAAACTTTAATATAGACAGAAAAATGACAAAGACACAATAAAATGACTAAAACTTGAACTAAAATTAAACCACAAGTAAAATACCATTTAAAATACTAGCAAAGACTGCAATAGAGATACTAAAATAACACCCCTAGAGAGTAATCGTGTGATTGATTGCACTGATTTATTTATTTCATTAACATCCATTCATTATCATTTCTCTAGCTTTGCTTCTAGTGGGGTTCTGACCAGTGGGTGTGTTTCATTATAAACCTTCTGTCCTAAATGTGTGTGTGTGTGTGTGTGAGAGATATATAATTTGGATGGCTGACATTCTGACTCTCTCCTTTCATTTCTTTCTAATAAAGTTCAGATAGTCTGTTTCTGCTCTCTGCTCCACGGCTTTTCTGAACCCTTCACGTAATTAGAGAATCAACCCATGCCAGTCGGCCCGCCGCCCCCAAGGGTCCCTCTCCAAGAGTCTGTCAGAGTACCAACACTTTGTTCTTATTAATGCAGTCCTAGCCAACACTTGCCTGATACTTCCACGAGAGAGTCAGAGAGCGAGAGAGAGAGAGAGTGTGTGTCAGAGAGAGAGAGAGAGGGGGAGAGAGAAAAGGAAAATTGAACTTGATAAAGAGGAAAAAACAATTAAGTGTCCACAGTGTTCACCTGAAATCAGACACTCTATCAGATTTTAATAATGCATTAGTAAATGTAGAAATTAATGTTAACCCTAGACCCTTTTTTAGGCCAGCCCCCTAAAATTATCAACTATCATGTTATCAACATTTATTGAAAGTGTCATTTTTACTTTTTACCCCTTAAATGCGACCCGAGACATCATTCACTACCCTCCTCCTCCTCATTCATTTTTTAAAGTTAGACAACAACCTCCTTAGTATTCCTCAATCAATCCATTTTAAACAATATAACAAGAAAAAAAAATTATAATTGAATGCCTGTTTTTCCACTAGTTTGTCGTCAAAATTGTAAAGACCCGAGGTGTGTAAGATTGTACATATTTTTTTTCCTGCACAATAATAAATGAATCTAATGACGAAATAAGTGCAATTCACCTTTATCCCACAAAGTGGCAGTGTCTGATACACAATGATGAAGAGACGTTTCACTCATAGTCACCGCAGGCAGAAAACAAAACAATAATAATCTGCAAAACTTGAAATGGCTCAGATTTACTACAGAGCAAGAACTGAACTCGATCAAATATTAGTGTCGCTGTCACTTGATGCTGGATCTGGTGAAGGAAGCTGTCAGAGATCAAAGTATTTATTTTGAAGACGTTGAAAATGAGTTTTGAGGATATGCGTGAGATGGCGAATATGAGGGAAATGCTGAATGTACTGGGAAATGAGTTCTGACGAGGACAGTGGTGATGGTATAAAACATCTGCTCAAACTGAACCCTTACAAGTTTCAAAGGGTAACATAATATGTTTTATTTTATTCTTCTGTAATTGTTGCTCTAATATCAGGAGTTTTATATATTATCACGACAGGTTAGGTATAGATATAGATCCGGGTCGCTAAAGACCCAAATATGTAAGAATGCTTGGCGAAACAGTCATGCATTTAAGGGTTAAAATGAAAATGACAATAATAAATGCAGGGCATGTCGATTAAATAAAGTTGAAAAAAATATATATTTTTTTATTCTCGTTGCTTTTCTGCGCATGCGTGTCATGATAGCTCTTCGTCAGAAGTGCAACGCTTGTGCTGCATGTCAGCCGGAGGCGGAAGACGATGTAAAATAAAGGACTTTCATGACGTCTCGGGACGTTATCGAAGGTATTTTCTGTGATTTTTTTTGTATTGATTAGTCTGCATTGATTCATTAAATGTATACAATGCATATTGTGAATTCATTTAATAAACTAACCTAGCTTTCCTGGTAGCCTTCAATAAATGAACGTGTCTACGAAAATGATTCATAAAACATAAATATCAGTTATGTTTACTTTCTTCACTGATGAAAATGAAAAAAGTAAATCAGTCAAAGCTCAGCTTTATGGGAAGAGACAGGGCAAGATAAAAGCAGAGAAAAAGAGAGATGTGGGGATAAGAAGAAAGACAAATAATCTACTGCCACTGATATGGTGATATGGATAATGGTGTTATCAAATTTTTTGGCCTTCAGAACATCTTAAAATGCACGAATGTAGATCACAGAAACCAAAATTTTCTCAGGGGGAGCCCCTGAACCCCCCTAACTGCCTCACATTTGGGATCTCAGTCATTATAAAAACCCTACCTAAAGTGTACACTATGCTCATGCAGAATAAGGCATTAATATTTGCCTGTATAAGTAATAATAAACAGCCAATATCCAAGTAATATGCATGCTAACACGCTACTAGTTAATAGTGAGAATTGGACCCTATACTAAAGTTTTACCATTTGTTTCATACCCTCACTGAGGGCTGAGCCCCCCTAAAATGAATCGCCCCTGATGTTAACTAATGTTAGCAAATGGAACCTTATTGTAAAATGTTACTAAATTATCAGTCATTATTTACTCACCTGCACATCATCCAAATATTCAAGGCTTCTTCAGTGGAGCACGAAATGAGATGTTCAGCAGAATGTCCAGGCTGATCTTTCCCATTACACGAACGCAGTGACCGGAATACGACAAGCTACAACAAAAAAAAGAAAGGATAAATATTATGAAAGTCCACTCATGCACTTTATTACAAGTATTCAAAATCAACTTTCACTGAGTTAACTAAACATAATCTTCCCCCTCCATTTTAGAATCTCAAAAACAGAAACAAATATTATAAAATAGCAATCAAAGTATCTCAGATGGAAAAACGCTGCCCTTGCAAAGCGCTCTCAAGCGCCACCAGCTGGCCGTTTTCAGAAGAGCACCAGGTGTTTTTTAGCTGGCTAAAAATGCTTTGATGGACACACACGATAATTTAATATTTATTGTTTGACATATGGCCAATTAGTCTCTGTAGCATTTATGCAAAATACTGGAGCCAAACCTGAGAAAGAAGTCCAGAAGATCCCACAGCGTTCCTGCACACGTCATTTGCAGTTGTAACTCATGGGCGGGGATTATGCTAATTACGAATGAGCGCGCACACGCGTCCGATTTACGAAAGTTTGGAATTAATTAATATACATACGTTTAACTACCTAATCCGTGGTATACAAAGCGATTGTGAATCGCTAGGGGAGTGTTTTCGCAAAGGTCCATTTTACGTGCAAATTACTCAGAATCTCATATATTAATGAAAGTTTAATGAAAGAGGCCCAATAAATGCATTAAACATCTTACCTTTGGGAATTTAAAGGTGCAGTGTGTAAATTCCAGCGGCATCTAGTGGTGAGGTTGTGAATTGCAACCACTCACCCCTCCCTTTCGAAGCACATAGAGAAGCTACGGTGGCCAACACAGGACAAAGATGTCGTCATCTGAGACAGCAGAGAGTGTTTAGTCAATTTTTTTGGTTTTGTCCGTTTAGGGTTACCGTAGAAACATGGTGACGCAAAATGGCGACTTCACTGTAAGGGGACCCGCAGGGTGTGTGTGTAGATAGAAATGTCTTAATTCTCAAGGTAATAAAAACATAACGGTTCATTATGTAAGGTCTTTAATCACCACTGAAAATATATGTTACAAATACAAATATTTTATTGCATTTCTGTCAATTGATCCTTATAAATATTACACACTGCACCTTTAAGAAGTTATTTACAATGATACTTAAAATGATTGTTTTCAGGAATTACATTTTTTTCTGAAGATTTGTCTTTAGAACTTGTCTGGCTATCACAAGACCAAGCTCAATTTAAGATTGAACATTGGTCGGGGGAGTCTGCTCTGTATTTTCCACTGCACACGCGAGCATAAACGCGCATAAATTAAATGACTTCAACCAATCAGACCACAAGAGGCGTGATAAACAAGCATAATTCAAATGACTCTGTACCCAATTGGATATTCCTTCAACCAATCAGACCACAAGAGGCGTGATCAACGGGCAACTACCCATCGCTTCTCTATACGTCATCGTGATAATCCCTCCAATAGCGAGCCAGGTGGATAAGCCCGTCTGTGATTGGTTCCCGCAAAAGTGTAACAGAAGCAGTAGAAATAAATGTACGGGTTTCCAGACTGAGTTGCCGGGCGAAATCAAATCGCTGGCAGATCAGGCTGGGTTTACCCAGTCTACTTTACAACGATATTAAGAAAATGTTTTTAGGAATACAAAATATTCTTAGCTCTATTTTTAAGATTGAAAATAAGAGAATAGTATTCCTAAAGAAGCCATATTCCTGAAGTCAACTATATGGCCACGACTCAAAAGCAACACAAAAGCAAAGCAACACAATTTCGACTCGAAAGCAACACAAACACTATTTGCACCCGTTTGGTTCTGGTCTCTATAAACCCCACCTTCTGAAAAGCACAATGTACTCTGATTGGTCGGCTGGACCAGTGTGTTTGGGAAATGTCGTACCCTTTTCCATAACCAAGTTAATTAGCATAACACACTACTAACTCAACCAGGCCCCGCCCCTTTATTTTGCATATGCCTTGGGTGGGAATGATTTGAATGAGGAACGTTGTTAAGTGTTTGTTTCCCAGTAGAAAACTCAAGAGTAACTCAAATGGAGGTATTTTAGGGAGTTCAGAAACAGTGCGCACTGATACAGAGAATATGACTTTTAGTGCTGACCACTTGTGTTTGGGCAACCTTGTTAATGGCAGGTGTAAACGGGGTCCCGAAGACTCCAGTATTGTTGGAGTGATTCCAGATTAGTTCTGCTGCAGTGTTTAGCACACTCACAGCCTCAAGCCATGTACAGTGACCCTGAATCCTAAATAGGACACCCTGCCTGCTCGTGTGCTGCTGCTGATTCTGAGGTGCTTCTTCCTCTCCGGTCTCGAGTCTGGCGAAGAACCTGAGGACATGAGACACACACTCATGCATCAAACTCTTGTCTAAAGATTGTCCTTTACCCACTTTCACAGAGGTATATGTGCAGAGGCAAGGGTGTTCACTTGTGCATCTGATAAAGCGTCAAATTAACTAACCAAGCGCACAAAAAAAGTCATGATTCAACGACTTAAATGTATTCTAAATTTAGGGCAGGATTTATAATCAATATTTTGAGAGCATACGGGTTGTGCAGAATGACCTTATAAGGAGGATTAGGTGTGTTTAAGGCTAATATAAATGAAAGAAGACATCCAACTGCCCATGGATGAGGTTCAGTGGGATCCTATTTTAAAGAACGCTTCTTTCAAAAAAGGTTCTATATATAATTGATAATTTATTTCAATATTTTAAGCTGCTTAATTCATAAAATGTAAAAAGAAAACAAAATGAATGACTTAAAATTAAATCCATAAAATGACCACATGTGCCAACACATTCTCACACCCAAATCGTCACATATTGACACTTGGTCAGGACCCCTAGGCGTCACTTTTGGAACTACGTTGTTTACCTTATGTGTCAGATCAAGACACATAGTTATTTGCAGTAGACGTGATTTTATAAATATGTATGGAATATAGAATATATTTTGGAGCAACTAACCGCACTCCTACTCATTCTAAACAATATAAAACACGTAACTAAATTAAAGTACAGTCACGGGTATTTATTGCAAAAACTGACCATAACAGTATAAAGGTATAAACTTGTGTTGCATTCCAAGTCATAATTCATACGATATCTTTATGTGAAGAACAGAGTGGACCTTAAATGTTTTAATCGCTGAAACGATCAATTCAAAAGATACACCGGACGCAATTCGTCACGAGCAGTGGCGGCTGGTCAATAGAGGGCGCTGGGGCGCCGCCCCCATCCAAATTCCAGAAATATACATGCATACAAAAATGATATAAAAATAAAATAGTTTACTCATACGACGTGCCGGCTGTTAGTAAAAGCCTCAGCATTTAATAAAAACTGGCTTTGATCGGTTAACTATTTTATATGTTCTTCAATATGTTTCATGCGGTTTCATGCGCGAGGGACGCCGGACAAATGGATGTCTATCTGAATCCAAAAATATATGGGCAACATGTGACCTAAAGCTGGTCTCTAATTGGTTTTTAAAGATCCTCCTCCGGACGCAGGTCGCTGCGTCCCTGGCGAATCAGAATTGGATGCGTGTTATTTTATCCAATCTGATTGGGTCTCGTCACCTGTCGTTCAACTTTACACTCTTGGCCACTAAAGCGAAAGTGCGCGGGCGACACAGTCACTCCGACTCCGCCAAAACCTTTAGGATGATCACTTTCGTAGAGATGGCAGCAGTTAAACCAAACTCTTTCACAAGGCGTTCTCTGGAAGAAAACAAAAGGATAAAGGATCCCGAACCGGACCAACGCGATTTACAAATCCAGCAGCAGCAGGCCAGTGACAGAGGATGAAGCTGCACTCGGAGCTTGTTATGAGAAACGTAGGTGGCTGGCTGGATGTGTTGTTAGCAATGCCCTTTATTGCTTTCCCTGTCTTTTATTTCAAAGTGTCGGTACTGAAGTTTTGTGGACAACAACGGGGGTAAGAGACCTGAAATATCTGACTGAACAATGCAAACGTCATGACACTACTGAGGTGACTGACTTTGATCAGAGAGTCATTGAGAAATTTGCTGGACAGAAAGAAAGGAGAGCAAAATTTATGTTCAAATAGTCAACATGCTAGTCTGTTGTTGCTGTTTTCTTTTGTTTTTCCTTTCCTCATTCAATTATATGTGGGAAATGAATGTGTAAAAAGTGAAGACACTGTCTCGTAATGCTTCTTTGGGTGGCAATGTGTGTATGATCTACGGTGGATGGAAACGATGATCACTTTTGGGGATTTTCGTCACACAAATCAATCATTTGGCGTTGGAACGCTTGGAATATTTGTACTTTTGTGCCTGTAAGTCGTATCTAATAAAGTTGGCTTTTATTAAACAAGATAAAATGGAATTAAAATCAGTCCAAAAGGAATTAAATGTGTTACTGGAGGGGGCAGGGCCATTTTTAGGCATAGGCAAACTAGGGGGTTGCCTAGGGTGCAGGAAGCTGGGGCGCCAATAAGCGTATATCTATAAGTACACTCTAAAAAACTAAGGTGCTACCCCTTTTCCACCAAGGCAGTGCTGGTGCCAGAGCCTAGTTTCAAATTGGTTCTTTGTGTTTCCACACCCAAAGCACCAGCTCCGAGCCAAGAAAAGTGGCTCTTAAGTAGTACCAAAACATTGCTGGGCTAGAAGTAAGAACCGATTACATCAGGCGCTGGGGGCGGGGTCAACAAGACCAACACAAACTGGAGATCTGCCATTGTTGAAATAGCAGCTAATGGAGCTAACAGCTGCTGCTCGTTTGTAATCTCCGTCTATACAAATTATTTATATACAAACATATACAAACAATTTGTTGGATTCGCTGTGTTTTCATTGTGTTTTGATGCCGATGTAGGATCGTAAAGCCATGTGAATCAATAGTAAAGCAACGTTTGCATTGTTGATGGAAGGCTTGTTCGCAGCGGTGCTGTGCAGAGACCGATCCCCGTATGACAACGAGTCCAGCGAGAGGATACGACTCCTTATGCTTTCGATTCACTCATTCGTTTTTTTTAAATATCATACGCTGATCATCTGCGCAGCGCCGATGCATCTCGAACAAGCCTGGTGTTTGTGTTTCCCGCTGCCTCGCTAGCGTTGCTGAGAAAGATGAGACGTATACAGTGACGTAAGACATGGCTCTGTTGTGGCTCTCAGCATGTGGAAAAGCAAACGGTTCTTAGAAGGCTCCTCAGTCGAACCAACTATGAACTGGGACTAGCGCTGGCTCTGAACTAGCACCCGCTTTATTCTGGTGGAAAAGGGGTAATAAAGCACCTCTGAAGAACCGCTGAAGAACCGCTGAAGAACCAAAATTGGTGCTTTATAGCACTAAAAAAGGTTCCCCTATGATTACTAGCCAAGAACCATTTTTGGTGCCATATAGAACCTTTTTTTAGTGTAGTTTTTTGTGTGTAATGGGTGTTATTGCCGCCCCCACTATAGTTCCTCCACATTATTGGATCAGAGTACCTTCAATCTGACGATTCCTATAAGCCATTGGATCAGAGAACTGTCAATTATTGTCAAAAAAGTTTGCGTTTGGAAGGCTCAACACCACCATTAGATCAAAGAGCTCGGTCAGTGCTTTGGCAAGGTAATGCTTCTTTTAACCATACAGTAAAGCTAAATTCAAACTAAAGGCCAATTAAAAAACAGGTATAGTAAAAAGTGCACAAATCTGTATTTTGTTAGGGCAGTTTTTGTGGCAGTCGAGAAATCACTCTGTGAAATGGGCATATAGCATTTGCGTAGTCTATGTTAGAGGCAAAATATAACTGCCAATCCAATAGGATTTCGCCTAGGGTTTCAGAATGGCTAGAAACGGCCCTGGATACTATAGAACAAAACTTTAATTCAGGGGACTCTAAAAAATTGTGGGATGCTATGAAGTTAGTAACCAATATGGCACCCCCCTAGGAAAAGGCTTATAACTAGCAACGACCAGCAAAAAAACAAATGACCTAAATGACTTCTTTCTAAGGTTTGAGTCACCGGCAGAACCAATGTGCACTCTGGACTCGGGTCAGAGGCTAGAGGTTGCGCCACAAAAATGCTGGGTTAAAAATAACCCAAGTTGTGTTGAAAATGGACTAACCCAGCAATTGGGTTGTTTTTAAACCAGCATTTTGGTTGTTTTAACCCAGCGGTTGGGTTAAATGTTTGCTTAAAACAACCTAATTGTTGGGTTAAAACAACACAATTGCTGGGTTAGTCCATTTTCAACACAACTTGGGTTATTTTTAACCCAGCATTTTTTAGAGTGTAAGGGCGTTATTTAGAGGTATATGAATTTTTCCCATGCGCTTTGCATTGCGGTAAACTTTTATGATTCATAACTCCGAGTGAGGATTTCGCAGAAACTCGTGACATAGCACATTTGAAGAGGCTGCCAGGCCCTGTAAGAAGACACATCGCAATGGGGTATAAGTTGTACCCCATTGACTTATAATGGGGAGAGATGTCCCATTAAACACATGTGTTTCTCTTGCAATGGGAACTTGCATATGGATTTTGTATTGACCACAGCTCTGGATCATAGTGTCAAAGAAACAAGGGGGTGGGCTCAATTTACTCAGACAGCCAATCACGATCTCAGGATCATAGTGAAGCTATCAAGCCACGCCCTAGCAACCATTTATAATTCCCTAGCAACTGATCTCATAGACTTCCATTGGAAAAACATCAAAGGGATATCTTTTGATAGAAGTGTCATAGAAACACATGGGTGGGTTTGTTTGACTCAGGCCATCAACAGCCAATCACAAATCACCTTCAACACTTCCTAGCCACGCCCTAGCAACCATTGTCAAGCACCCTAGCAACACAAATCCACAGAGGAATATCTTCACATCTGAATGTCATACTAAAAAATCTACGGGTCCTGATGGAATTTCTGCTTTTCGGCTAAACATTACACTTATTCGTATTCTTTCAGAAATCTTTGGATTCACATATCATTCTTTGTGGGAAAAAAAATCTATAAATCACGGCAGTTCCCAAGAAAACTTGCACAGCTGAGAATTGTGATTTTAGACCTGCGGCTTTGACTTCAAATATTATGAAATGCTTTGAAAGAGTTGTTATAAATGTTTTAAAGGATCAGGTTAAATCATTCCTTGACCCATTTCAGTTTGCATACAAGGTTGGACGGGGCACTGAGGATGCTATTATTTGTATCACTCATTTGGTGAATAGCCATTTAGAAGATTCTCAAGCATATGCTCATTTACTTTTTTTTATAGATTACCAGTAATACACTTCAACCCAAGATACAGATAAAGAAGTTGATAGAGTTGAATCCATTCTGCATTACACTGTAAAAAAATGCTGGGTTAAAAAACAAACAAACAAGATGGTTTGAAAATGGACAAACACAGCAATTGGGTTGTTTTAACCAAGCGATTGGGTTATTTTAACCCAAGCGATTGGGTTGTTTAAAAACATTTAACCCAACAACTGGGTTAAAACAAACCAATTGATTCAACCCAACTTGGGTTGTTTTTAACCCAGCATTTTTTAGATTGTAAGTGGTTTTATTCTTTTTTTAACTAATCGCACACAGCAGGTCAGAGTTAATAACTCCTTAAAAAATGCTCGGTTAAAAATAACACAAGTTGGGTTGAAAATGGACTAACCCAGCAATTGGGTTGTTTTAACCCAGCGGTTGGGTTAAATGTTTGCTTAAAACAACCCAATTGCCATCCAAACGCTGGGTTAAAACAACCCAATTGCTGGGTTAGTCAATTTTCAACCCATCTTGGGTTATTTTTAACCCAGCATTTTTTAGAGTGTATTCTGAGGCGAAAACTATTAATATAGGGCAAGGTTGTGTCAGCTCACCCATTTTATTTACACTATATACTAATGAGTGAGGAGAATACATTGCTACACTCTAAAAACTGCTGGGTTGCTTTAACCCAAATTTGGGTCAAATATGGACAAACCCAACCTGTGGGTTAAAATGTAATGTAAAAATTTAAGCCAGCGGTTGGGTTTGTCCATATTTGACCCAAATTCGGGTTAAAATAACCCAGCATTTTTAGAGTGTAGTCAGGAGAATACATTCTTCATCAAATTTTCTGATGACACTGCAATATTGAGTTTGTTGAATAGGAAAACAAAACCTTTGCAGTACTTTTCTGATGTTGACAGGTTTGTAGGCTGGTGTGATACTAATTCTTTGATTTTTAAATGAAACGAAGACAGTTGAAATGATTTTTGATCCTAGATCTGCGGGGGACCACAGAATAATAATACATCGTAATATTATTGAACTGGTTTCTTAGGTGTTTACGTGGACAATTTATTATGCTGGTCTTCTCTCATCAACAGTCTGTGTTCTAGATTGTAGCAGAGGCTATATTTCCTGCGAAGGTTAAAAGTGTTTGAGGTGAACCAGAAGATCTTGTTTTTGTTTTGTCAGTCTGTATTTGAGAGTTTGATAAGATATGGTATCACTGCATGGTATGGAAATCGGACTGTTCAATCAAAATCTAGCACGACTGGTACATACTGCTCAAAAAATTATAGGGTTGGAGGAAAAACGAACCATAGAAAATACGCCTAATAGAAACATGCAAAGATCAGAAACACATGGTTTTTCAGGCAATTCAAAAAAGGAATATTTCACAAAATTGCAATGTTTTTTTTCGCATTTACAGGTCACCTGGCATACGTAAAAGTCACATGATCATTCTTTAAAGACTGCGTGGTATGTTTGGACAGAAGACGAGACAGAGTACTTTATTAAACTCATAAAAGACAAAAGAATCACGGGAATACTGGATTCTAGACAAAACATAAATGCCACAATTGAGCAAGACCTTGAAGCAGATATGAGGGAGAAACACCTGACACGTATAAGGGGCTTTCATTGCCATTAAAGGATTAGTTCACCCAAAAATGAAAATTCTGTCATTAATTACTTACCCTCATGTCGTTCGACACCCGTAAGACCTCCGTTCATCTTCAGAACACAAATGAAGATATTTTAGTTGTAATCTGATGGCTCTGAAAGGCCTCCTTTGGCACAATGCACTTTACACTCTCAAGACCCTTAAAAGGTACTAAAGACGTCGTTACAAAGTCCATCTCACTACAGTGGTTCTACAATAACTTTATGAAGCGATGAGAATAGTTTTTGTGCGCAAAAACCCCCCCTAAATAACGACTTATATAGTGATGACTGATTTAAAACACAGCATCATGAAGCTTCGAAGCGTTATGAATCAGTGAGTCGAATCATGATTCGGATCGCGTGTCAAACCGCCAAACTGCTGAAATCGCGTGACTTTGGGATCCAAACCGCTGAATGGACTCACTGATTCATAAAGGCCTGTACACACCGGGACGAATATCGCGCGCTTATCGCCTTATTGTTTTTCGTGACGTTTTTCGGCGCGTCTTTAGTGTTCACACCCAAGCGTTTTCCACTGGTGATGCGCCGAGTGAACGTGCACATTCAGTAGATGGCGCTCCTGGTACACAAGGTGGTGCTGCGGCACTTTACGCTTCTGACACTCGCTTGTCACACAGAAGAAGAGGAGAGACGGTATTTACGTGCTTGCCAAAACTACAGATATATTATGTCTATGGCCAAAACCATTCACACACACTTTTTGCTAACTGGCAAGCAGCATTAGCAGCTCATCTTCTTCTTTGTCTACTTACTACTTCTTCGTCGTATCAATGTGTGCTCGGCAAGAGCATTTTGTGCTTAAGCGTCATCAAGTCGTGTTTTACTGTCACTTCAGCAACTCCAGGCACTTGAACAAAAGCGCTGATCTCATTGGTCGGCCAGTTTTTAACGCACCGCGTCAAAATAAAAAAACAAACCTGAGGCGTTTTTATTAAATGGCGCTTTTACACCTGCCGTTTTGCACGTCGGTGTGCACACTCACATTGGCGCCCTTTGTTTAGTCAGGAGGCGTTAAATGTCGGCGATAAACACGCGCGAAAATCATCCCGGTGTGAACAGGCCTTAATGCTTCGAAGCTTCATGATGCTGTGTATTGAAATCGTCATCACTATATAAGTCATTATTTAGGATTTTTTTGCGCACAAAAACTATTCTCGTCGCTTCATAAAGTTATTGTAGAACCACTGTAGTGAGATGGACTTTGTAACGACGTCTTTAGTACCTTTTAAGGGTCTTGAGAGTGAACCGTGCCATTGAGCCAATGGAGGCCTTTCAGAGCCATCGGATTTCAACTAAAATATCTTCATTTGTGTTCTGAAGATTAATGGAGGTCTTACTGGTGTCGAACGACATGAGGGTAAGTAATCAATGACAGAATTTTCATTTTTGGGTGAACTAACCCTTTAATGCTTGGATAACACACCTACGTCTCCTTTCATTAAAATAATGGCTAGTGTGGTGGCTATGATATAACTAAAAACCTACCAACATCCATCGCCATGATCTTTGGAATGACTTATCATGAAAAAAAAAAAAAAAGATTTAGTCGCATGCCATCGGTTAATGGAAACGGCATAATTTCGCAATAGTTTTTTATCGACATTTAGAAAGTATCGCAAATCTGTAATGGAACCCCGGCTATTGTTGTCACATGACCTCATTATGTTGCATGTTTAATTCAGCTAATGCCGTCCATATACTGCATGTCAGAAAGCAAAGTCTTTGTTTTAACATTGCATTTGAGAAATAAACGTCTGCATTATGTTAATCAGTCTTAATTATTTAGATTCTGAAAGAAGAACAAAGAAAGAACATTAAATGAGGATTTTACGACAGACGGAGAGGTTGTGCGTTCACGTCACAGACCCTGAAGGAAATAAAATCTTCTCAATGAACATGTTCCCCGCCTATTTCTGTCTGAATCTGCACATCATTATATATTCATGAGGCTCTCGTCACATGGCATGGATGGAGATTCACCACTGATTCAGAATACATTGCAGGGAATATATTGATGCATGTGTATAATGAAAGAGACAAATGAATGGGTGAAAGGTAATGCTGTTGATGGGAGGTGGGGAATGTCACTTTGTTGCCATGAGGAAATTACTTCAATGACACAAATCACACACAAACACAAACAAGTGCTTTATCACAGAGCTTCGGGGGAACTGCACAGGTAATTACTAAAGAACAGAAAACACTGATGATCTGATTGGGTATTGATTGTGTGTGTTTGTGTGTGTGTTATTGCCTCTGGGTGGTTTGGTTCCCATTCAAAGGGATCAAGGACAGGGAATCCAAACGAAAGGTTGGGAATATGTTTGTATCGCTGGCGTGCTGTACTTCAATGTTTACAACAAACATTAAAAAAATCCCCAGAGGCCTTCGTGATTGCTGTAGGTTCACAAAACTGTACTTACTTCGTTTTATGCGAGCAATTCATGCATTGATTTTATGATCAAATCTACAAGTTAAAAGAGCCGTGCGGCGGCCAAATGCGATTTCCAACCAGAATAATTATCTTCATTAGCGGTAATGAACCTGCTGCTTCAAATTAGGTTTAAATAGTGTGTGACTGATGTTCCCTGGTATTGGAGCAAAGATTTTTTTGTGCATCAATTGATGATAAATGGTCATGTGTTGAGTCTTACCTTGAGAACGGTTCAGAGTTTCTCTTAACAGGCTCCTAAATGCACCAATAAGACTATCAGTTTAAAGAAAAGCTCACCAAAAAAAATACAAACTCGACATCATTTACTCACCATAATGCGCTCCAAGTCTTTAAAACTGCCTTTCTTCTGTGAAACACACAACATGAGATGTTTAGCAGAATGTTCTGCTGTTTTTCAAAGAAATTCAATGAAAGTCAATGTTTTTTTGGGAAAGTTTGGCGAGTTAGCTTTAACCGTTTCCTTTTGATAGATGCTGTTACTACACTGTAAAAATTGATCGTGATTTTAACGGTAAAAGACTGTAAAAATGCTACGGTGAAAAATAGATCATTGGTTAACAGAAAGTTTCCGGTTTCTATATACGGTGAATAACTGTAATAGATCTAACCTTACATTGAATTTTACAGTAAAATACTGTTAAATTGACAGTTTTTGGAAGTGGAAAAGAACGCCATTGTGTAATTTAGAGTGAAAAAATGTAAATTCACATTCCCAGAATTCCCTGCACACTTCACATTTGATGTATTTTCGTTGAAATAACTGTTTCTTCTTAGTTTTTTAGTTTTAGGGTTTTATGTTACGTTTAATGTTGTTACAGTAAATTAATGTTTATTGCATTTTTTAAATGTCATGTGTGTTACCATGATGGTGTTTAATGGTGGATGCACCTTCTATATATTAGTGCTGTCCTCCACAAAGCTTTGATTGTGACTCTCATCTCCACTGTGATTGGTGGTTGTCAGTATATATCAAAGGTACATAACATATATTAGTATTTCAATAGGTTGGAATTTAACATTATTTCAGTGAATGCATTTTTTTTTTTACCATACATTTTTTATAGTGTACATGTAATTATTACAATATAAACTTTAAAATGATAAGGATTTGAGCTGTAAAATAAACAGGTTTTAACCGTAATTATTGCATTATAAACCTTTACATTATATGGTGCTGTCCCATAAAACCTAAAACGTTACTGCCGTACTTATACGGTAAAGTTACAGAGGCAAAAAGCATCTTTCTCAATTGATGGCCAAAAGTGGCAGCATTTAAACAAATTATCCGGTAACACTTTAGATTAAAGCCCAGAAAGTACTGCATAAGTAAAACATTTCATTTTTTTAAATAAACTTTTCATAACAAATACTAACGTCCTGACAGAAAGAAGCATGGTTTTTTTTTATTCTCTTGCTTGGCTTCTCCTCCTCTTGTCCCTCTTCTTATTTTTCATTATTTCCACTGACAGATCTTAAGAAGGAATTTTGCTATGCTGTATTAATATTTATTAAAAGAACACAGAAATACTCTCACAATTTACTAATCTTTTCACTTCCGACCAACCAACTGTCACCAGCGCATGTGAAGCTTCAAGCTTGTATATATATTTGATTTATTTATGTAATTATTAATTTTAAGTATTTATTCTGGATATATATAGTTGGGGAAAAAAAGTTGTGAAGAATAAATCAATTGAAATCGTTACTCCATTTTCGTTTGGAGACTCAGGCGATGGTTTCTTCCTGTGACAGAGAAAACAAAACCCTACACACACACACACACACACACACACTCCCACACAGCAGCGGCACATCAGACGCTGATTGATTATGTTGACTGTGATTGTATGCGTGCGTGTGAGCGTTTAAAAGTGTGTGTTGTGGCAGAGATAAACAAAGGGAAGATAATGAGTATTTTTCCTTCATGAAGTGAGAATATTGAAAGGGTAATACACAACCTCATGAATTATTCATAAGTCATAAAAAGCCAAGCACAAATCCCACCCCTTCAGGCGGAAGCCAAACTCCAGAGCCAAATGATCGTGATTGGAGAGTAAATCAACTGACATCATCATTAGTGTGGCACTCATTACCATAGTTTCTAATAAAAAAAAAAACAGTTATATTAATATTATTACAATAAAACTGCAATTAAAGAAGAAAATAAAGATTTTCACCAGGGTGGTGATAAAGCAGATGAAAAAAAACTACGAGATGCGACAAATCAATCAAAAACCACAGCCAATCAGAACAGCATGTGGGCGGGCTCTCGTGGCAAGTGCACAGCACCAGAGATTATGCTGCCTTCACGTGCTATCGGAAATTTCCTAATTCCCACTTTAGAAGTCGTGATTACGAGCTTGTTGCATTCAAGTGCTTTGTTGTCGGAGTGAACCGGAATCATGGTGGACACCAGGTTATTCTTGCCTATTTATTGGGAAAATCTTATTAAAACCAACATCATGTGTAGTCTCCCATGCACCGACAAACATATAAACATTACAGATAGTCTGCTTTCTGCTGATTCTGTCATTTCAGTCAAATGCAGGCTATTTTCGCTGTGTACCAAACATACAATACGCTTCATATGATTACTCTTACATGTAAATATGTACTACATTAATGTCAAGACAAGACGACCTAGCTGTTTTGGAAAAAAAAAGCAATAAAACCACACCTGCCACAGCAGTCTAGTGCTCCCCGCCACCATGTTTAAAGCTTATGACACGCCCATCTCGGGAATTGGGGTATCAAAATTATTTCCGAACTTCCCAGTGGTAAACACGACATCAGAGGGCGTTCATGTGCAATTTTTACCTAGGAAACTCATATTTACGATAATTCCGATGGCACGTGAAGGCAGCATTAATCCTGACGGCACTCGCACGGAAATAGATAAGTACATAATCAAAATCACAAATATCACGCCATTTAAACATTACTACAAATACACACTGAGTCACTAAGACAATCTTTGTCATAGAATAAACCTGTTTGTTCACAGTTTGAACGTTCTTGTTTCCATTTGTTTAATTTCAAGATCTGAGGTGAATTATCCATTGTTGCTTTTAGTAAGACCTAGTTAGGAGCACTAAATGATATTCAAAGTCACATTACACGCTTTTAACATTAAATAAAGCACATAAACATGACCTGAGATTATGTTTTATGTTGTTGTCGTTCCAGCCGCAACGTCGCAGAAATAGAAACCGTTTCTAAAATAGATTCATCGCGTGTCGTCGTCGCGGCTGGTTAGGACAAAAACTCTAACATGGAAAAGATACCTTTTATCGTGTGTCGCGGCGTCGCGTGAAGTTAGGACACGGTGTAAACCTCACTCCTCTGACCTCAAGGGACGCTCTAGCGACTGATGCTAGAGCCTTTAGCCTACTTGATAGAGTGTCTGACTCTCATGCCAGCGGACCCGGGTTCGAGTCCCCGCTTGGAGCGGGCGGTTCGAACAGGAGGGGTTACATTGGTGCCGTGACCCGGATGGGAGTGATGTTTAGGGGGGTGAGTGTAACGGAGGCCAGCTAGTAGTTGCTGTGCAAGTAAACCTCACTCCTCTGATCTCAAGGGACGCTCTAGCGACTGACGCTAGGGGTTGCAGCCTTTAGCCTCCTTGTTAGAGCGTCCGACTCTCATGCCGGCGGACCCGGGTTCGAGTCCCGCTTGTAGTAGACATCAAGCACCACGGCAGCACCTTCTGCATAAAAAAGTCTGAATTTCCTCATAAAATGTAAAAATCTATGTCTTTTGCACAGGTGGCCCAGTAAAATAAAATATTCATGGTGTGCAAAACCATTTTAATTCAAATGCAATTAAATTTCAGCTGGTCTGTATGGCTATATGTCCCACACAAGGACAGCCGAGCGAGGCTTTTATGTTTCTAATTAAAGGTCTGTAACAGCTTTACATTCAACACAATGGCTGGACACACTACAGGATCGCCGCTCATTTACCCCAGAATTAATTACCTTTCCGTATGAAAGAAAAAGAGGAAGCGAGCGACTGAGGAAAGCTCCATCATGCTCAATGAAGCAGGCATTATCTATCTGATGTTCACCCTCCAACAATCACTTACCGAGGAGCCACTGATTGAAAAGAAAAGGCTAGCTGATCTTTAGAGAGCACGTGACAGTCAATAGCCACTTATTTAGAGTAGAATGGAAACCAACGGTAAATGTGGCACGGTTGCATGTTAATCATGCTAAGGTGTAGGGCTAGAAGAGGCTTCTTTATGGAGGTGTTTGAAGCAGATGGGAGGAAAACAATTTAGCCTTCAAAAAGGAAACCTGTGAGATGCAATAAGTGTGCATGCACACATTGAAGGCTCTTTTCTGTGCGACTGCAGGGTGAAACACTCTTATACACGCCTGTTTATTAAGATGTGACTCACACACTCCGCATCTCTGAATGGATCCACGAGTTTGGCTCTGCAGCATGAATAGCCTGCTAGCGCAGCGGCAGGTCACTGTGGACGTGCATGACATGTCAGTGCTTTTATTCAGACGCACCGTAAGGTTCAACAATGATGGAATTGGAGGGGAAAATCTGGATGGAAAACAGAGGACTAGAAAAATTAAATATAGGCTATACAGCGCAAGGTTCTCGAGGGCATGGAAAACCTGGAAACGTGTAATGAAATGTTAAAAGTCATGGACTTTTCTATAGCCGATGTAAATTTCTCTGGTTATGCTGTGTATGGAGGCTCAGGAAGACAAATCCTCTGTTGAAACATTCAAAATCTCAGGATGTTTTTGTCTTCTTGGAGACTTTACACGACTATAATAGCTTAAATCTCTTGATTCCAATGACTGGTAAAAATGTAAATCATCCTCTGCAAGCTCTATTAAATATTTATGCAGTAATCATGAATGACTTCAGAGATCACATCTGGGAAAATGTGGGATTTAAAATCTAATTCTACTTTGCAGTCCAAAGCAGTTAGTTCGTGCAAACCTTGAATTAGCAACACAAAATACACAGTAAAGTTTACTCAAATTACTTTGCTCACGAATCAAAAGTTTGCATATGACTACACAGACAAGCTTGGTGAAGCTATCACACCTGCGGGATGTGTAATGCAATTCTAAATGAGCATTTTATTATACGGATGGATGTATGGATGGACGGACGGATGATAGGGATGAATGGATGGCTGGATGATAGGGATGAATGGATAGATGGATGGATGGATGGACAGATGGACAGATGGACAGACGGACGGACAGACAGATACGGATGAATGGAAGAATAGATGCGGATGGATGGATGGATGGTGAATGGAGGATGGATAGGGACAGATGGATAGATATGGATGGATCGATGGATGGATGGATAGGGATGGATGGAAATGGATGGATGGATGATAGGGAGGGATGGATGGATGGTGGGTGGATGGATGGATGGATAGGGATGGATGGACATGATGGATGGATGATAGATAGGGAGGGATGGATGGATGGATGGATGGATGGATGGATGGATGGATGGACAGAGATGGATGGATAGTTGGTGGATGGGTGGATGGATGGATGGATGGATGAATGGTGGGTGGATGGATAGGGATGGATGGATGGATGGGGATGGATGGATATTGATGGATAGTTGGTGGATGGATGAATGAATGGATGGATGAATGGTGGGTGGATGAATAGGGATGGATGGATGGATGGATAGGAATGGATGAATGGATAGATATGGATGGTTGGGGGATGGATGGATGATAGATAGGGAGGGATGGATGGGTGGTTAGGGATGGATGTATAGAGATGGATGGATGGTGGATGGTTGAGGATGGATGGATAGATATGGATGGATGGATGATGGATAATAAAAAAGGGAGGGATGGATGGATGGATGGATGGATGGTGAATGGAGGATGGATTGGGACAGATGGATAGATATGGATGGATGGATAATAGATAGGGATAGATGGATGGATGATAGGGAGGGAAGGATGGATGGTGGGTGGATGGATGGATGGATGGATGACCGATAGGGAGGGATGGATGGATGGATGGATGGATGGATGGACGGAGATGGATGGATAGTTGGTGGATGGATGTATGGATGGATGGATGAATGAATGGGGGATGGATGGATGGATAGGGATGGATAGTGGATGGATGGATGGTTGATGGATGGATGGATAGATATTGATGGATAGTTGGTGGATGAATAGATAAATGGATGGATGAATGATGGTTGGGTGGGTGGGTGGGTGGGTGACTGGATGGATAGGGATGGATAAATGGATAGATATGGATGGATGGATGGATGGATGGATGGATGGATGATAGATATGGAAGGATGGATGACAGATAGGGAGGGATGGATGGATGGATGATAGATAGGGAGGGATGGATAAATGTGTAGAGATGGATGGATGGTTGAGGATGGATGGATAGATAGGGAGGGATGGGTGGATGGATGGATGATAGATAGGGAAGGATGGATGATAGATACGGAGGGATGGATGGATGGATGATAGATAGGGAGGGATGGATGGTAGATGGATATATAGGGAGGGATGGGTGGATGGATGGATGGAGGGATTATAGATAGGGAAGGATGGATGGATGGTGAATGGAGGATGGATAGGGACAGATGGATAGATATGGATGGATCGATGGATGGATGGATAGGGATGGATGGACATGGATGGATGGATGATAGGGAGGGATGGATGGACGGGGATGGATGGATGGTGGGTGGATGGATGGATGGATAGGGATGGATGGGCATGGATGGATGGATAGTTGGTGGATGGGTGGATGGATGGATGGATGAATGGTGGGTGGATGGATAGGGATGGATGGATGGATAGGGATGGATGGATGGATAGGGATGGATAGATATTGATGGATAGTTGGTGGATGGATGGATGGTCGATGGATGGATGGATAGATATGGAAGGATAGTTGGTGGATGGATGAATGGATGGATGGATGAATGGTGGGTGGATGAATAGGGATGGATGGATGGATGGATGGATGGATGGATGGATGGATAGGAATGGATGAATGGATAGATATGGATGGTTGGGGGATGGATGGACGATAGATAGGGAGGGAGGGATGGGTGGTTAGGGATGGATGTATAGAGATGGACGGATGGTGGATGGTTGAGGATGGATGGATAGATATGGATGGATGGATGGATGGATGGATGGATGGATGATGGATAATAAAAAAGTTATAGATGGATGGATGATAGGGAGGGATGGATGGATGGATGGATGGATGGTGAATGGAGGATGGATTGGGACAGATGGATAGATATGGATGGATGGATGGATGGATGGATGGATGGATGATGGATAATAGATAGGGATAGATGGATGGATAATAGGGAGGGATGGATGGATGGTGGATGATCGATAGGGAGGGATGGATGGATGGATGGACGGAGATGGATGGATAGTTGGTGGATGGATGGATGGATGGATGGATGGATGGATGAATGGGGGATGGATGGATGGATGGATAGGGATGGATAGTGGATGGAGGGATGGTCGATGGATGGATAGATAGATATTGATGGATAGTTGGTGGATGAATAGATAAATGGATGGATGAATGATGGTTGGGTGGGTGGGTGGGTGGATGGATAGGGATGGATAAATGGATAGATATGGATGGTTGGTGGATGGATGGATGGATGATCGATAGGGAAGGATGGATAACAGATAGGGAGGGATGGATGGATGTATAGAGATGGATGGATGGTTGAGGATCGATGATAGATAGGGAAGGATGGATGGTTGGGGATGGATGTATAGAGATGGATGGATGGATGGATGGATGATAGATAGCGAGGGATGGATGGTTGGGGATGGATGGATAGGGATGGATGGATATGGATGGATGAATGAATAGGGATACATGGATGGATATATAGGGAGGGATGGATAGATGATAGAGATGGTAAAAAAGTAAAAAATATAAAAAAAAGGTACTTTTTTTTGGATGTGTACCATGATATTCTTAGAGGAACCTTGAAGTACCTTAATACAGAGTTACATGAATGTCAGTACCAAGGTATTACAATCTGGAAAAAAGTTTCTTACCAGTTGTAAAGTTTCTGTGCACGTAAATGTCAGGTGTGGAAATGTGTGTTTCAACTTCCTGATGGCAGAAAGATAGAATAAACGGTCTCTCACACACAAGAACACACAGAGTTCACCATCATCATGCATCACTTCAGAGGAGAAACGTCCTCTCACTGATTCTGCAGACTGACAGGATTCTGGCGAGCACCTGTTTGGAGATGACCTCATTTCCTCTCGGCGTGGGGGAGATGGCTGTGAACGCTCCTGTAAAGCGTGGACGCGAGAGATATGAATTAGTTAACAGTCCCGGGTGAATACCTTTCATTCTGAGCTCTCATGTGTTCCAGTGCTCAATACTGATTTGTGCTTTTCCCGAAGCCTGATGGAGAGAGAGAGGAGGAGGAGGAGGAGGGAGAGCGATGCCTGTTTTTCTGTATCATTCATGAAACACCAACACACAAAGGCTTTCATGGTCTCTCGGGCTGTCAGTGGAGGTGGAGTACTACAGGATGGAGAAACCGGCTTCCCACAGGTCACTGGTGTGAGTCAGCAGAGCTGTGAATGAACAACCTCGAGGAGGCGGAAACAACCCCACACCATCACGCTATAAGACCAGAGCATGAGATGTGCGATCATTCATTAAGCTCTACACCATGTGAGCGCAAACCACATCATGAAAAACTAGATTCTTACATTTTCGGAAGAAGATATGAGTGGTGCTTGCCACAGGTCATAAGTACCGACATCAATACCAAGTCGCTACTGAAATTTTACAAAAAAGTTTCCCCTCTAGCATTTTGAGCGTGTTAACAACACGTAAAATATGCATATTTCATACATCATATATTTCACATACACTCACCTAAAGGATTATTAGGAACACCTGTTAAATTTCTCATTAATGCAATTATCTAATCAATCAATCACATGGCAGTTGCTTCAATGCACTTAGGGCTGTGGTCCTGGTCAAGACAATCTCCTGAACTCCAAACTGAATGTCAGAATGGGAAAGAAAGGTGATTTAAGCAATTTTGAGCGTGGCATGGTTGTTGGTGCCAGACGGGCCGGTCTGAGTATTTCACAATCTGCTCAGTTACTGGGATTTGCACGCACAACCATTTCTAGGGTTTACAAAGAATGGTGTGAAAAGGGAAAAACATCCAGTATGCGGCAGTCCTGTGGGAGAAAATGCCTTGTTGATGCTAGAGGTCAGAGGAGAATGGGCCGACTGATTCAAGCTGATAGAAGAGCAACTTTGACTGAAATAACCACTCGTTACAACCGAGGTATGCAGCAAAGCATTTGTGAAGCCACAACACGCACAACCTTGAGGCGGATGGGCTACAACAGCAGAAGACCCCACCGGGTACCACTCATCTCCACTACAAATAGGAAAAAAAGGCTACAATTTGCACAAGCTCACCACAATTGGACAGTTGAAGACTGGAAAAATGTTGCCTGGTCTGATGAGTCTCGATTTCTGTTGAGACATTCAGATGGTAGAGTCAGAATTTGGCGTAAACAGAATGAGAACATGGATCCATCATGCCTTGTTACCACTGTGCAGGCTGGTGGTGGTGGTGTAATGGTGTGGGGGATGTTTTCGTGGCACACTTTAGGCCCCTTAGTGCCAATTGGGCATCGTTTAAATGCCACGGCCTACCTGAGCATTGTTTCTGACCATGTCCATCCCTTTATGACCACCATGTCCCCATCCTCTGATGGCTACTTCCAGCAGGATAATGCACCGTCACAAAGCTCCAATCATTTCAAATTGGTTTCTTGAACATGACAATGAGTTCACTGAACAAAAATGGCCCCCACAGTCACCAGATCTCAACCCAATAGAGCATCTTTGGGATGTGGTGGAACGGGAGCTTCGTGCCCTGGATGTGCATCCCACAAATCTCCATCAACTGCAAGATGCTCTCCTATCAATATGGGCCAACATTTCTAAAGAATGCTTTCAGCACCTTGTTGAAGCAATGCCACGTAGAATTAAGGCAGTTCTGAAGGCGAAAGGATGTCAAACACAGTATTAGTATGGTGTTCCTAATAATCCTTTAGGGGAGTGTATGTTGAGCGCATGGACACAATGGGCAATCAAAGACATTCACCAATCAGGCATAACATTATGACCGGTGAAGTGAATATCACTGATTATCTCTTCATCACGGCTCCTGTTAGTAGGTGGGATATATTAGGCAGCAAGTGAACATTTTGTCCTCAAAGTTGATGTGTTAGAACCAGGAAAACTGGGCAAGCGTAAGGATTTGAGTTGATGCACGTGGGGAGCGAAGGCTGGCCTGTGTGGTCCGATCAAACAGACGAGCTACTGGAGCTCAAACTGCTCAAGAAGTTAATGCTGGTTCTGATAGAAAGGTGTCAGAATACACAGAGCATCTCAGTTTGTTGTGTATGGGCGACATAGCCGGTGACCAGTCAGGTGCCCATGCTGACCCCTGTCCACCACCAAAGTGACACGTGAACATCAGAACTGGACCACAGAGCAATGGAAGAAGGAGGTGGCCTGGTCTGATGAATCCCGTGGATGGCCAGGTGTGTGTGCGTGGCTTACCTGGGGAACACATGGCACCAGGTGCACTATGGGAAGAAGGCAAGCCGGCGGATGCAGTGATGCTTTGGGCAATGTTCTGTTGGGAAACCTTGGGTCCTCCATCCATGTGGATGTTACTTTGACACATTACCACCTTCCTAAGCATTGCTGCAGACCATCTACACCCTTCCATGGAAACGGTATTCCCTGGTGGCTGTGGCTCTTTCAGCAGATAATGCAAAGCCACAAAGCAAAAATGCTTCAGGAATGGTTTGAGGAGCACAACAACGAGTTTGAGGTGTTGACTTGGCCTCCAAATTCCCCAGATCTCAATCAAATAGAGCATCTGTGGAATGTGCTGAACAAACAAGTCCGATCGTTGGATGCCCCACCTCGCAACTTACTGGACTTAAAGTGCTGCTAACATCTTGGTGCCAGATACCACAGCACACCTTCAGGGGTCTAGTGGAGTCCATGCCTCGACGGGTCAGGGCTGTTTTGGCAGCAAAAGCGGGATCAACACAATATTAGGTCATGTTATGCCTGATGGTTGCAAGTGTTGAGCTCATGAACACAATGGCCAATCAGAAGTGTTTATGAATCTGCTCAACAGCGCTCAAAATTCTCAAAATCGTCACATTTTTTAAATTTCAGTACCGACTTGGTACCTTTTGACAACACTTTTCCATTGACCTAACACTCTGATGATACATGATACTACATAACCTGCCCACAAATAAACATGATGCATCTCAGCCTTTGTTAATGGGTCTTAAAGTTTTTTTTTTGTCACACACTTAAGCACTATTGTATTCTCCCTTTTTTACATTTCACAGTCAATAATACAGCATCTAACGACTTCATCTTTTACACATTTGATGCTGTTTTCTGAGAACTGTAACCCACTTACACAGAGTTATTTTTATTCTCCTCAGTTTTAAAGGGAAACCTCCTCCATAGCTCCGTCTCTCTTCACTCATCCGAATAAAAATGACACACTTCACCACATGATTGTTGTTGGTAGCATTGTGTTTTCAGCGAGGAGCAAACATGCTCTAATTTATGCATGGAAACGGTCGCATCTAACCAGGATAAGACATGGTACAAGAGACTGTACAGCACAGCTCAGGTCTTAAATAACAGATCTCTTTCATGTCTCACACTGTAAAGTCAAGACTCGTGTTGTAAATCCACAGCTCAAATTAAGTGCAGTGGCCTGTTTTATGCCTCGCTGATAGCAAACCTGCCGGCTTCCCGGATGGAAATAGAAATCCGCAAAGCTGTGATATCTGCGAGGTAAAGCGCGGGGCTCAGGTCACGGACGGCTTTCTCTGGTTGTTTCTGCACACAGGTCTGAACTGAAGCGCAGAGGGACTGAATCAAGGACTGAGTTTGGATTAACTGTACTGAAGAAAGACCACAACTAATCCAAAACCACTTTATATTACAGGGCTTTTCATTCACCATAAGTTATGAATATAATTACGGTTTCTTGGATGATGATGATGATGATGATGATGATGATGATGATGATGATGATTGTTATTATTATTATTATATAATGCCAGGTATCCGCAAACATGACAATCCCCTTACGAGGGATCCCTTTCCTAAAATATAAAAATAAGTATTTTTTGTCATGTATAAAGACTTGTATAAAGTGTATAAATATTTTTATGTTGTGTGATAAATAGTTAACTTTTTTTTATAAATTCAATTAATTAAATGATTAGTTTTGTCTTTTAATAGTGTATCTTTTCATACCCGTATATTAGGGCTGTCAAAAGATTAATCGCGATTAATCGCATCCAAACTAAAAGTTTGTGTTTACATAATATATGTGTGTGTACTCTGTTAATTATTATTTATATAAAAATACACACACAAGCATGTATATATTTAAGAAAAAAATATTATTTTTATATATAAAACATTTATATTTATATATATTATAGATTATATAAATGTATATACAGTATATACATGCAAATATTTCTTAAATATATACATGAATGTGTGTGTATTTATATATAAATAATAATTAACAGAGTACACACACATATATTATATATATATATATGGTAACAATAATACTGTTTAAAGGAATGATTAAAATGTATATTTTTATTTTTCAGAAAACTATGCATATTTGTTTATTTCTTACAAACTACAGTTCATATTTTTTCTTAAAAGAACATGCTATATTTTTTATGTATGAAATGTATGTTGCGTAAAATAATTAACATTTTAATCAATTCAATTAATTAAATGTTTTGTCTTTTTTCTACCCAATATTTTTTTTTTCAAATGAATTAATATAGCACTTTTAAAAATAATACATATTTTATTGTAATAATTAACAATAAGGTAATTGATACATTAAAATTATAAATAAAATAATTGATAAAATAAATTATAAATTGATAAACAATAAAACAATTCTGTTGCAAGGAATGAATGAAACAAATATTGATTTTTATTTCTCAGAAACGATATGCATATTTGTTTGTTTTTCTTACAGTTAAAAGACCTTTCACATTTAAAAAAAACCCTTTCTGAAAATATTTTATATATTTTTTTAATAAAATATTTAATTAAATTTAAAATAGGAATTCTTAAATGTTGTGTAAGAAAAATAGTTAACATTTTAATAAATTCAATTAATTAAATGATTAGCTTTGCCATTTTATAGTAAGTGTTTTTCCTACCCAATATTAGATAAATATATATGATTCCAATATATTCGAATAATACATTTTTAATAACAATACATATTTTATTGTAACAATAATTGACAAATTAATATTTTATATATTAATTATTAATTAATAAATATATTAATATTTGATTTCCAACCTCCGGGGAATCAGCCGTTTTAAACAAACGCTGAACAGAGGAGAGACTACTGCAAACAGAGCGCGTAATAAAACAAGAATCAACATCGACTTTTTTTGGGACTTTAGCTTATTCGCTGTATCCCCCAGAGTTAGATAAGTCCATACATATTATTCTCATCTCTGTGCGTGCCATAACTCTGTCTGACACACCCACCGCTAGCCTAGCTTAGCACAAAGACTGGAGGTAAATGGCTCCAGCTAGCCTACTGCTCAATAAGTGACAAAATAACACCAACATTTTCCTAATTACATGTTGTGATGTGTGTAGTTACATCTTGTACGAAGACCGACGGAAAATGAAAAGTTGTGATTTTCTAGGCCGATATGGCTAGGAACTATACTCTCATTCCTGCAAAATAATCAAGGAGCTTTGTGCCGTCCCATGGATGCAGCGGCGCAATGACATTACACAGCGACTGAAAATAGGCTAACTTCCGTCAAACATACCAAAGTGAGAACCTGCTTGCACAGAGAGTGTGCTGGGGACTATTTTCAGGCGCTGCGTAATATCATTGCGCCGCTGCACCCATGATACGGCTCAAAGTTCCTCGATTATTAGGCTAGGCAGGAATGAGAGTATAGTTCTATATAGTTACCTAGCCACATCGGTCTAGAAAATCACAACTTTTAATTTTCCTTCGGTCTTAGTACACGACGTAACTACTGTAAGATTACAAATTTATACATTGTTATATCTAGGTTCCAATGTAATAGAATATAACTGAAAACATTATCTATATTTGTGTTTTACATTTTGAAGTAAACTTGAGGAAATTCTAAGGAGATTACGTCAGGCTGTGTTTGAGACATTAAGTCTTTTGTCTTTATGCACTTCCTGACTATTTACCATGACAAGTTTAGAGCAATACTGCCTGAGTGATTGGATTAGCATCTATGCATTTGAATGACACTGTTATGCTGATTGAATTACGGCTGATGAGACAGGAATGTTTGGGGTGTGTCCCTATTTTCCTATGTCTCCTCCCCTGCTGTATAATCCCTCCCCCTGAAATGTAGATAAATTGCATTAGTTTGTACTGTTAAATCAGACTGTTTTCGGACGACCTGCAGCACAGAGAGTTCTCATTAAAAGAATAACTTCTCTTTGATCCCGAAGTCTCCTGGTCTTCATCTTCTGAGTTACTTTAGAACACTGTTAGACATTTCTGTAATTTGTACAGTTATTTACTATATATCACCCAGTATAATACTGTAAATTCTCTTTACAGTAAATAACTGTAATTCCCGTTGCATCATGGGTATTTTCTATGACGTCAAACACCAAATACAGTGATTTCCTGTATTTTTTAAAAATAAAGTATAATACTGTATTTACCACAACGGCCTATTTGGCACAATTGGGATCGACAGAATGTGCTTTAGATTTATATTAGGAACCACCAGTGCAGCGTTGAAAGTTTCACCCGAGGAGAGAGCTCACGGTTCCAGAGAACATATGTGTCCGGACACCCTGCGAAGATTTTTTCATCCCCCGTGAGAACGGCAAACAAGCAAGGTAAGTGTGATTTGTACTATCCGCGGTTGTCTGCACCCCAATTTTAGCTTGTCAGCATTGGTGCTAAAAACTGAGGTAAATCTAACGTTTTATGAATTTATTGAATTAGATTAGGAACCGGTGCAGCGTTGTAAGTTTTGCCCGAGGAGAGAGCTCACAGCCCGGACAACATACTTTACATAACGTTAGGTTATCATTTGCTTAAACTTTGCTGTTAAAAACTGAGGCAAACCTAACGTTTTATTTAAAAAAAATGAGTTTATTGAATTAGATTAGGAACCAGTGCAGCCAGCGTCGTGTGTAACGTTACTGCCCGAGGAGAGAGCTCACAGTCCGGACAACATACTTTACATAACGTTAGGTTATCATTTGCTTCAGCTTTGGTACTAAAACTGAGGTAACATAAACCTAACGTTTTATTTTTTAAAAAGACTTAACGTTAGTGAGTTTCTTGAATTAACTTTACCAATACAATGAAGATTTTGTTTATCGAGCATATTAAGCGTACATTTAGGACGACGTTAGTTAGTAAATTAACGTTGGCCACTAGTTGCAAAAATAATGTCGTTAACAAACAAAGTTTACATTTGGATTGACATTATTTATTTTACATTTTAGATAAGAATACCAGGAGCCTGCCTGTGCTGTGCGACACTGGAACTCATACAACGGTAAGTAACGTTAGTCCTCTTTGTTTCTCCACATATTACTGATAATTCAAAGTTTTTCTTGTGTTTTAGTCGGGTCTGTTTAACAGAATCACAAAATTATTTAGTTTTTCCACCTCTTTTTAGCTGTAACTAGCCATGTACCATGTTTTTTTCCATAAATTATATTATACTAAAATAATCCAAAACTGTGTTTGTCCAGGACTGACAGATTATAATTTTATTTTCTGGAATTGAAGCAGTCCTGGACAATTTTTGGATGATTTTGGCAGATGAAATATAATTTATGAAAAAAACATGGCAAAACTTTAGAATAATGTTGCTCAAGTGCAAACCTGAATACATTTCTGAACACAAAAGAAGATGAAGAATGTTTGTAACCTAACAGATTGAGGCACCATTCACTTCTATAGTAATTTTTTCCTACCATGGAAGTGAATGGTGCCTCAAAATTGTCTGTTTACAAACATTCTTTAAAAGGTTTAGAACAACAGGGCGAGTAAATGACAGAATTTACTTTTTTTTTTTTTTTTGGTGAACTATCCGTTTAATGACGGACCATTATTCTAAAGTGTTACCAAAAACATTTAAAGCAAAGGCACTAAGGGTGATGAAATTTAAAATATTATTCTCTTAATTTTCTCTTGCTTTAAGTTTTTTTCGTGAGGAAAAACCCAGAGGAGGGAACAAGATGCACCACCAAAACCGGAGTGAGTCGGAAGACCGGGGAAGTTGTGAACAGGAAGACAACTGTAATCAACAACAGAGTGTCATCCTTCCTTCGCCACCTAATGGAGTTTGAATGGAAAAACTTGGACTTGGTGAGACACTTTTTTAATAGGATATGTAATGTACACAGACACTTACGCTGCATTCACACAGGGCGTCATGCCGGTTAGAAATTTTGTCTGACCTGAGACAGTGCCGACGCCACGTGACAGTGGCGTATGGCATCAAAGTACCGCGAGAGCGATTCGAGAGCAGTCGGCTAATACAGCCAGTGCAGTTTCTCCAGAGCGACTGCACGGACTTTGATGATGACACAGCTGTTCCACGATTGGCCAGATTCTCCGCATGACAGCGATCACATGTGTTTCGTTTATTCTAAAACCTTCAGTTCCTCTAATGCGCACAAATCTCTTTTTTATAACAGTTAAATCTCTTTTCATGTAGTTGCGTTGTTATATTGTCATGTTTATCAAAATAAAACAGATGAAAAACGTAGACCCCCACTTCATTGATAGTTTAGGCTTGTATGTTAACTTTATTCTTGTACAAACACACGCTGTATTAAGTAGTGCATAAAGTATTACATGACAAAAAATGTCTCTGAAACATCTGTGCATTGACAAATATTGCATTTATTTCACTTCAGCTGATAAAGTGTGCAAACACAGTGCAAGCATCACTGCGGGAAGCAGAAAGTGTCAGACTTCACGTCTCCGTTTGCAGCTCCTCCTCGCCTGCACGCGGCTACTCTCGCCGATTGGTTGCATCCGGCCACAGCTGATGTCAAACACACCTTTCAACTTCTGCCGCTTGCAACGTGAGTGAAGCGACGCGACGGAACCCACAATTCAGTTCAGCAACGCATGACGTCAACCATTCAAAGTAAATGAGAAGCGTCCCGTGTGAATGCAGCATTAAGTTTGAGGATACCTTACTAAAGCTAATGCAGTATACATGTAATCCATCCTGCAATAAAAGGTTACATTGTTGTTTTTGATTAAATAGTTTGTGAAATCATGTTGAGGTGATTCAGTAATATTACTTTTTTGGAGCATGTAGTTTGTGCTGCTGCTACTATTATGTACTAACAGTTTTCTTTAGTTTTTTACTCAATATCAATTTCGTTAAGCTAATAACAGAGACACCTCTCTAATATGCAATCAGGTTCAGCATCACTACAAAGTACATTCTTCAAAATATTCATAACATTGAATCACCAGCTAAAACAAAAACTGAACATTTCATTTCACATCTTCATGAAGGCATTGCAGGACTGGATTAGACTAGACAGCATACGTTTAGCTAGGTGTACCTCAAAGTGTTAACTGTCTATAAAATAGTATTTTACCATTATGATGAATTGTAATGGGATTATTATTTTTTATTAAATTCCAACAGTGTAAAATGTTTGTGTATACTCAAATTGTATGACTAACTTCATATCATTCTTATCTAGAGGGACTTCTTGCCATAATGGAGCAGAATCCTGGTTCCTGTTTGAAATCATCCAATGTGGAAGATGGCACAGATCGGTACAGGCATGAAACTTGTGTTTGTGTTGTGTTGTGATAACTTGTTTCAGAATTAATTTGCTCTTTGTTTATATTTTATTCATGTATATGTGTATTTTGCACCAAAGTTACAGTATTCTTCAACCAACTATTTACAGTATTCTACCAACTATTTTCTGCAGAGTTTTTAAAATTGTAGCTCAAACAATAGTGTGTGGCGCTAGCAAGGTCATGGGTTCAATTCCCAGGGAAAGCAAGAACTGACAAAATGTAAAATGTGTATCTTGAATGCAATGCAAGTCGTCTGCCAAATGCATAAATATAAATGTAAATAAAATGTAAAATAAGTGATATTGAATGCACTCTGATTACTTTTATACATGATTTTCTGATAAGATTTGATTCGAGGATGTTTTAAAGTGAACTTTTTCCACACATTTACATGTTTAAGTTAAAGCACTTAAAGGGGCTATATGCAACTTTTTCCCAAAAATAAACGTAACAATAGCCTTTTTATTTTACCATTTATGACTCAAACATCTCCTGATGAGCATACTGACACGTTGTCCGCTCACAGTGGGTGCACCTATAAGCCTGTATCCTATTTTTCCTATTTTCTGGCGGGTCGTCTTTTCCCGCGCTGTCTGCGGATGTGACGTCACCACCGCTGCGAGAGCGAGCAGAAAATGAGAGCAGTTCTGTTTTTTGGCCACAGGTGTCAGTCGCGAGTTTAAATTTCAGAAAAACGCATATAGCCCCTTTAAAATGTTTTAAATAAAGAATTTTATATTTCATAATAATTGTCTGTTTGGATTACTTCTGTAGGATAGATTAATGTAAGAATTAATGTAATTCAGTAAGTATTAATTATTGAATAGGATTAGGATTAATGCACTGTTAACCAAGGTTTACAGTAACAGTACTGTATTACAAAATTACAGTAACATGTAGTTACTGTAAACTGAAATGCGGTTATTGTACTGTAAATCTCAAATACAGTAACTTACTGGCAACAGTGTTGCCAGTAAGTTACTGTAAAATCTCTTATAAATGTCTAACAGTGAAGATAAAAGTTCACAACACTACACACATCACAACATGTAAATAGGAAAATGTTGGTGTTATTTTGTCACTTATTGAGCAGTAGGCTAGCTGGAGCCATTTACCTCCAGTCTTTGCGCTAAGCTAGGCTAGCGGTGGCTCAGACAGAGTTATGGCACGCACGGAGATGAGAATGGTGTGTATGGACTTATCTAACTCTGGGGGATACGGTGAATAAGCTAAGGTCCCAAAAAGTCGGCATGTTCCTTTAAATGTTGTAAAAGTGATGCAAACCACAACAACGTTCTTCAGCAAAATACAAGCAGGCCCAAAAGTTACGTAGTTAGTGCACCTTTAAACAAAAATACTGTTGCAAGAATTTTTTTTACTGTTAAAAGACCTTTTGTATGTTTTTAATAAAATGTCCTGCAAGGGGTGTCTAACACCCTCTAGTGGCCCTATAATTTGAAAAACTGTTAAAAATGTTGTTTTGTCTATTCTAATACTAAGTACTATCAATACTAAGTACTCTAGCTTTGCCTTGTTCTCCACAACACCTAGCATCCAGAGTCACTTTCCCTCCACAGCTTCATTCTGTCCTCGTCTCTCGCTCTCTCTGACACGCTCAGCAGTTGTTGGTAGCAGATGGTTGTCCTTTTCTAAAGGAGCAATAACAACAGAAGTTACTCTCTCACACACACACGCGCGCACACACACAGAAAAAAATCTAACTGTCACCAGTGACTTTGTACCTTCTCAGGATGAGAGCAGCAGTTTACCTGCAGGCAGAGAGATTTCATCCTTATTTAAACACAAATCAAGCAAATAATGTTTGTGTTCATCACACTCACCGTGTATTAAACAATGAATGTAAAGGTGACTCTCTCCTCACAGGACTCTTCATTTCAAACTCTGTTTATTGCTAATTGGAAAAATGGGGAGTAATATGGAAGTATATTATGGGAGTAATAGATGAATGCAGTTATAATGTGAATAAACCATGATAATATTCACATTTGCCCTCATTGGTGGTCACGTTTAAATAAAGTTAAACTGCATATTACAATCATAATCATCAATAACATTAACACAAATGTGCTTTGGTAACCGACAAACAGTTATAAGGTAACACTACAATAAGCTTTAATTTGTTTACATTAGTTAATTTATTAACTAACATAAACTAACAATGAGCAATACATTTGTTACTGTATTTATTAATCTTCGTTACTGTTAGTTAATCATAATCCAGCTGTTCATTGTTTGTTCTTGTTAGTTCACAGTGCATTAAATAATGTTAACAAATACATTTGATTTTAATAATGTATTAGTAAATGTTGAAACTAACATTAACTAAGATTAATAAATGCTGTAGAAGTGTGGTTCATTCTTAATTCATGTTAACCAAAGTAGTTAACGTTAACTAATGAAACCTCATTGTAAAGTGTTAGTTAAACAAAAGGCACTAGAACCCAATTTTTTCATCAGCCTTGATTTCTGAAATATTTCTCAATTATTTAATCTGTAAGGGAAAAAATTCATCAATAAGAGTTTTAAGCCTTGAACTAAACCAACCTGCCTCGAAATGAAATCACAAGATTACAAACTTTAATTTGAAGAAAAACTTATCTAAAATGCTTAAAATTATTTTATTTATTCATTATAATTTATAATTGAATTTTTTATTTAAAAGGTGACTTGTTTATTTGTAAAATAAATAAATAAATAAAATAAATAGTCCAAAGTTTTGGATGTCTCGTCCATAGACTGACCACACTGCAAAAATCATAATCTTACTCATACTTGAAAAACAAATACTTGTTGAATTTACACAAAAAAAGCAGCGTCCGTCAAGTGGTTCCACGCAACTATATTGAGTAATTTTTTTAAAATAATAATAATAATTTTCTTAGTTACAAAAAATTCAAGTAAAGCTGACAACATTTCTTTGAGTAAATACAAACCATTTGAATTTGTCACTGTTACCTACACTGTAAAATCTAACAGTTGTAAGTACTAAAAAAAATGAGTTCACTGCACTCAAATATTACCGAATGTTGCGTGGACACAATGACTGAAACAGAACTGAATGAGTTATAGAACATATCTAGTTCCCAGCATGATAATTGGATAATTATTGTATTGTTAAGTGATTAAATAAGTGAGAATTGCGTATTGGTGGTGACACCTGATGATGGTAATGAGCAGAATCACTGAAGGAAAGAGAAACACAACTACAACTGACTTCAGCCACAGCTTTAGATGAAATCAACTGAAGATTAAAAGAAGACATTAAATCAAAGAATCAAAGAAAATTTGTCACAATTTAGATGCATAATTTATTCATGCCGCAATGCATGCTGGGAGTTTTGATCGGTGGTACCCAGCATGCACTGCAGCATGAAGCTTTTCATTGATTGCCACCATTGTTGAGATTCATACGCAGATTTCTTGATCTCTGTGTGTCCAAGTAATGCCATAGATTAAAACCTTTTGAGCACTACAGGATTTTGAAAACTTGCATATTATTCAATTACCACAACAGTGCTGGATCTCGTGCTGTTGAATCATGTAGCCACTATCATGAATAATACAAAAATGAACAACACAATACCGCTATAACCAGAGCAGAAGACTCTGAGTAAGATCAGTGACTTAAGCCACTACATGATGATTATACCAACGTTTTTGTATAGCCAACATCACCTAATCGCATTTTCTCTTGCCATTCCTTACCATAACGAATGTGCTTTCTAAACACAGTTAAAGCAGCCAGAGAAATAAAACTAATGTCAAAGATTTAAGGGTCAAGAGCCCAACTAAATCAAACACTCATCACCATCATGGTGACTTAAATTAAACTATTATTTTCATTAAAACAGAAATGACAGAAATAAAGTCAGTCTGGTTAGTAATGTGTGAAGCTGGTAGTGCTGTTTGTGGAGTTGTCTAATCCTCCTCTGCTGAGATCTTCGGAGATTTAATGTCTTCTTTTATCTTCTGTTATTTAATCTAAAGCTGTGGCTTAAGTCAGTTGTAGTTCTTGTGTTTCTCTTTCCTTCTGTGATTCTGCTCATTATCATCAGGTGTTCATAATCAATGCTCAATCATCACTTAATTAATCACTTAATTGCTCAACTGCAACATATATTAAGAATCATTAAAAAAATGTCTATTAGTGAACTCAACTGAAATGAGCTTAGAGTACTCATAACTGTTGGTTTTTAAACTCAAATTATTTGAGGTAATAAGTTTCCTCAAATGTAATGAGTTTGCTTAACTCATTGGGTTTGACTTTGTGTGTGCTATTGTGAGCTAGTAGTACCTAGCAAGCTCTCTGAGTTCATTTAAAGTTTGTAATTTCTGTTGTTTTACTCATTATAGTGACATTTTAGCTATAAAAAGTATTTGAATGCAGTGTAAAGTTTAACTGGATATTAAGAAATATCCTTAGTTTAGTGGACTCAATTAAAATAAGTTCAGAGTACTCATAACTACTGTTTTTTTTACTTCAATTAAGTTTGTTAAACTCAATTGAATTGAGGTAATCAGTTTCCTCAAATTAAATGAATTAGCTTAACTTGTTGGGTTTTACAGTGTAATATTTATATGTGCAGTTTATTTATTTAATTTATTAAATTTATACAAGTTTATTTTGTAAGGTTAACACATTTATCGATTTAATTTACCTTATTAAATTAACTATTTGCTCTACAAGTGTAAGTAGAAAACTATGAAAGAATAACAAGCATATTTTTAGAAACAAAATGCAAAAATAACTCATTGGACAAACTTAATTTAATTGAGGGCAGGAATTCCATCCAATAAATGTGTGTATATTTATTCTTCTGCATAATGGTAACAAAAATCACAGAAACTTCTCTAAATGTCCAACATAACTGAACATTAAACACTAACATAAACTAACAACATCTTTCTCTCTACTGAAAAACACATAAAAATAACACTAATCCCTGAATTTACTCTTCTAGCGCAGTCCCTTGCAAAGCATGCTGGGAACTACAGATCCACTGCCAGGTTGTTATTTTCACTCAGCAATGTTAAGTTGACCAAACAAACACTTATTAAGTAAAGCTGACAATACTCATTTTTAGTAGAAACAACTCAGTACATTTAAGTTAATTTAGTTCCATGAGTTTTTTAAGTAATGTGAACAAGGGTGATTTGAGCGCAACTAACAACAGTGAACGTTTTTTTTAGTGCAGTATTTTTCGGGCACAAATATCTAAACAGACACATTTACTTGAGATGCAAAATTACTTTAGGTATCAGGTATTGTTGCCTGACAAATGTACCAGAATTATGCTTAAAACAAGTACAAATATCTGCCAATGAAGTCATAAAAATGAACTTTATTCAATTTGAATCATTCCAACAGCAAACACTCAAAAAAATGATATGTGGGTTTTACTTAATTTTTTTATGTCAACAGGTTCCAACTAATTGTTTTATGTTGAATTTAATTAAAATTGGTTATTTCAGTAAACTTAAGGTTTTTTTTTACGTAAGGTTAATTCAATGCCATTTAGTTAAATCAGGTTAACATTCTTAATTTTGTCCAAAACTATTCAATAGAATTATTTAATTATTTTTACAACATTTATAAAACCAAATTTTTACAACATTTATATTATTGGCTAGTCAGAAGATGGTTTTGTTACATCCATAGCATGCCCAAAGTAGTTGTTTATTATTATTAAAACAACTTTAATTGTTATTAGCAGGTCCTCACCCCAAGCACATGCTCTACACTTCACCACAATGGTAACCTCCAAAAACACTAACATAACAAAAACTTTTAAATACCAACATAACAAAAAATTAAGCATTAAAAAGTCTCTCCATTTTCTCATCTTGTTAAAAATGCATCAATTTTTTTTTATTTAAACATTTACTCTCCGAATTCAGCCCCTTTGCAGAGCATGATGGGAAGTGAAAGTCTTGTTTGATTGGGTTACATGTTATTTCAAAATGAAAACATCAAGTTATGTCAAAGAGTAAAGGTTTTAAGTCAGTTTAACATGAATCAATTACATTTGAACCAGAAACCTGATTTAATTGCGTTAAATCAAGATGAATAGCTTAAATAAAGTGAACAGCATCATAAAATAATTTTTTGAGTGAACAATCTAAGTGGCCACCCACACAGAACGCGGGTCAAAAAGTGAAAAAGCAAGGTTGTCAGGTAAAACAAGGTAAAAGTTTAACTTTTTTATCCTTGAACGCAACTGCAAAACATGCGCGAAGCGAGTGAAATGGTCAAACACGTCCGTCTTGTGCGTTTACATGGAAAAACAATGGAAAAGTAGCGCAGTGGTTGGGTTTACACTGTCAAGGTTCATCAGTCCACTTGGAAACAAAATCACTGCCACAATGAAGGAAGAGCTGATCGCTGCATCCCTTGTAAGCATGCAAGCTTTGAGACATCTAATCTTTCAAAGTTTTGCATCGGTATATTCTGCCATGTGTCTGTAAAATGAATGTAAATACAGTTGTCATACAATATAGCATAATATAGCATTTTGCAGTATATGTGTTGAATCTCTGTGTTGATTTATGGCTGTTGATTATAACTCCGTGCTGCATCAATGTCTCAGCGCCGGGACACATCAATAACTACTGACAAAATTCATCTTGCCAGATTAAATTGACAGACGGTAGGCGGGGGGTGGCGTCCCACACGTACAATCCAGCCTATCCGCAACCTCATCTTATTATTCCCAAAAGCTTATTAAATATAAAACAGACACCATTTATCACGGCGCACAGCCCGACAACAGGATGCATACATCACGAGAAATGTCAGCGAGAGGGTTTATTTACACTGTCTATACGCTGTGTGGATGTTACCAGCTCACCTCTGGGCGTCCCGCTGACAGAAGACACGTTTCCTGTGGGGTCCAGGGAAAAAATGAGCTGTTGTTATAAAAAGTGTGTGTAGCCACAACAAATAAAGATTTATTTGCACTTTTCAAAAGTCTGTTTTGTTGGATAGTTTAACTATAGACGCGATGAAACGTCAAAAAGTCATTTCGTTTTGCTAAATTAAAGAAGCCACATTATGCCTTTTTATAAAGTCTTGATTCAACACATTATTTTTCACATATTCTCCATTGTTGCAGCACCTCTATTCCCAGTCTGTCAGTAACGCTCTGTTTAGTTCCCGTCTCTAGGAAGCCCCTCCTTCAGAAAATAACACTGTGCTCTGATTGGTTGACTGGACGAGTGTGCTGTGATTGGTCAACCGCTTTGAGCATTTCGGAAATGTCATTGAATGTTATGGAATTGGATTAGAAACAGCACACAGTGAGTTGAGTAAAACTGTGAACTGGAATGAAAGGAAGTGGAATAGACTGGACTGCAATTCAAAGAAATGTAACAGGTAATGCATTTTGGGAAATGAAGTGGGTCGATACTGATATTAGGGCGTAAAAAAGAGTCAGATATTGCTATATCGGCCGATATACTAAAGTACAGTAACAGTCAGAAGTCTGGACACACTTTCCCATTGGTAGAATAGAGTATACATAATATACATTGTACATAAATACAACAGAACAAACATTTAAATGAAATAAACTTTTCAGGTTTTTTTATGGGTCTAAACTAGATTTTCAGGTACAGAAATAGTATTCAAATATCACTTCATTGTATTTTGTTATCTCGTCTTTTATGAGAAAACGCTTCCCTGCCATTGACGTGATTTTTCCGTGTTTTCACTGTTATCCGGTAGGGGGCGCTATTACACATCTCCTGAATGAGTCTCCAGATCAAAACACAGGCGAAGAAGAACGAGCAGATTCATATGTAAAATCATCAGCCAGATCATCCTGTAACCCAAGTCTTGAAGCTAAGCAGGGCTGAGCCTGGTCAGTACCTGGATGGGAGACCTCCTGGGAAAACTAGGTAGATGTGTTAGTGAGGCCAGCAGGGGGCGCTCACCCTGTGGTCTGTGTGGGTCCTAATGCCCCAGTATAGTGATGGGGACACTATACTGTAACAAGCACCGTCCTTCGGATGACATTTTAAACGTTAAACCGAGGTCCTGACTCTCTGTGGTCATTAAAATCCCAGGAAGTCCTTTGGAAAAAGAGTAGGGGTGTAACCCGGGCATCCTGGCCACATTTGTCCATTGGCCTCTGTCCATCATGGCCTCCTAATAATCACCGATTGGCTTCATCACTCAGTCAGTGTTAATTTCGTTGACAAATAATTTTCGTCCTAATTTTCGTCAACAACCTTTTTTCACTGACGAAAACGAGACGATAACTAAATAAAAACTAGTGTTGGATGACAAAAACTATAACGATAATCAACTGTCATTTTCGTCAACAAATAAAAACGAGACGAAAATGTGAGGGAGGGACGATTAGGGAAGAGATCCAGTCAGAACTGATGTCCTGAGTAACAGATGCGCACATTTGATCTGAACTGATCTAACCGCTGGAAAACACGGCACTGTTGCGCTTCTACAGGCTCATCCCCAATCCAGCGCTCCAGAGCTGCTCACAATCAATGAATAACACACATTTATGCCACACAATTGTGTATGAACTAATGCTGATGAATAATTACAATGTTTACTTTACGATGCTTATATAGTAATATGTTTTGACGGTTGTAACAATGCAAATTTTATCTCCTGAACTTGAATGAGCTCCTGCAACTGCAACAGAGGCGCAGACATTTAAAAATAAGAGTCCCGGTGTATTTCCAGCTTGTTTATAATTAAAAGTCACGCATTATATATTTGTTTTTGCTTACACAATAAACTGCATTTCATTTAATTCTCATTTAATTCATAGTCAGGCAGAAAGACCAGTATTTGACACATATTCAATAAAGTATCAGGGTTATAATAGTTCACTATTATAGATGCGGCCATTAGTAATGATGATCGCCAGCTGCGTGCCGTCGGACTCGTGTCTCACGGAGGAGTGACGGGAGTATAAAGGAGGAGGTATAAAGCGACGACAGAGAAGGACGAGAGAGGACCAGGCCTGGACTTTAATTTGTATTTTATTTACGTTTTGTTTATGTATGTGTGTCTTTTACTTTCACTTTGTTTGTTTGTTTATTTGATTAAAGTTTATTGTTTATTGTTCGCCGGTTCCCACCTCCTTCTTCCCCGAAACGAACATACCTCCCTTCTATATGTAAAGCGCTTTGAGTACCCAGAAAAGCGCTGTATAAAGGTAACAAATTATTATTATTATAAAACAACGCAATCATCAACATTAAATGTGGGGTATCATCAAACGTCCAACTTATTTTTTTAAACTTTGGCCAATGTTTAGCATGGGAATCCAAGTCTTTAACAGTGTAAAGAAACTAAGAATGCATGAAATGGCATTATACCCCCCCTTTAAACAGCATATAAATCAAAACTGCCTAATGTTACTGAATTAAATGTGGACCCAGGACGAGCTCTAGGACTGTGAAGCTTTGGGAGTGTTGATGGACTCCATCTGTGTTTTGATCATCGTTATGAATCCCATCTGTATGCAAGTTAGTCGCAATTTGCTCAGCTTTTTTCTCAAAATGTAGCTTTTTTTCATGAAACATACCCACATTCAAGAAGCTAGAAGAAAACACTTGGGGTTACTTGACTGTAACCCTGTTCCCTGATAAAGCGGAACGAGATGCTGCATAAGCTTATGCAAATGGGGATGTCTTTGACATAACCAGCTGTGAAAATAGTGTGAAAACACGTCAATGAAATTGACCCGGGAGGTATTTATAGCCTCGGCTGGTGACGTCATAGGCGCACCTGCTGCACGAGGCTATAAATAGATGAGCTTCAGCTGGAGCAAACCAGATCTTCTTTGTTTGAAGACCAGTCCTGAAACATCATCAGCACGGCCTAGCAATGCAGCATCTCGTTCCGCTTTATCAGGGAACAGGGTTACAGTCAAGTAACCCCAAGTGTTCCCTTTCAAAAGCTACACTCAATGCTGCATAAGCTTATGCAAATGGCAACGAGAATACCCACGCCGCCGTGCTTGATGGTGCCTGGACCCCTTACGGTTGTGTAGGTGTGCACAAGAACGCAAGAAGCCTCGGCATTAGCCTGTGATATCGACTCAAGGACATGAGAGCCCGGAGTGGCATGAGCATCCAAGTTATAAAGTCTTATGAATATGTGCGGAGAGGACCAACCTGCCGCATCACAAACACTTTGTAAGGGAGCACCCCTTGCTAACACAGTAGAAGAGGCGACTCCCCTGGTGGAGTGAGCCCTTAATCCTATAGGCGAAGCTTGACCGCGCGCCTCATAGGCAAGAGCAGTAGCATCCCTGACCCAATGTGACATTGTTTGGTGGAGGCAGAACCTCTGTTACGGCCCCCATGGCAAACAAACAGTTGCTCTGACTTACGCCACTGGCTAGTGCGGTGGCGTAGGCCTGAAGAGCATGGACTGGACACAGTCTATGAAGTTTCTCCTGATCCGGCGTTGTGAACGGCAGAGGGCAGAAGGTTTCAAGAGTGACAGGATGTACAGTCGACAAAGGAACCTTAGGCAGGTAGTCAGGGAGGGGATGCAAAATCACTTTCACCAAACCTGGGGCAAAGTCTAAGCAGGATGGCGATATTGACAGAGCCTGCATGTCCCCAATTCTTTTCAGAGAAGTTATAGCCATAAGAAAAACCATCTTTAGAGTCAGAAGTTCGTCAGACGCTGATTCTAGAGGTTCAAAGGGGGTCTCAACCAGACCCTCGAGGGCTAAAACTAAGTCCCATGAAGGGATCTTGGCTCTTAATGAAGGCCACAACTGCCTGGCACAACAAAGTGAGCAGGCAGAAGATGCCTCCCAAGCGGCACCCCATCCACCAGGGCATGGCAAGCCAAAAGAGCGGCCACATAAACCCTGAGAGTGGAGGGGCAAGCTAATGTTTCAAAGGGGGTCTCAACCAGACCCTCGAGGACTAAAGCGAAGTCCCATGAAGGGATCTTGGTTCGAACAGGTGGCCTCAACCGCCTACCCCACGAATGAAGCGAGCGAGTAGAGGATGTCTCCCGAGCGGCACCCCATCCACCAAGGCGTGGCAAGCCGAAAGAGCGGCCACATGAACCCTGAGAGTGGAGGGACAGGTGCCTGATGACAACTTTTCTTGCAGAAAATCCAGAACTGAAGTTACCTGGCAGTTGACTGAATCTACATTGTGTCGTACACCACCTTTCAAAGACACCCCATTTATTAGCATAAACTTTCCGAGTGGAGGAAGCTCTAGCACTTAGGATGGTCTCAATAACTGCAGGCGAAAGCCCCGTGTCCCTCAGTTGGTGCCCTTCAGGGGCCAAACATGAAGGTTCCACAGGTCGGGCCTGGAATGGAATATCGTGCCCTCTGCCTGAGACAGAAGGTCCCTCCTCGCCGGAATCGCCCAAGGCGAGCCGTTGAGGAGAGACACTATCTCCGAGAACCAAACCCTGTTTGACCAACGCAGCGCTATCGATAAGAAGCAAGACCCTTGTTGGCGAACCCCGGCTAGAACTCCCAGGAGCAGAGCGACTGGAAGGAGGGCATACAGACGCATTTTGGGCCATGTATGAACCATCACATCCAGACCCAGCGGGGCTGGGTGACAGAGAGAAGCAGGGACATTGCGCTGTCTGAGAAGAGGCGAAGAGGTCCACTCCCTGTGGTCAGCTCTGTAAAATCTTATCCAGATCTGCTTGACTACTTCTGGGTGGAGTTTCCACCCCCCCATCTGTAACTCTGTCTGGACAGTAAATCTGCTCCCACATTCAACCGCCCTTGAATGTACACTGCTCGAGTGACAGGAACTTGTTCTGAGCCCAGAGAAAAATCTGTCTCGCTATTCTGATAGCGTGAGCACAGACCCCCCTGGTGATTATGAGATATTTAGCTGTACTGTCCACCCGCACTAGGACATGACAGCCCCTCAATTGGGGGAGAAAGTATTTCAGGGCCAGAAATACAGCCGTCAACTCGAGGCAGTTGATGTGCCAACTGAGTTGATGACCCTCCCATTCCCGTTGGGCTGGACGACCACTTAAGGCCGCACCCCAGCCCGTCAGGGAAGCGTCCGTCGTTAGCAACTTGCGACGACAAGGTACGCCTAGAGTGGGACCCAAGGCAAAAACCGGGGTCTGAACCACATACCACACTTTATTTGCCTGAAGATTGGCCCTAAGTCCTCTGGCTTTGAGCCACAACTGAAACGGTCTTATGTGCAACAACCCCAAAGGGAAACCCGTGGATGCTGATGCCATTAGACCTAACACTCTGGTGCTGATGATCAGTAAGATCTTGGTCTAGCCTGACTCTGCTCAGGGAATACTGAATGGTCTTGATTCAAGCGGGAAACCATTGTGCCCACCTTGTGACCAAAAACCGAACAAACCCTAGATAAGTCATTCTCTGGGCAGGAGAAAGAATACTTTTCTTGGTGTTGAGTCTCAACCCAAGAGAAACTAGATGAGCCAACACACTGTGTTGAAGCACCATCTCATGTGATTGTGCTAATTTTAGCAATCGCCTCTGTAATTCAAAATTTGAATGCCCCTGAATCCCAATGGAGCCGGTAATACATCCATACATTTTGTATACGTGCGGTTACAAGGCTAGCCAAATGGAAGACCCAAAATTGGTAAGCTTTTGCCCCCAAGAGCGAACCTCAGGAACTTCCTGTGTTGTGGCAGACTTTATATGCGAATACATGCGTCCTTCGGATCAATCGTGCCGAATCCAATCACAATGTTGAATATGCGACACGACTGCCTTCACTGTAACATCTTGACCTTGAGTACTTTAACTGCTTCACGGTTTAAGACTCGAAGATCTGAGATTGGACACCCCCCCCACCCAACTGGGGACCAGGAAGTAACTGCTGTCACTTGTGACAGTACGAACGCCAACTCCGCCTTCACGGAAGTGGAGACCACGCCGTTCAAACACGGAGGATGACCAATAAATTAGTTTCCTAATTTTTACCGTGCTTAACACCCATGCAGAAACGCCTGGCAGAAGTTCACACGCTGCCTGAGACTCTGAGAGTGACAATTTTAACACTTCCTGTTGAGGGGATGTTAGACGTTCTATGTCCTGGATGATAGCAGGATTTAAACACTGAACGTCTAACATTTCACTGGAAACCACTGCCCCCCCGAATCACCAGAGGAGGCGGGGATGGAGTAGTTTTGAGGATAACGGGGTGGGGCGAGCAAATGTTTGACACGCCCTGTCCCGTGGGGGCAGACTGGGCACCAGACCACCGGACTTCTTATATTGATGACAGTCACGAGGTCTGCCCTGGGAGGTTGTTGAGGATGACGAGCCGGTCTCCAGTCTTTACCAGGGAGAGCGCGACTCGCCACACTCTGCTTATTACCCCCCTAAATCTTGAAGGACTGAAGAGAGGTTGTGTGGCTGATAGCCCATCCCCTTGAGTGCATTGAGGAAGAAACTGAGTGAACACTTCATGTTTCTTCCACTCCTTTAAATCTGGCCACTACAGAGTTAACTGAGTCACCAAATGAACCACTCAAATCCTTCAGAAGGTCAGCCTGATATGCCTGCAAGACAGCCATAGTGTGCAGCGCAGCACCAGCCTGTCCCTTTATATTTATTATTCTTATATAAATCACATACAATATATATTCCATATAAAATAATATATTATATATATATATTCCATATAAAATAATATACAATATATAATTCATATATATATAAGCTTTGCCCATGACAGCCGACGTTTATTTTCTACATGGCTTTGTGGGGAGGTATGTCTCATTAATGAAAATGCAGACCCAGGAGAGATAGCTCGTGAGCGTCTCCCACCTGGGGTATTCTCACATATCCACGGGATTTCGCACCCATGATAGTCGAAAATGTCGAAGTCAAGGGTACAAAACACGTGAAGTAAATGCTTTCTAGACAGAAACCTCAAGCTCACTGCGTTCGGGGATCTCTCATTCACGGTACCAGACAAACTGCCCTGGCCACCGCGCGAACAGCCACCTCGATAAATTCCTCGTATGGATTCACCATCATGTGAGGAACGATCGCAGGCGGCTGCTCGAGGTCCGCGGACCCAGAGATTCATCATCATTCTCCGCGCGAGCCGAAGAAACGCCGGAGCGCGCTTCGGGATCACGCGGGGAAACATGCATTTGGTGAGCGAGCAAGCGAAAGGGACGGACCCGTCTCCTGCTCGTCAAGTTCAACAAACCCATTCGAGAGCTCCGAAAACTGGTGCGGACTGAAAGTCTGACTCAATGCAGCGACCGCATGCTCTTCCCCAAACACACACAGCAATAAACGTGCACATCCAGTTCTATTTGAAAGAGAACATGGATATACAGCGTTTTACTCTGCTGACTCGTTTCCAACTGATCAGATTTAACTAGAACTCTTTCCACTAATGTTTCTTTGTAACAGAGATGAGAAAGAGAGAGAAAAATCTGCACACTGCCATGTTGAAAACTAACTCCTAACAAAGATCTCAAGTTGAGGATTGAAAGAGAGAGAGAGATGTTTTTTTTTTTTTTTTCAGAGACTTTGTAACACACCATAACACAGAGTTGGTCTGAAAACAAAAAGACCTGGTTTGCTCCAGCTGAAGCTCATCTATTTATAGCCTCGTGCAGCAGGTGCGCCTATGACGTCACCAGCCGAGGCTATAAATACCTCCCGGGTCAATTTCATTGACGTGTTTTCACACTATTTTCACAGCTGGTTATGTCAAAGACATCCCCATTTGCATAAGCTTATGCAGCATTGAGTGTAGCTTTTGAAAGGGAACAGAGGCTCTTTTCTTTCTTTTGATATATTGCATGTTCAGATATTCATACAACAAGATGAGGCCGCGAAACCAGTGAAAATGACCAAAAACACAGACGGTGATTGGCAAATTTCATGTTTACGTTCACTTAAGACATAACCGAATATGTTTACGATGATACTCGTCAAGAACGACATTTTGACATAATTTTGAGTGAATATTCGCACGTGTTCATATCGGCAGCAAATAAGCAGATGCATATATATATATATATATATATATATATATATATATATATATATATATATATATATATATATATATATATATATATATATATATATATATATATATATATATATATATATATATATATGCGACAGGCTCATATCCAGTGTTGGGGAAAGTTACTTTGAAAAGTAATGCATAACAATATTGCGTTACTCCCTTAAAAAGTAATTAATTGAGTTACTTAGTTACTTTTTAAGAAAAGTAATGTGTTGCGGTACTTTTGCGTTACTTTTTCTCACCGTGGCTGGGCTTGTTTTTGTTTTTGTTTGTTTTTTATAACAAAAAAGTTATATTTTTGTGCAATGGTAAAGACCTCTTCATACCAAAATTGAAATAATAAGCCCCAGGCTGAGGTAAAAATGCAAATTCACGCATGAACAGTAGAGGGCGCAGCTCTGCCATTCTGGATAATGGAAGAATAGGACGCAGGAGAAAAAAGTTTTACCAATAAAAACAAAACATCTAGTTATTTTCATCATCAAAGCTCAGCAGCAAGACATTGGTCAATTAAATATAAATGTAGATTATGCAAAACATTTTTTGTTTTATTTAACATTTAATTATTAGAGGTTTGCATAGTACTCTGATTTTGCATTTGACTGATTTTCTTCATTTTGAGGAGTATTGAATCTTTATTGCGCAAGTGAGATAAATAAATGCTCGCATTTAGTCCAGAACTACAATATCCCTCATGTTCACACACACGCCTCTGCACTTATTTTTCTCAACATGGGAACAGGAGAGCTGTCAGTCAAATTAATGTGAAAAAGTAACTTGCGTTACTTTTTTGAAAAAGTAACTCAGATATTTTGTTGTAAATTTGAAAAGTAATGCGTTACTTTACTAGTTACTTGGAAAAAGTAATATTATTAGGTAACTCAAGTTACTTGTAATGCGTTACCCCCAACACTGCTCATATCGGCTGATAAATCGGTCAGGCTCTAATAAAATATAAAATATACAAAAGCCTACAAATAAATATTTACGTAAAATCATTTATAATAATCAAAATGTTTCTTGAGCATCAAATCCTCATATTAGAATGATTTCTGAAGGATCATGTGACATTGAAGACTGGAGTTATGATGCCTAATAAATGCAGCCTCGGTGAGCAAAATATGCTATATAGATTTGAATTAGAATTTAAAAAAAAAACATTAAAATTCGGTTGTTTGTAGATGAAATTCAATGAATCTAGCAGCTTCATTCTATTGATAGTCACCGCATTGATGCTTTTGCAATACGTCTAACTAAAAATAAACAACAGTTGCTTTGTCACTTTGAGCAAATCTTAAACTTACCCATCAAGAGCCTTTATTTTCCGCTGCACCTGTTGGGAACACAACACTCGCGCCAGGTATATGGATGAGGAGGAATCTCTGATCCCTGTGTCCACTTATCCCACAGGATCGCATATGGGATGTTGCTGGATTCCGAGGCACATGTCGTCATCGCTTGTTATTATCACGGGACGTCATCTGAGCCACCACAACTGCGTAAGAAGAGCATGTTAAAAAATCATGAAAGCGAAAGTGTGGTTATTTGTGTGAAAGATCATCCACTGACCTCTGCTTTCTGTCCCAGAGCCTGAAGGGACGCCACTAAATAACTCCGTCCACCATGTCCTTTGAGTGCTTTGTTAAAGTAAAGGCCAGACGTCCCTCGAACCGCCGGTTCAGCTTTGAAATATTTATACACCCAACCACAGAGTCTCTAATCATGATGTCCAGCATCTCACCCGCCACTGCATTATAATCCATTCTGCATGGCAAAGTTTCTGTTGTTAATCTGACAAAACTGCGTATTACAGTCACAATCTTATCAGGAAAAGTCTGAACTTCTAGCAAGACAATGATGCTTTTAATTCACCCAGGGTCAAGCTAATCACCCAGGGTCAAGCGGTGAGAACTAGTGTTACCGGTCCTATTTGCACAACTCCAAGCGGGTTTTGAACCAGGGTCACCGGCATGGGAGGCGCGCGCGCTAATAAGGACACTAAAGACCGCAGCCTTGAGGTCAGGGGAGTGAGGTTTACACACTGCAAAAATAGCTTTTCTTATTTAGTATTTTTGTCTCGTTTCTAGTCTAAATATCTAAAAATTCTTAAATCAAGTTGCATTTACTAGATAAGTAAAAAAGTTCTAGTTTTCTGAGAAAAAAAACCCCAAATGAAGAGAGTTTTTGCTTGAAACAAGTACAATTCACTCAAAAAAATGAGCTTTCACTGTTGTTAGTTGCACTCAAATCATCATGTAACTAAAAAAAACTCATGTAACTAAATTTACTTAGATTTACTGAGTTGTTTCTACTAAAAATGAGTATTGTCAGCTTTACTTAATAAGTGTTTGTTTGGTCAACTTAACATTGCTGAGTGAAACGAACAAACTGGGCAGTGGATCTGTAGTTCCCAGCATGCCTTGCAAGGGACTGCATTAGGAGAGTAAATTCAGGGATTAAAGTGTTATTTTAAACTTTTTCAGTAAAGGGAAAGATGTTGTTAGTTTATGTTAGTGTTATGTGCAATTGGACATTTAGGAGTTTCTGTAATTTTGTGGTTACCATTATGCAGAAGAGTGGTGCCTGTGTTTAGTTGGTGGCCACTCATACACTCATTTATTGGAAGGACTTCCTGTTCTCAATTAAGATATTTTTTTAATTTTGCTTGCTAAAAATATGCTTGTTGTTATATTTAATAGTTTTCCACTTACACTTGTAGAGCAAGTAGTTTTTTTAAATAAGGTAAATTAAATCAATAAATGTGTGTAACTAACATCATAAACTTTTATAAATGTAACATAACATTATTAAGTAAACTGCACATATAAATATTATGTAACAGTGACAAATTCAAATGGTTTGTATTTACTCAAATAAATTTTGTCAGCTTTACTTGACTTTCTTTTGTCAAGTAACTAAATTGTTATTTGTAAAAATGACTCAATATAGTTGTGTGGAACCACTTGACGCTGCTTTTTTAAGTAAATTCAACAAATTATTTTTTTGTGAATGGGGTAAGAAAAATAAGCTTGTTTCAAGATTAAAAAGACAAGATTTGAGACAGAAACAAGCTTATTTTTCATACCCCATGGACAGATAATTGTACTTGTTTCAAGCAAAAACTCACTTCATTTTGGGTTTTTTTTTCTCAGAAAACAAGAAAAATTATCTTATGTAATTTTATTTATCTAGTAAATGCATCTTGATTTTAGAATTTTTTGATATTTAGACTAGAAACGAGACAGAAATACTAAATAAGAAAAGCATTTTTGCAGTGCATGCACAGCTCTTACTTTCCTAGGTCACACTCACCCCCCTAAACCTCACTCACATCCGGGTCACGGCACCAAATGTAACGGGTCTTACTCAAAACCGCTTCTCTGGCACTAAACAAGGACGCTAAAGACTGCAGCCGCTAGCTCTTAATGGCTTACGTCTGTTACACTAGATCCTGTAAGTTTAGCCTTCAGGTTCAGGTTCATCCTCACAATACAATATATAAAAGACAACAATATAACTTTGATATCCTGGTCTACAGTACATTTCCCAAATGTCCATCCTCAAAGGCAGACATACTGAAAATTGAAGGGAGATTTTTACAATAACACTCCAAGAACATCATAACCTGTACAAGCTTTTATATTACTGTGGATATATAACAGTCCAAAAAAACTAAACATTGCAGTATAAGCTTCGTGTTATTGAAGACTTGTTGAATGTAAGAATATTGAATGTAAGAATTTGGGATCAAATGTAGAATTTGGGATTACAGTTGGCATTTGTGCTGCTTGACATGAAACTCATCTGATATATGCATTCTTTACAAACCTCCTATTCTACTATGTTATGCTGTAATATATCAAAATGAAGACAGTCCAACATGAAAACAGCAGAGAAAACTGACTGATCCGACAGAGGAGAACATGGAAGTTTTGGTTTGTTTACAAACTTTTTGTCAAGGTTACTCACGCTGAACTCTGGTGAGACGAGGCTTCAAACACTTAACCTTGTCTTCAAAACAAGAGAGACCTTTTCCACAGTGACGTCTCTGAAATTGATTCTATTTAATGTAAGTCGACCCACGGCCCCGGCGAGGGCTGGGATTTGACTGACATGACCAGTTGTCGAGGATATGGGTTACCTCGGGTTGCCATGGTAACTGGCAGACAGCTGTAGGGGCTTTATGAAAGTCAAAGTATAACTCATGATGAAAGTGGCAGTTTAGAACAGAAGTAAATAAACTTGCATGAGTATTATTCATATGAAATGAAGTACACAACACATGTAAATGTAGAAATAAATGCTGAAGTGCAAAAGTTCCTGCCAGAATGCTAGCGTTGCCAGGGAGTTGCTAGGGTGTTCTGGGTCATTTCTAGGGTCTTGCTTCCTAATTTCTTCCCAAGTTAAGTCGCTCGCTCACTCACTCACTCACTCACTCACTCACTCACTCACTCACTCACTCACTCACTCACATTCATTCACTCACTCACTCGATCGATCACTCACTCTCCTCACTTTCATTCATTCACTCACACACTCACTCAATCGATCACTCACTCACTCGATCGATCACTCACTCACTCACTCACTTTCATTTACACACTCACTCTCATTCATTCACTCACACACTCACTCGATCGATCACTCAATTCAATTCAGTTCAGTTCCATTCAATTCAATTCAATTCAGTTGTGCTTTATTGGCATGACATACATGGGTACATATTGCCAAAGCATTTCACAAAGCAAAACAAATACATACATAAAACACATTCACATTTATATTTATATATACATATATTAATAATATTATTAATCTGAACGTGTTCACTCAGTACATCTTAATTTGTGGCATTTAAAGATATGCTGTGCTATGTAAGGGGAAGCAGGTCCTTCACCGAGTAAGATCTTTAGTTTTTCAGGATCATGGAGTGACTGGAAGTCAGGGATTAAGTGTTGGATATGACTATAGAGTGAGTCTCTGAGTGGTGTGTATTTATCACAGTGGAGGAGGAAATGTGCCTCCGTCTCCACTGCTCCTGATCTACACTCACTACAGATCCACTCACTCACTCACTCACTTTCATTCATTCACTCAAACACTCAATCGATCACTCACTCGATCGATCAGTTACTCACTGACTCACTCACTCACACACACACTCACTCGATCGATCGATTGATCACTCACACACGCAATCAATCACTCACTCGATCGATCAGTTACTCACTGACTCACTCACTCTCACTCACACACACACACACTCACTCGATCGATTGATCACTCACACACGCAATCGATCACTCACTCGATCAGTTACTCACTCACACACACACACACACACACACACACACACACTCACTCATTCGATCGATCGATCACTTACACACTCACTCACACCCACACACTCGCACACTACATCGATCACTCACTCACTCACACACACTTACTCACTCGATCCCTCACTCACTCACTCACTCACTCACTCACTCACTCACTCACTCACACACTCACTCACACACTCACTCACACACTCACACACTCACATACACACTCGATCCCTCACTCGCTCACTCACTCACTCACTCACTCACTCACTCACTCGATCCCTCACTCACTCGCTCACTCGCTCACTCACTCGCTCACTCACTCACTCACTCACTCACTCACTCACTCACTCACTCACACACTCACACACTCACACACTCACACACTCACACACTCACACACTCACTCACTCACTCACTCACTCACTCACTCACTCACTCACTCACATACACACTCGATCGATCACTCACACACTCACCATTCATTCATTCACTCACACACACACACACACACTTGATCGATCACTCACACACTCACTCACTCACATTCATTCACACACTCAGCCACTCGATCGTTTACTCACTCACTCACACACACACACACACGTGGACATGAAAGGTGTTAGAAGTGTGATCGTTTCCTGGGGGAAATAACAATGCATCGCATGCCCTTATTACATCCTACAGCCATATGACACACACAGAGCTGCAACTCCCAAGACATCTTTCCCTGCCCTTGAGAGAGACCTGATACCACACACACACACACACACACACACACACACACACACACACAGGATCTAAACTACACCATCACCGAAGGGCATGCTGGCCTGGTGTCACACTCATACTGCCATTCAAACACAGTTTATCACATTCATATTCTGATTCTTCCTTGTCGAAAACAAGCTCTAGACTTTTAACATTAAAGGAAGGAAGAAAAACTACACAATACATCCATAAAATGGTTCTTGATAAGAGCACAGCAAAGATTTAACGTTTTTCACAACAGTTTTCAGTTAAAAAAAAACTATGAATAATGTGACCAAAATATAACGTGAGCCTATTCAAATTTACAGTGAATCATTATGTGCCATATTTTGTATTCAAGATGACGAATGTTAAGAAGCAGTAGGTTTAAAACACAGGGGTTTTTTTTTTTTTTATCTTTTAACATTAAATATTAAATGTTATTCTGAAAATATGTCATAGAAAAGTCACCGGGTTTCATACCATTGAGGAAGTAAAAATTTTTAAATATAATTTTTTAGGTCACTAATTACCAAACAGCACCACATGGTTAAAGGGTTAGTTCACCCAAAAATTATCCCATAACTTCGCTTCAGACAGCCTTTATGAACCTGGATTCGTATGGATTTCTTTTATGATGCATGGATGGATGCATGCAGTTTTCTGGGGCTTCAAAATCAACATTCACACCCATTATAAAGCTTTCAAGAGCCTGGGTATTTTTTTTATTTCAGTTTTACTGAAAGAAGAAAGTCATTTATACAACAAGGATGACTTGAGGGTGAGTAAATCATGGGGTAATTTAAATTTTTGGGTGAACTATCCCTTTAAGGGGGTAAATATTTGGAACAGTTCATTTTCGTGAACTGACCACCACACAGTTAAAAAATATCTATACCCTTTCTCGATTTAGTTGTGCGAACCGGAAAGAGTTGCATTATGTAGAGCAGAGGAGAAAAATCATCTCTCTGTCTCTCCGTCTGAATGAATGAATGTGTTTATGTGTGTTTATATGAGACTTTGACTAAATGAATGTGCTGGAGACAGAGGGTTTCCCAACACATTTGTCAAGCGGGTGATAACCTGTCAGCGCTGGAAAGCTTTTCTGCCGCTTTGATTCATGCCTTGCATTCACTCAGCTGTCATTAGCAGCCAGCGCCTGTCTGAGAGAAATCACCAGCGAGGTGAACACCAACCTCTGCGTTTTACTGATGAGAGAAAATTATAAGAACCAGTGTTATTCATGTCCTGACATGACACTAGTGATAAGAATGAACTAAAACCCCAGACGGAAGAGGCAAACTTTAAGACTTACTGTTTAATTAACTGATATACTATATCTTTAAACGTTGGAGGCTTGTTGTGTGTTTGCCAGCCAGCCAGTTTCTGGAAGTAGAAGTCCTATTCATTTTCTCCATAGAGAAATAGATTTTTTTGCCGATAATGAATAAACCTTTCCGAACAGACCCACCATGAGCTCGGAGGTTGTTAAATGATAGTATATGCTTCTGTAGAGGCCACGATTAAGTGTTTTTCATACACTATATTGCCAAAAGTATTGGGACACCCCTCCAAATCATTAAAATCAGGTGTTTCAATCACTTCCATGGCCACAGGTGTGTAAAATCAAGCACTAGGCATGCAGACACTTCTACAGACATTTGTGAAAGAATGGGTCGCTCTCAGGAGCTCAGTGAACTCAATCGGTTGCCACCTGTGCAATAAGTCCATTCGTGAAACGTCCTTACAACTAAATATTCCACGCTCAACTGTTAGTGGTATTATAACAAAGTGTAAGCAATTGGGAACAACAGAAACTCAGTCATGAAGTGGTAGGCAACGGAAAATCACAGAGCGGGGTCAGCGCATGCTGAGGGTCACAGTGCGCAGAAGTCGCCAACTTTCTGCAGAGTCAATAGCTACAGACCTCCAAACTTCATGTGGCTTTCAGATGAGCTCAATAACAGTGAGTAGAGCTTCATGGAATGAGTTTCCATGGCTGAGCAGCTCATCCAAGCCGTACATCACCAAGTGCAATGCAAAGCGTGGGATGCATTGGGGTAAAGCACGCCGCCACTGGACTCTAGAGCAGTGGAGACGTGTTCTCTCGAGTGACCAATCACGCTTCTCTGTCTGGCAATCCGATGGACGAGTCTGGGTCTGGCGGTTGCCAGGAGAACGGTACTTGCCTGACTGCATTGTGCCAAGTGTAAAGTTTGGTGGAGGGGGGGTTATGGTGTGGGGTTGTTTTTCAGGGATTGGGCTTGACCTCTTAGTTGCCATGAAATAAACTGTTAAAGGGATAGTTCACCCAAAAATGAAAATTAGCCCATAATTTACACACCCTCAAGTCATCCTAGCTGTATATGACATTCTTCTTTCAGACCAATACAATTACAAGTTATATTACAAACGTCCAGGCTAATCCAAGCATTAGAATTTGATTAATAGTTGCTCTGTTTTTGAAGTCCATAAAAACTGCATCTGCCCATCAAATAATGTGCTCCACGCGGCTCTGGGGGGTTAATAAAGTCCTTCTGAAGCGAATCGATGCGTTTGTGTAAGAAAAATATCCATATTTAAAACTTTATCAAATAAACTTTCGGCCGACGCCTTCCCTGTTCAATTTATGGAAAAATATGAAAAATGGATATTTCGGGACCTTCGGGTCAGAAATGACCCCCATAGGAAATGAATGGAAAATTGGCAAAAATATGAGTTTTTTTTCTGCATACAATCTAGAAATCAGCCTGGATGCAGAAAAAAAGGACTCAACAGTGAATCTATAAAACATCAAGAGTGCAAAACAGACAAAATAACACACACACTTATACACACAAAAACACACGCACACACAAATGAACGCGTGCCATTCCAAAAGCTAATTGTGTTTTTGTGTGTGTGTTTTTTTTATCTGTTTTGTACTCTTGATGTTCATATACCAAGTACCAGTAAAGTCACCAAGTTTCTGACAATTCCGAATAATAATTATAAAACGCTTCGGGTCATTTTTACCCCAGAGGGTTAAAGGGGGCTGGGAGCAGCAGCTCATTTGCATTTAAAGGGACACACACAAAAACATGCATTTTTTGCTCGTTTTAACATGCTATAAAATTATCTGTGGGGTATTTTGAGCTAAAAAGTCACAAACACATCAGAGACTTATTTTACATCTTGCAAAAAGGGGCATTATAGGACCCTTTTAATGTGTGTCTCTGGGATTTTTTTCACCTGTTTTATCATCTATCAGGTCAAAATGGTCCGTCTGATCACAGTTTGAGGAATCATTTCTTTCTCAGATGAAGCCAGGTGTGGTGGTTGAAATGCAGTCATTTGCCTGAGTAGTTTCAAGACAGAATTCAGAAATAACATCCCATCAGTAAACATCTATAGACAAGAATCATGTTCATCCCCCTTACAGATGAAGTGCTCCTCAACAGCCACATCACGTCACAGGAGCTGCAGATTGAAGATTATTTCAACGTCAAGATGTTCTGTGTCGAGGAGTAGCGTGACATTCATCCACTGGACGAAAATATCCACCGTGACCACATCCTGTCACGCCTGTAGTTCTCGTTAACACAGGTCACATCACACATTAACGAGAAATCACGCCAATTAACAACCAATTATCTCTCACCTTCAGCCACAAACACCTCATCACTAACAGCATGGCATCTCTCTCTCATAAGGTTTGGCTTATGCTACTTTCCTGTTTTTGTCATGTGAAGCTACACACACACGCACAAACATGCTTGGATTTGTGATATTTTCTATGGTCAGTTACATGTGCAATTGTAAACCCAAACAAGTTAAATATAAAGTAGCTTCTTTGAGATAATCCATCGGTCATGGGACTAATTTTCCCAGAAATGGTCTTCATTTACTCACCCTCATGTCATTCCAAAGCTGCACAACTTTTCATCTGTGAAACATAAAAGATGATGTTTATCAGAAACATAAACTGATCGGCCAGGTTGTGAGCTATGGGTCATTTTCATCACACACACACACTCGCAGATACAGTCACACACACACACAGACACAATCACACACACAGTCAACCATAAGCGCGCACAGCACACACAATCACACACACACGCAGACAGTTACACACACACACTCATTCATGCACGCACACAGACAGTGTCACACACAAACTCCCTCACGCTCAGTGTCACACACAAACTCACTCACGCTCAGTGTCACACACTCACACACACAGTCAGACCCACACATCTGCAGATAGTCACACCAACACACCCGTACACACGCAGATAGTCACACACACACACACACCACACCCGCACATCTGCAGATAGTCACACCAACACACCCGCACACACAGATAGTCGCACAAACACAGTCACACCCGCACACACGCAGATAGTCACACACACACCACACCCGCACATCTGCAGATAGTCACACACACACCACACCCGCACATCTGCAGATAGTCACACACACACACACACCACACCCGCACATCTGCAGATAGTCACACCAACACACAGATAGTCGCACAAACACAGTCACACCCGCACACACACAGATAGTCGCACAAACACAGTCACACCCGCACACACACAGATAGTCACACACACACACACGCAGATAGTCACACACACACCACACCCGCACATCTGCAGATAGTCACACACACACCCGCACATCTGCAGATAGTCACACACACACCCGCACATCTGCAGATAGTCACACCAACACACCCGCACACACACAGATAGTCACACACATACAGTCACACCCGCAGATAGTCCCACACACAGTTAGTCACACACACAGTCACGCGCATATACAGTCACACACACTGCCAGGTACGCACACGCAGACAGTCACACACTCACTCAGACACACATGCAGACAGTCACACACACAAACACACATACGCTCACACCGTCACACACACACTAACACACACAGTCACGCATGCACACACACAGTCACACCCGCACACATGCAGACAGTCTCACACACACGCACACACATGCATATAGTCACACACACACACAGTCACACACGCAGATAGTCACACACACAGTCACATGCGCACATGCAGACAGTCACACACTCACTCACAGTCACACATGCAGACAGTCACACACACACACACACACACACACACACACACACACACACACACACACACACACACACACACACACACTCACTCATACATGCACACAAAAAGTTGAATAAAATATAATAGAATAGACACATCTAATAGATCATTTGCAACACAGAGACAAAAAATTATAAAAAACCCTAAATACATTTTCAGATCATGTGCAACACAGACAAAAAGTTTTTTAAAATAATATTTAAAAAATGCAGAGACTGAAAATTAGAAGTTTTTTTCCCTTTTTTGTGCTTTAGAAATATGACACTGTGTGACAAACAAAATCAAAGATCCTCCACTGGACACATTTAATACGCTGATTAACACCTGGTGAAAAACCTGGGTCAGTGTGTGAATGTGTGAGACTGTAAAGTCAAAGTTCAAATGATATTACGGTCCAAAAAGTCCTGAAATGTTCAGTGATGACTCGCAATCAATTTCCATGTAACCTGCCAGTCTCATCCTGAGTGAGAGGGCACAGCAAAAGCCCCACACATTTCTGCTGGACTCATCTCTAGCCACTCATTACAAACACACAACTTACTTCTGGAGTCTAACTCCCGAAATCACACACACGTACGCATGGATCGGTGATGTATGCTGGATGCATTTGGGCTGCAGTGGAGCAGAAACACTGGACTCTCTGCGGCCTCATCGCCAGTAAAATAATGAGCACAGCAGAGCAGAGGAGCCATTACCGGGCCGCTCGCACACCAGCTCCATCTCCCTGCACCTCCAACACCGGCGGAGTCAGACCATTACAGCATCATGTCCCATTATAGAGAGAAAAACAAGCACCATCCATCCACATGAATGTACAAACACGTCCACCTGGAGAACCGGAGCTGCTGAGCGGAGAGAATTACACACGGGTCGGGATAGTTAAATACTAGGTTTGTGGGGAGATTAAGGAGTCTATCGGACTGTTTTTTAAGCTTCGTTATTTTTAACTGGAATAAATTGATGAACTTCACTGTGAGCAAAAGAAAAGAGTGAAAAATAATACAGGTAATACGCTCTAACAAAGTGCAATTCACAGTACAGCAAATCAATTGGTTATCTATTTCTATAGCGCTTTATACGATTCAGATTGTTTCAAAGCGGCTTTAGAGTAATAAACAAGGAAATAACAGCAACTTCATCAAATATGAGACACATTCATATCCTGCTGTAAAGCAGCTCTAAACGACAAAAGTGCTATTCAATTGTTTACAAAAAAATCACTCGTCACTGGTGTCCTGTAATCACGTACCATAACAGGAAGACTGAGGGATCGTCTATCATCCTCTGAATCATCGTAAACACTCGCAAGTGTTCCTGGCACAGCAGAGTCTCCTCTTTACCTGATCAATAAATGAAGAGTCCTAATTAAAGGCACATTCAGGTCCAATACTTCACTACATCAAACTGAGTTCATTCATTAGACTCCAGAGAGGAGTCGCGCTCAATAACAATTCAAACTTTGCACTAACATTTAAAGTGAATTAATTAATTTCGGAGCAGAAGAGAAATTTTAACACATCAGTAAAATCAGTATCCTTCTACACTCATCTAAAGGATTATTAGGAACACATACTAATACTGTGTTTGACCCCCTTTCGCCTTCAGAACTGCCTTAATTCTACGTGGCATTGATTCAACAAGGTGCTGAAAGTATTCTTTAGAAATGTTGGCCCATATTGATAGGATAGCATCTTGCAGTTGATGGAGATTTGTGGGATGCACATCCAGGGCACGAAGCTCCCGTTCCACCACATCCCAAAGATGCTCTATTGGGTTGAGATCTGGTGACTGTGGGGGCCATTTTAGTTCAGTGAACTCATTGTCATGTTCGAGAAACCAATTTGAAATGATTGGAGCTTTGTGACATGGTGCATTATCCTGCTGGAAGTAGCCATCAGAGGATGGGGACATGGTGGTCATAAAGGGATGGACATGGTCAGAAACACATAATTTTGGTGAGCTTGTGCAAATTGTAGCCTCTTTTCCTATTTGTAGTGGAGATGAATGGTACCCGGTGGGGTCTTCTGCTGTTGTAGCCCATCCGCCTCAAGGTTGTGCGTGTTGTGGCTTCACAAATGCTTTGCTGCATACCTCGGTTGTAACGAGTGGTTATTTCAGTCAAAGTTACTCTTCTATCAGCTTGAATCAGTCGGCCCATTCTCCTCTGACCTCTAGCATCAACAAGGCATTTTCGCCCACAGGACTGCCGCATACTGGATGCTTTTCCCTTTTCACACCATTCTTTGTAAACCCTAGAAATGGTTGTGCTTAAAAATCCCAGTAACTGAGCAGATTGTGAAATACTCAGACCGACCCGTCTGGCACCAACAACCATGCCACGTTTAAAATAGCTTAAATCACCTTTCTTTCCCATTCTGACATTCAGTGTGGAGTTCAGGAGATTGTCTTGACCAGGACCAAACCCCTGAATGCATTGAAGCAACTGGCATGTGATTGGTTGATTAGATCATTGCATTAATGAGAAATTGAACAGATGTTCCTAATAATCCTTTAGGTGAGTGTATATCATTAATATTAATCTCCCATCTCGTTCCATATTGATGTTTTATGTCTGTGAGTGTATTTATTACATACATACTGTATGTATATATATATATATATATATATATATATATATATATATATATATATATATATATATATATATATATATATATAGAGTGGACATACTGTAAGTGTGAATCTACTATATGTGTACTATGTGAAATATATGTATTTTCGGTGTGATCAGGCATAACATTATGAAGTAAATAACACTGATTATCTCTTCATCACGGCTCCTGTTAGTGGGTGGGATATATTAGGCAGCAAGTTCTCAACTCCTCAAAGTTGATGTGTTGGAAGCAGGAAAAATGGGCAAGTGTAAGGTTTTGAGCGAGTTTGACAAGGGCCAGATTGTGACGGCTAGACGACTGGGTCAGAGCATCTCCAAAACTGCAGCTCTTGTGGGGTGTTCCCGGTCTGCAGGGGTCAGTCTCTATCAAAAGTGCTCCAAGGAAGGACCAGTGGAGAACCGGCGACAAGGTCATGAAGGACCAGTGGAGAACCGGCCACAGGGTCATGAAGGACCAGTGGAGAACCGGCCACAGGGTCATGAAGGAACAGTGGAGAACCGGCCACAGGGTCATGGAGGAACAGTGGAGAACTGGCCACAGGGTCATGGAGGAACAGTGGAGAACCGGCCACAGGGTCATGGAGGAACAGTGGAGAACCGGCCACAGGGTCATGGAGGAACAGTGGAGAACCGGCCACAGGGTCATGGAGGAACAGTGGAGAACCGGCCACAGGGTCATGGAGGAACAGTGGAGAACCGGCCACAGGGTCATGGAGGAACAGTGGAGAACCGGCCACAGGGTCATGGAGGAACAGTGGAGAACCGGCCACAGGGTCATGGAGGAACAGTGGAGAACCGGCCACAGGGTCATGGAGGAACAGTGGAGAACCGGCCACAGGGTCATGAAGGAACAGTGGAGAACCGGCCACAGGGTCATGGAGGAACAGTGGAGAACCGGCCACAGGGTCATGAAGGAACAGTGGAGAACCGGCCACAGGGTCATGGAGGAACAGTGGAGAACCGGCCACAGGGTCATGGAGGAACAGTGGAGAACCGGCCACAGGGTCATGGAGGAACAGTGGAGAACCGGCCACAGGGTCATGGAGGAACAGTGGAGAACCGGCCACAGGGTCATGGAGGAACAGTGAAGAACCGGCCACAGGGTCATGGAGGAACAGTGGAGAACCGGCCACAGGGTCATGGAGGAACAGTGGAGAACCGGCCACAGGGTCATGGAGGAACAGTGGAGAACCGGCCACAGGGTCATGAAGGAACAGTGGAGAACCGGCCACAGGGTCATGGAGGAACAGTGGAGAACCGGCCACAGGGTCATGGAGGAACAGTGGAGAACCGGCCACAGGGTCATGAAGGAACAGTGGAGAACCGGCCACAGGGTCATGGAGGAACAGTGGAGAACCGGCCACAGGGTCATGAAGGAACAGTGGAGAACCGGCCACAGGGTCATGGAGGAACAGTGGAGAACCGGCCACAGGGTCATGGAGGAACAGTGGAGAACCGGCCACAGGGTCATGGAGGAACAGTGGAGAACCGGCCACAGGGTCATGGGCGGCCGAGGCTCATTGATGCACGTGGGGAGCGAAGGCTGGCCCGTGTGGTCCGATCAAACAGACGAGCTACTGGAGCTCAAACTGCTCAAGAAGTTAATGCTTTCGGCATTAACTGCTTTCGGTTAATGCTTTCCAGCTTTCCTGTAGCTCAAACAGTAGAGCATGGCGCTAGCAACGCCATGGTCATGGGTTCGATTCCCAGGGAAAGCAAAAACTGACAACAAAAAAAAAAAAGTAAAATGTGTACCTTGAATGCAATGTAAGTCGCTTTGGATAAAAGCGTCTGCCAAATGCATAAATGTAAATGTAAATGTAATGCTGGTTCTGATAGAAAGGTGTCAGAATACACAGAGCATCTCAGTTTGTTGTGGGGCGGCATAGCCGCAGACCAGTCAGGGTGCCCATGCTGACCCCTGACCCCGCCCAAAGTGGCACGTGAACATCAGAACTGGACCACAGAGCAATGGAAGAAGAAGGTGGTCTGATGAATCCCGTGGATGGCCAGGTGTGTGTGCGTGGCTTACCTGGGGAACACATGGCACCAGGTGCACTATGGGAAGAAGGCAAGCCGGCGGAGGCAGTGATGCTTTGGGCAATGTTCTGTTGGGAAACCTTGGGTCCTCCATCCATGTGGATGTTACTTTGACACGTACCACCTACCTAAGCATTGTTGAGACCATGTGCAGCCTTTCATGGAAACGGTATTCCCTGGTGGCTGTGGCTCTTTCAGCAGATAATGCGCCGCCACAAAGCACAAATGCTTCAGGAATGGTTTGAGGAGCACAACAATAGCCGCGTTTCCACCGCAGGAATTTTCCCCAGGAACTAGGGACTTTAGGCTGGTACTTGGTGTGTTTCGACCGCAGGAACCAGGGTCTAAATAAAGTTCCTGGTAAATATTTCCCCCTCCGAACGGCCCTGCTCGCGAGGTAGTACTTTTTCAAAGTTCAGGAACTTTCGGGGGTGGGACTTGTGCGCTGAACATGCTGATTGGTTGAGCTCAAGCAGCGTTTTACTTCAACCAGCATTTTTAAAAGTCTTTTGCAAGGTTCGTTCTGCGTTCAGTAAATATCAGTCTTGCTCTTTATGTCCGATGGCGTGCGTTCGTCTCAGCAATCTCACGGTCAATGTCCGTAATAGATGATAACATATGTTGTCATTATAAATCTAGCCTTACGAGCTTTCAGAATACGCTTTAGTATCAGTGCTCGTCTCTTTTCCGCAGTTTTGTTAATGACCTCTTTAGTAAACCAATACATAACCAACAAAAGCAGCGCTGCTTGCATCTCCTCCATACTTGTTATTGTTGCAGACAGTATCGCACAAAAATGAATACTGTCCGTCGCTGACTGGGAGGAGCAGTCGCGCGCTGTCCTACATCACCGGACTAATTTGCCTTATCTTCACGATACTTTAGACGGCAGTGGAAACGCAGACAGTGGCAGATCTGGGGGGAAAAAAGTTCCTGTAAAAAAAAGTTCCTGGTACAAAATGTTCCGGGTAATTTCGGTGGAAACAGGGCTAAGGAGTTTGAGGTGTTGACTTGGCCTCCAAATTCCCCAGATCTCAATCCGATCGAGCATCTGTGGGATGTGCTGAACAAACAAGTACGATCCATGGAGGCCCCGCCTCGCAACTTACAGGACTTAAAGGATCTGCTGCTAATACCTTGGTGCCAGAGACCACAGCACACCTTCAGGGGTCTAGTGGAGTCCATGCCTTGACGGCTCAGGGCTGTTTTTACAGCAAAAGGGGGACCAACACAATATTACACATAATGTTATGCCTGATCGGTTATTGTGTATTTTATGGTACTATATGTTTTTGTCAAAAGACTGTCCTGTAACAATATATGGCAAAACTATTTCCCCAATGGAACCACTGCTAATCTGACTGCTAATGCATATGCATGCAGAAATTTAAAATATAAAATTTGTACTAATAATTATGGCATTTTTATTAGCATTAAGAGAGAATAAAACAAGGCCAAACCAGTATTTTTGCAGGTATTGGCCACATCATGCATTATTCCCACAGAGAGAAAGACCACTGTTTACATCCCCTCGCTGTCTCTCTCAATACCATTCTTCATTCTCGGTTTCTCTCCCGCGCTCTCATTCGGCACACTTCACCTCCCTCATTCCCAGTGTATATGTCTTGTTTACTAAAAGCTGTTGTGTTTTTCCCCTCAGGGAGATCATAGATTCGCTGCTCCAGACCCCATAAAGACACAAAATATCTCAGAAACCGTCTCCCATTCTGTTCCAAAACCCAGCGACCGCCGCCTACATGAGCAGCATCCACAATGGATCCTCGTGAGTGACCGGTTTGGGACACTACATAGGAAGCAGCACAACCGTTTTCAACATTGATAAGAATACATGTTGCTGAGCAGCAAATCATATCAGAATGATTTCTGAAGGATCATGTGACACTGAAGACACTGAAGTGTGAGCGGTTCTTGCATGCACAAAAGATTAAAGACAATGCTAGTGTGCTATGGTTGACTAAAATTATAAAAAACTTTTTAAGTCAAAACCCCATTAAATGCCTCTGAGGAAAAAAGTGAGCAAATGCACTTTAAAGGATGCGTCTTTTACTGCTTATTTTCTTCTAATGCAATCTATGAGAAACCTCCAACACCTAGGAGAAGCTAATCTGTTAAAATAAAAAAGAGAGACTTGTGTGCAAATGGACTGATTAAAAGTTTGGAAAGCGCTACTCCCGCATGTAGCATTGGCAGAAATCACACACGGCAGAATCCCGGACAACTTCCACAAGCCACAAACGCACAGAACGTCGTTCATTATCATTTAAAAGAAAACAATTAATGCGTCCTATTGTTCCCCACGTCAATCATTAAGGTAAGAATTAACGCTGCATTTTTCGTCAGATATTTTAATGAATGCGCTTCTCTCCTGACAGCTTGACAGTCATTTGTGTTTTCTGTCATTCTCGTTTTCTCTTCACCAGCACCCGTCTTTCGGGGAAGGTGAAGATAAATTTTCCTCTATCTGTGCCTGAGCGGAGGCTGTCCGTCTCGGATAAGGACGCATTTACCATTGGTTTTGTTGGAAAGTATTTACTCATTTTGTCCTGAATTTTAATGCGTCATCTGACTCAATTGATTTGGCTCTCGTTCCAATCGCACAACTGTTGAATTTAATTGCCAGTTTAAAAAATGCATACATACCTGCCTTTTGATGCAACTTCAGTGTTTCTGCAATGAAAACAAGTGGATTGTAAGAACAACTAGAACATTTTGTTTTGTATTAAAGACACTCTCAGAAAGAAAAAATGTGCAAATATTTTACCTTTAGCTTGACACTGGAGCAGTACACACAATATTCATCTTTGTACCTTAGCCCTATGGGTGTATATTATGCATATCAACATAAAATAGTGATGGATTTACATGATTTAATTGTGTACATTGGTACCACATGAATCAATTAAGTTAAACAAACATAATTTGTTCTTGTAACTTCAACACCATGGAATGAATACATTTTAAGTGACCCAATTGACCATTCGACCAATTGACAGACAGGACAGAGCAAGTTACTTTTGATATGAAACAAAGTTTAAACTTTGAAAGTGTCATTTTTTAAAAGAAATGTAAACAATAAATAGCGTTTTGTGTCTCTTTAATGTGTGATGATCGCTGTAGCGCCTCAGTTAAAGCTGCTCGTGAACCCATCATCTCTTCCTTCTAGTTCATTGATAAGCACGAAATAAACATGAATGAACACTAAAAGAAATGTTGTTTCAACCGCGGAAAGACACCAGCACACACCGTTCTTCCAAGTTCAAGTCCACCGACGTTAATCTACTAACTCTCCTGACTGCTTTGTTGGACAAAACGGCAGATTTGGCGATGTGATTGGTCAGATCGCCTGTCAATCAAACTTGCGGCGAAGGGTGAATTAAGTATCTCAATGTGAATTTAAATGTCTCCCTGACATGATTCAGGCATTTCATTTCATATATTCATTCATCCACTTCAATTTCATATTTTAATGTTACACACCTGAATTAGTACTAACTAGATGACAAACGTTTAGCAAGCAATAGCTCACATTAGCATCTTAAAAGCCAAGCATTAAAAAGCCCCTACAGCAAAGCCGTTATGACGGTCCACAGCCTGAGCAAACGCTCCACTATTCAATTGTTCTAATAATTCCAACATAATTGAATATTAAACACAATCAAGCCTCCTCCTTTCTCATCTTGCTCAAATATACATAAAATAACACTTTTACATATAAAATAACAACATTTACTCTCTCTTGATTTAGATTCAAAGAAGAATTGTGCGCACATCCAACAAACTTTTTGCAGGTGGTAGATTAGATGAAGCATTTAACTCGAAGTCAACAAGAATCTGTTGCTGCTCCCAAAGATTTATTAAAAAGGACAACATTTCGACCCAAAGGGTCTTCAACTCTCAATTTAGCCGTATGCAAAGCATGCTGGGAACTAACATGCCCCACCCAGTTTCAGTTAAGGCAACACAAATCATTCATGTAATCTTAACACAAACAGATTAAGTAAACTTCAATTTGACTTATATTTAAGAGGATTGAAGACAATCAAATTAAGTTAGGACAAAATGTATAGCAATTGTTTTGCTTTAGCAGTACAAATATTTTTTTCAGTGTATATAATATACTGAGGCAAAAACCTACATATCATCATACCTACATACCTGCATATCATCTTGAGGGTATATTACACATATTAATATATACCTTCAAGATGATATCCACCATGTAGGGGTAAATAAGGTGTACTTTAAGGTTATTGCCCCATAACCTAAATCTGCCCACTGTAAAAAAAAATTATATGGTCATGTTATGACAACATATGTTTTTACATTGCTTTAACACATCAAAAAAAGTAAAGCAATTTTCAACTTTTCTTTACAAGTTATACACGATTCAACTCTTTTTTGAATCATTATTGTAATGTAGCAATGTAGTAATTTAAGTTGAAAGAACAAACAGGGTTTTAAATAAATTCAGCAGTTTTTTTTTTTGTCTTGTGGACTATATGTAGTAAATTATCTTATTCAGGACAGTACTTAATAAAAAATAACATGCATTTTGTATGATCTCTCTTATTTTGTTCAAATTTTCACAGATTTTGCAAGGGGTTCACATACTTTTCCTTGCAACTGTATACTGCATTAATACACAAATTATGAGAAAGAAAAAAAAACATCCATTTTAACTTGGACAACACTTGCAATTGTGATGAAGTAGGCCTATATATTGCACTCAGTAACAGAAGTATTGCAATCCAAACAGCCATTATTTTGTCACAGTGTTATGCGGCCAAGAAGATCTTAAATCGTCTCACAGCCCAAAAATATTCGCAGACACCCCTAAAACAAAACCATCCAAGGACATCCGAGCACGGCGTGATTGAGAGAGAGATAAAATCTCCATTCCTCTCCGGGGATAATAACCTCTATCGTGCACATCGGCTGAAATAAAAGCTGAGACATCAGCAAACCTCATTACCGCGGGACGCGGCTTTATGGATTCATATCGTTTCACTAAGTTTGTTTCTCTGTTAGATTATCTGCAGCCGTTTCCATTCACCGCCTGAGACTGTTTGTCCATTTCGGTGACCCTCTTGTCTTGTCATACTAATGTGTACAAATGCAAAGACTGACCGCTAAAGCAAACCTTGCTCGATGTGAATGGTTTTGTAAGGATTACAATCTAATCTCTCAAATGGCCGCACATTTATTTGGGCTGATTTAATTATGCGGATAGAAAATAATTAATTTTTTTTGCCTAGTGAAAAGATGACTTTGCAAAAATCACATTTTTTGCCCATAAATGTCCTCGAATGAGCCGAAAGATGCCCGGTTCTATTCAGTCTGCACAATAGACGAACAAACCGCTAACTGTCACAGACAAAACACTTTCCTTCGGCACAAATGTTCCCGCAGAACGTGAGGACCCGGAGGACCGGAGAACACAGGCAAACAAAAGACGCTGATTTGTGAGAATATCCCAAAAGTGAGCCGACAAACAAAACCCGCCGCCTTCTCGAGCACTCCAGCGCCGCTATCGCAATCTGTTCATGTAAATTACAAAACAAAGGCAGAAAATTCAGCAGGGGTTTGTGATTGTTTGGAGGGCTTATTTGTCATTTCGCCGGTGTCTGAGGATGGAGATTGCGCTGCAGCTGAAGGCCACTATAGTTCACTGCTGGACTCTAAACTATTCAAACTAAACTAAAGGAAAACAGCACAAATAATGATCAGTTCTCTGTTGGGATCAGTGCATATCCTGGAGTTTACTGAGATGCAGGGCTGCCTGTGAGTGAGAGGTTTGTTCTAGTGTTGTGGAAAAACATTAAGGAGTCCTGTGACCTTGATGCCAAAACACTTGTTCACCTTCAAGATGCCTTTACTCTTAAAAATACGTTGTTTTTTTGTTTTGTTTTTGCAGTGATGCCATAGATGCAGCATTTTTGGTTCCCCAAAGAAGCTTTCAGTGATCTGCCTTTTTTTTTACTTGGTGTAAATAACATTTAAAAAACCTTTTTCCGCTATAATAATAATTATAATAATTTGTTACATTTATAAAGTAACCTGTAAATGGTATATGTCGGTATATGGGGATTATTAGGAGGCCATGATGGACAGAGGCCAAAGGGCAAATTTGGCCAGGATGCCGGGGTTACACCCCTACTCTTTTTCCGAAGGACATCCTGGGATTTTTAATGACCACAAAGAGTCAGGACCTCGGTTTAACGTCTCATCCGAAGGACGGTGCTTGTTACAGTATAGACTTGGTTGGCGTCGTGTCATAGCTGGGGGTGTGGTTTGGTAGCGGAGTCGACGTGGGGGAAAACAGTCCATTCCCCCACAATGTAAATACATGGGGTTAACTCAGTTTAGCCTGTGTAGAATCACTTTTGCCGCTCGACAGAGCAAGATCTATAGAAAAACTGAGCCACATTGGGTCAGATTGTATGTACAGTATCTGTGACTGATAAACGACCCAACGGAATCAATGGCCAGAGGTGTCATTTACCATATAGGTATGACATGCCGCCTTCATAAATCAACCAGTCTTTCGATGAAGACGTTAATTCAGTGTTCCTGAATTTAATGGATTAAAAGTATGTATTACATACATTTAACATTTTAAAATGATCATAAAACATGTCCTGTGTTATGAAATTGATATTTGGAGTTGACTGTCACAATATTATTAGAGTTACTGACGATAGCAAAGTTTTTTTGTTTACTTTTTTTATAGCAACTGTCTTCATCAAAAGACTGGGTGATTTATGAAGTAGCCTAGCTATTATATCGTGTAATATTTGTGGGAACAGCATGCATGATGAGAAAATGTACAAGTGTCGTACATATAATGTGACTATCAGCTTGAAGCACAAGCATGAGCCCAGCCCTTCCCATCTTGAAAGAAGACTTTTGAATGTTTTGTACATTAATAACCACACGCTTTATGTGACTATGAGATCGCTCATTGTGAAAAACTGCCTAAATGATAAATTGACTGCATTTCTGACGTAGTTCGAGTCCCATGACAAGTATGACTTTATTGGCGTTTTGCCATTGCAATGAATGAAATCTCTTTTTTTAATCTTTACAATTATACCAGCATCATGTAGAGCAAATGGTTAATTGTAATGGACGTATTGCACAGGCTTTCGGAATTGAAGAAACAGCTCCGTCTGTATATTTAGCACTATATAAAACTTCAGATCAGGGTTTTTTAACTTACTTGACGAGAAAATGTACAAGTGTCGTACATATAATGTGACTATCAGCTTGAAGCCCAAGCATGAGCCCAGCCCTTCCCATCTTGAAATGAAGAAGACTTTTGAATGTTTTGTACATTAATAACCACACGCTTTATGTGACTATGAGATCGCTCATCGTGAAAAACTGCCTAAATGATAAATTGAGTGCATTTCTGACACAGTTCGAGTCCCATGACAAGTATGACTTTATTGGCGTTTTGCCATTGCAATGAATTAAATCTCTTTTTTTAATCTTTACAATTATACCAGCATCATGTAGAGCAAATGGTTAATTGTAATGGACGTATTGCACAGGCTTTCGGAATTGACGAACGGCTCCATCTGTTTATTTAGCACTATATAAAACTTCAGATCAGTGTTTTTTTAACTTACTAAAGGTGCAGGACACCACATGGCAACTTTTCGGGACTACACAGAGCAAAAATAAATCGTAATCATTACAAAGAGTAAAGATAAAGCGTCTAACAAAGTCTACTTGCATTCATTCTAATGGCTTGTTTTCCCCCACAGCATATGGCGGATATGACGTTTTGTGGGCGTTCCCAGTAATGCCGACCAAGTCTATAGTGTTTATCACTATACTGGGGTGTTATGACCCACACAGACCACAGGGTGAGCGCCCCCTGCTGGTCTAACTAACACCTCTACCAGCACAGCTACCTAGTTTTCCCAGGAGGTCTCCCATCCAAGACCAGGCCCAACCCTGCTTAGCTTCAGTGGGAAACCAGTCTTGGGCTACAGGGTGATATGGCTGCTGGCAATGTTAAAAGTTCTTCAGGGAAACATAGATGGCAATAGTACCCTTATTTTTAGTCTTGGGAAGTTCAAAAATTGCTATTATGGTGTGATTTTGGTTGGAAACAATGGATGCACTGGACCATTTCTCTCTTTTATGCCTGCTACAGACTTATTTTGGCAATCCTGTAAGATCATTACAAATCACACTGTACGACATGGATCTAATAAACTTGGGTACGACATGTATGTAGACTGTACGATGATGACACTTATTGAATTGTAGGCTTTGACGCAAGTAAGGGTGTGTTCACACTTGTAGTTCGGTTTGCTTGGTTTGTTTGGTCCAGACAAAAAATTAAAAATAAAAAAATATATAGTCCTGGTCCGCTTAGTTCCCATTGGCATTTTAACACTGAACCTAAAGGCATATTGATACGTTCACAACCTGATTGATCGGCTTTTATTACGCATATTTCACAACGAAAGTTACCGAACATCCAACACAATGCTGTGTTTTTGGCCAAATAGCGCTCGTTGTATGTGCGTTGCTACAAATGATGGTGTTTTGACCAGCTGAGAACTCGTGAAGAGCTTATAAAATGTGTAAAGGAGTCAAAACAACGGAAGGAATCCCGCCGTCACACACACAAACTAAGATCTGCTGCGAGGAGACGTGGTTCTGATGCCTGTATTGAACTGTGATGGGCAACATCACGACTATGACAAGAAAAAACAGGTATGCTTCAGCATTCTGTTCTTTTTAGGGTCTCCTCTTCTCATTTTTTTGGTTCGTTTACATTGCTTTGGTCCGTGTTGCATTCATATTTCATTCGAACCGCATCAGAGTTGGTTTGGAAATGGACCCGAGACCCATTTTTCCCGCTTGTTTGGTCCGCACTAGGGTTCAGATGGTAGTGTTCACACTTATTCAAATGAACTGCACTAACAGAGCAATATCACTAGGTTTCGTTTTAATCAAAACAAACATGCCAAGTGTGAACACACCCTTAGTATAGAAGCATAAAACGTCATCAGCAGGCGCTTGTGGTAAACAAATAGAGCACTTTGGCACTTGTGGTTTTTACGTGAGCTGAAAAAAGAGGAGGATGCGAAAGAGGAGAATATGGATGTGGACATAACTAGGGAAACGTGAAAATGGAGCTTGAGGTAGGCCTAAGCAGTTTTAGCTTTTTTTATTGGCAAGTCAGTAGACGTAGGTCGTAGCAGCAAACACACTGTGAGATGAACATGCTAAAGCTCTGACACTGTCAGAAAATGATCGCAGGCTATCTTTGGTCGTGACAACGCTGTCTTTGAACCTCTCTCGCTGTATGACATAGGACCACCATTTAGGAGTCAAGACCACAGAAAATCACCACGATTGGTCATCTTTCATCTGGGACGGCCCAAAAATTGTACTGGGCATTACACTTTTAGAAGAGTTTTAGTGCCGCTAGCACTGAAGACACACAAGACACTTAAATGCAGTGAATTATTAGTCACAGTAAAAGGTTTTGTAAGCGAGAGGAGGGCCAAGATGAGGGAGTGTTAGCAGTGAAGCCAACCAATGTGGTACGATTAGTCAAACACAGACTGGATGCATTATTGAAGAGTTTAAAATCAACACGGCTGTTTTTGAGTAGCACCACCGCTGTGAAGGGCAATGAGAGATTGCAGTGAGCCAACAATAGCGGGATGCCATCGATTCTGACAAATCAATGACATTGAAACCGAAGCTGACGGCTGTTTTACTGTTAGCTCTGAGAATATTTCCTGTTTCATAAAAATGAACCTTTGCCACACTCACTTTGTGGTGTGGAGCCGTGGAAAGTCATAATTTTCATAATAAAATTGAGCAGTGACCTTTCTCACCCACACATGCTCATCCGAGCGCCATTATGAGATGCTTTTTATTAACTCTCCACTCGTTTCTCTTTCATTATCTCTATATTTTCTTGCACCTCTTGAAACCATGATATCAAACTTCAGAATTAAACAGCTTTCCGGCCATTAAGATGTACAATTTTCCATTATTTTCTCATCATGATAAGTAAAATCACCTGTTGCCAAATGCACAAATAATCTTCAGAGAGCGGCCAGCGTTGCTTCAAAAACTCGCCTTTCCGAAAAGGGAATAAAACGTTGAAGCCTGATGTGTCCAGTTGGAGTTGAGAGGAAAAACCTGAAGACACACAGAGAGAAAGAAACACAGACAGAGAACAAGTGTTTTGCTGAAAGTCTCATTATCACTAATTCTCAAAGTGAGAAACTGAAGCAATACGGATCACATCATCTAATCCATATGGGTCATCAGACAGCGACAGGTGACAAAAATCAGACACACCATCTTGTGATATCCCACATAAACAATGGCTTACTCAGTCTAATACTTAGAGTTATGATTTCCATGCAACAACTAATGCGAAATATGAACAATAGTAGGCTAAATGTGATTGACTTAGCAAATGCCACTAATTAAACTAAGATAACAGACTCGTGAAAGTATGAGTTCATTTGAACGCAAGAAAACAGTGTAATTGTAAAGGCTTAATTAAAGCGCAGTACAAAGTATGTTTTCCATCATGAGTTTCGAGGGCATTTTAAAGTCTGGATTTCTTGCACTCTCTGTTTAACAAAACGGTGGGCTTGAAAGCAATTATTTCAGAGAGACCGAGAGGAACGTGTCTCAGTGGAGCCCTGAAACGCTGATGAAGCAAACCAGTGAGAAAGAACCAATATGAAACACGGCTCTCTCTAACGAGTGGAGGATTAACCAAAGTTTCTGAGCCTGCAAAAGATTGTTTAAATTAACGATCTACAGCTGAAGACAGTTTAATGGCAGTCCATAACCAACACCACAGAACGTTGACTTCAGAGCTGCTTCCTGTAGCTAAAAAACAAATGCACACGGTTTCTGATTGTGAGATTCAGATCAGAGTTACTGAATTCATAGCACATTGAAAATAGTATGTCAAATGCGCCAGGACGGTGTACTAGTAAGCATCTGTGCATGCATTTAGGGCTAGTATTACCACAACCGCTTGTGCTAGAAGAGGAGTTTGGTATCAAGGCAAATGCCTACCAGGACCAAGATATTGTGACGACATTATAGTATGTCTCAATATTGCATGCATTCAACCAATCTGAAATAAAAATGGTTTTGTGTTACTCCTTTAAAAAGTAACTGTGGCGAGCGAGAGCCGTGAGAGCAACGCGAGGCTTTTTCAGTAGGGTACATACAGAAATGTATGACCTTCCCTAGTGAATTGAAATATGCAAATAGGAATGCAGCCAGAATCCTAAATCTTTAGATTGACAGTTCCATATTAACTTCAGCTTAAACTCGGGTTGCTCTCTCTACATTTGGCTTACAAAAGCTCTACAAAAGTTGTAATTTTTTTTTTTAAATTTTTATGTCGAGTCCATTGGTGTTAAGCAAAAGTCTTGCTTTGATTTAGACTACGCAGGGAGCACGGTTCAGAGCGAGTGCTCTTTAGGGAATCATGGACTCGCAGCATGTATTGACTGTTCTCTCCAGGCAGTCTGGGATTTTAAAAATAGTTTCAAGAAAAAACATTCAAGCTCGATCTGCTTTTAATATGCAACCCTGTCTGAAATTTAAATTGGGGATTGATTCTGCAGTTGACGTCTGAGTTCAGAAACATACTCTATACAATTGACCTATCGGTATGCCCCGCCCCTCGAACGCAGATCCAGATCCCAGAAGCCAATGGCAGTTGAGTATCAGTCGCGCTGGGACCAGAACTCGGACATCTTTAGGTGTCAGTGCCATAGAGAAACATTGGAAAATCTTGAAGCTCTCATCGGTTTGATGGTGTTTATGCTACAAAAATGGTAAAATTGATAATGAAAAAATTAAATGATAGATACAATGAAAGACAGATAGACAAAAAAATGACAGAACGACCAAATGGAAGAATGATAGAACGAAAAGGATAAATAGAACACAATAGATAGAGAGAAGAATAGAGAGGACAATGGATGAACAAAATAATGAAAGAGCAAGAACAATAGACAGAGAACAATGGATAGATGAATGAATGGTTAGAACAATAGACAGAACAAACCAAGGGTGAGAACGACGGATGGATGGACAGAACGGCAGACAGACAGACAGACAGATAGATAGATAGATTGATAGATAGATAGATAGATAGATAGATAGATAGATAGATAGATAGATAGATAGATAGATAGATAGATAGATAGATAGATAGATAGATAGATAGATAGATAGATAGATAGACAACCAGACAGACAGATAGATAAATATATAGATAGATAGAACCAGATAGACAGACAGACAGACATAGATAGATAGATAGATAGATAGATAGATAGATAGATAGATAGATAGATAGATAGATAGATAGATAGATAGATAGATAGATAGATAGATAGATAGATAGATAATAAATAGATAGATAGATAGATAGATAGATAGATAGATGATAGATAGATAGATAGATAGATAGATAGATAGATAGATAGATAGATAGATAGATAGATAGATAGATAGATAGATAGATAGATAGATAGATAGACAGATAAATAGATAGAACGGCAGACGATAGACGGACAGATAGATAAAAGAATAGATAGATAGATAGATAGATAGATAGATAGATAGATAGATAGATAGATAGATAGATAGATAGATAGATAGATAGATAGATAGATAGATAGATAGATAGATAGATAGATAGATAGATCCTCTTGCGTTCACAGTTTAGAGTGTTTAGAGTCAGAAGTAGTGTCTCAGTGCAGTGTTAGTCAGTACAGGAGCATCAATCAGATCTTAAACTCTCTGTCTCTGCTATCTTTCTGTGTGCAGTTGCAGGTCATTTCTGCACTGAGACTTCGAGCAGATCCGAACGCTGTGATCCGGAGCAGAACAGGGCTGATTTCTCATGCAGCACCAGCAGGGCGTCTGGTCTCGACTCGCTCCCCAGAGATGAGGTTTGCTTCTCGACAGTCTGCTAATACAAACCTGCCTGCTGCGGGAACAAGGGAGCGAACCACACCAACCATCCAGAATACTAATGTCCTCCGCCATGCCGCCCGTAACGCAATGCACGCGCGGGTCCGGCGCCTGGCTCTTTAAACCTCCAAGAAGGCCATATTGACGTAGTTGCTGAGCTATCAAAGACCTGCCTGCATTGGCTTCGCTTGATGAGTCTGACTTTTCTCTAGGAACAAGACATGAGAGTCCAGCGAGCGGAGGTGTGACGTGTCTCCAGTTTGACGCTGATCTGTATCTGACGGACAGGTCAGGTAGTTTTTGGAGTCTACCAGCAATTACCGGCCTGTCCAGGTGAGCTGAAGTGCTGTGGAATTAGACGATGATCTCCGGTGTAATCACACTCACACACACACCAATGCGTCCACATCAGTGCCCGCTCAACTGAACACCGAGAAAGAGAGAGAGACAGAACAGGGGTTGAACAGACAATGTCTGACAGGTTTTGAAGAACTCTATAATCACCAGAAGAATGAAACAAATTTCACACTAGGGAGCCCATTGGGTCGGCCACCGACTCTTTTACCTGTGTTTGTGTAACTCTGAAAGCAAAGCAAACCACACATTAAATTACATTAATATCTCAGTTGTTTCTCTTAGAACACTGTAATTAAACGGAGATCAAATCGTGTTATTATTTACTCACGCTCATGTTGTTCCAAACTGCCGTCCTGTACTTTCTTCACGCAGCTCTTTTCCACATCTATCATGCCGCTATATGTCAAGTCTTCTGAAGCCAGCCGATGGTTTCGAAACTTAAATCTTTATTGACTCTCATATTAATGCAAATTATTATGGAGCTCTCAAACCAAATTTGCGCAGGTTTGATGTCATCAGCATCAGAGGATCTCGGGCTCAAACATCATGACGCCGAAGCTGCAACATATTTGATTCGAAAGCTGCCAACTGAGCAATAACAACTAGAATGATAGACAGAACAATAAAACGACAGAACAAAATAATATGGATGGGATTGGATGGATTAGATGGAACGGATGAAATGGAATGGAATGGATGGGAATGGATAAATTGATGGATGGATGGAGGGATGGGATATAATGGATTGGATGGATGGGTGGAGGGATGGAATGGGATGGATGGATAGAATGGAATGGATGGATTGACTGGATGGATGGATGGATGGATGGATGGGGGATGATTGGATGGATTGGGATGGAATGGGAGGATTGACTGGATGGATGGATGGATGGATGGATGGATGGGGATGGAATGGGTTGGATTGGATGGAATGGGATGGATGGGATGGATTAGATGGAATGGGATGAAATGGGATGTATGGATGGATGGAATGAAATAGATGGATGGATGGGATGGAGGCATGGGATGGATTGGATGGATGGATTAGATGGAATGGGATGGATGGACTGGAATGGATGGATGGATGGATGGATGGATGGAAGGGGGTGGATTGGATGGAATGGGATGGATGGAATGGATTGGATGGATTGGGGTGGATTGGATGGATGGATGGAACAATCGATAGACAGACCTACAGATAGAGAACAATAGATAGATAGATGCATGGATAGAACAATAGACAGAACAACTGAATGGAAGAATGATAGGGTGAGAACACTAGACAGAACGACTTCTAGAAAGAACGGACGGATGGACAGACAGACTCTCAAATCAAATCATTCATGCAAATTATTATGGAGCTCTCAAATTAAATTTGCGCAGATTTGATGAAATTTAGAGGTGGGAATCACAGGGTAGCTCATGATACGATACAGGATACATGGCTCACGATACCGATAATATCACAATACAGTAATTCTGCGATAATCAATATATTGCTAGACAATTCTACAATGATACATCGTGATATCTGTCTAACTATGAAAACAAAATGCCTGTGAAAAGGTTAAGTGCAGGTTTTCAAGACTTTGGACTTAAACGTGGTTGGGGCATCTAATATTTCACTCACACTGCTGTCCGCCATCCCGTTAAAAACCTCTTTTTCTTAGGCTAGAACACTTATGTTGACGTTTCCCTCATTCATGTGTTGAGCGCCACCTCGAGGAGCCATGAAGTAGCAACTCTGGGAGCAGGGAAATCTATTTAAAGCCCTTTTTTATTAATTAAGGGCGTTTTCACACCTGAAAGTCCGCACCAAGGTCCGAACCGAAGTTCATGTTTTGATATATTTTATACATTCGGTTAGTTTTGGTTTGGTTTCACATTGCAGTTATGCGAGCGCACTAAAGAACTTTACATGACACACTTGTGTCCACTCGTCATCATCTATGTGGGCGGCATCTGGACATTGATTGTTTTGTAAACGGACGTGCGTCTGACGCCAGCGTCTTTGACAAGAATGAATGAACGGACGCATATCGTTGCCCCTATTGAACAGTGCGCATTGCTTGACTATTTTTTATTCGTAACGTTTAAAAGTGGACATTTCAAGCTTTATATACATATATTTCTCATGTTTGTGAGGCAAGTAGCTGCTGAGTTTCGTTTTATTTGAGATGCGCTCCAGTTCATGTGTAAAGCATGTGATCGCTCCCGCGATTATTGTCTGCTATAGACTATTTGCTTCTTATTTATTAAATCCAGGCAATTATCTGATTAAACGTTGATTAAAATTAAGATACAATTTATACAAAACGAAATTCCCATTAAAGAAATGCTTTCTAAGCAAAATCATACAAAATTTCGTTCAAAATTATTTCTGAATTTCTGTCTTCTGACATATTGCGCATATTTTCACTTTTCATAATCAATGTAGCCTAGATTGAATTTAAAAATAACATTATAATATTTAAACATAAACAGGAACTTCCTGTAAATGGTCTGAAAGTCCGAACCATACAGAAAATGCTTTCACACTAGAAACGAACCAAACCTTTGTTCAGTTTGATCCGGACCGAGACTACCTCTTTTCGTCGGACCAAATTTCGTCTGTTTGGTCCGGACCGTGGTACGGGGGAGGTTTCACACCTGCAATTTTGATTCGGACCAAACTGAAAAGTCCGAAAATCCGGACCAAACAAGGTAGGTGTGAAAACGCCCTAAAATATCGATATTTGGCACCAACATATCGATTTTTGTATAGGACAGCGATGTATTGCCCTATCGATATTTTGTCGCACACCTAATGCCATAAGCATCAAACGTCATTGGTTCTCGAGGATCTCGTGCAAACTGAGCAATAACATCTTCATTTGGGAAAAGAAAATGAGGCATTGCATTAGAGGAAGACAACTCAAACTTCTCTTTAACTTCTCGACTGTTGATTTTAGACACAAATGAGAAGATTTTGCAGGGCTGTCCTGCTTCTCAGGTGTTTCTCCTAAAGAAAATTCCTCATTAATCTCATGCTTTTCCTCTAGAGAATTTCATAGTCTCAAACTGCGCTCAGATTTGCACAAAATGACAAAATCTGCAATTAAAAAGGTAAAGATCTCAATATGAACTCAAACATTTCTCAGATTCTTCCAGTACTAAATGATCTGAGCTACAAAATTTGGTCACAGTTTAGATTCCTGTCCAAGTCTCACTATTAACTAAGACTTTTACCTCAGTAAACTCCTAATTACTGCTTATTACTATAGAATAAGGCATTCATATGTGCTTTATAAGTACTAATAAACAGCCAATATCCTAGTAATATGCATTCTAATAAGCAACTTTTCTACTAAGGACTTTTAGGAAAAAAATGTCTAAAATTCTTACATTATACTTAAAGTCACAGTGAACCAGAAGTAACAACTGAGTTTTATTCAGTGCTGTGATGTATTTCCAAGTGAAATGGAATATTGAATAGAGGGCAGAGTTTTACTTCAGTTTTACTCATAGCAGACTAATGGTTGGAGGGGAGTGGTTAAGGATATTCAAACCCAACCGTCAAATTGACGTCATCTGAGAAGTAACGCCATTCTTGACCAGAAGTTATTTTGATTAACTCTCTGAATTTTCCGTTATTTGTGAGAAAATGCTTCCCTGCCAAACACAGAATTCTCTGTGTTTTCACTGTTATACGCTAGGGGGCGCTATTATGCATCTTCTGAATGAGTACAGACTCTCCTGATCAAAACACAGATGAAGAAGATGCAAAAAAAAACAAGCGATCTTATGTAAGCAGATGCATATGTAAAATAACGTGATCATCAACATTAAACATCATATACATCAAAACTGCCTAATGTTACTGAATGAAATGTCAACCCAGGACGAGCTATAGGACTGTGAAGCTTTTGGGGTGTTGATGGACTTGATCTACTCCATCTGTGTTTGATCATCGCTCTGAATCTGATCTGGATTTAGTCTTTCACAAAATTTGATTTTTTTTTTGCTTTTTTGATGAAACTTACCCATATTTAAATGTTGATAAAAAAGGAATGCATGAAGCTATGCCGAGTGAACGGGCAAATTCAGTAGATGGCGCTCCCCTTACACAAGGTGGTGCTGCGCCACTTTACGCTTCTGACACGCGCTTGTCACACAGGAGAAGGAGAGAGACAGTATTTACATGCTTGCCAAAACCATTCACACACTTTTTGCTAAGCAGCATTAGCAGCTCATTTTCTTTTTTGTCTACTTACTTCCTCTTCGTCATATCAATGTCTGCTCGGCAAGACCGTTTTGTGCTTGAGCGCCACCAGGTCGTGTTTTACTGTAACTTCAGCAGCTCCAGGCCCGTCAACAAAAGCGCCGATCTCATTGGTCGGACAGTTTTTAACGCATCAAAACGAAAAAATGTAAACGCTTTTATGCCTAGCGTTTGGGTGTGCACCCTCACATTGGCGCCCTTTGTTTAGTCACAAGGCGTTAAACGTCGTCTATAAACGCGCACAAAAATCGTCCCAGTGTGAACAGGACTTAAGACCTGTACTGTGTGCTAACAAAGTAAATGGGGTCAATTTTGATTTCATGAGGACTTTAAAGTTTATACTGAGAACACCATTAACTTGACCTGAGGTATGAAAGATCAATCATTGAGCAATTACCTCCTCCTCTGGGAAGAGACAGTAACATTATACATGGGGAAAAGTAGAAAATCACAAACGAAATCTCAATTCTTTCTACTAGACAAATATGAGATTAAATGAGTGCAAATGGAAATGCTGAAGTCTTCTCCGTAGATGTTTCTCCTGCTAAAAAACCTCCCGTAATCTCATGCGTCTCCTCCAGAGTTTGAGAAGAGCTCTCACTAATTTCCCGAACTGTGCTCAAACTTGCCAAGATACCAAAGAGATCTCAATATGAATGAGAAACATATTCTCAAGATCAGACGTTACGAGCTGACATCTACATTTCCAACTAAAACAGATTAAAAGAAACATCTGAGATGATACTGAGACATAATACTCCATTAAGTCTTCTGAGCAATAAAACCTTCATCCGACTGCCGATTTGTCAGCATAAAATCAAGAAAGATGTCCTTTATTGGAAATAAAGATCTCTTCAATGTCTTAGTTGTTTCTCTGAGATTTTTCTGCTGAAACAAAAACACCCCAGTAATCTCATGCGTCTCCTCTAGTTGTCAAAATACAAAAGTCTAATATCAAAACGCAAGATCACAATATGAACTCAAACATTTCTCATCAGCTCAAGAGATCTGAGCTGCTTCACATCAATTGTATTTCTCTAAACTCTTACTGGATGACAGAAAGTGACTCGTATGTGTCCGTTTTAATTTTTGTCTGAAGGAAGTCTAAAAGAAATAGCTGAGACAAAGTTGAAACAAAACATAACTAAGTACCGAGAGCGATGATAGAGCAACATCTGAGCAGAGAAGAGTAGAGCTGAGCTCCATGCAACTGAATTTAGAAAGGATCCCTTCAGGGGCCAAACCCACATCCACAAATATCTACTGTAAAGAGAGATGCTGAGAAAACACACCTGCTTAAAGACACGAGCGGGATCACAGCGGGAGATACACGCATATGCTTTTATATGAACAACACACAGATCACTCGAGAGACTAAGATGATGGGGTTGTGTCATGTTAAAAAGAAAAAATCATAGCACATCACAACACATCCTGAATGAAGGGAGAAAGATCAGGAGGAACAGCAACCGGATAGCCTAGAAATTTAGACGCACCCTAGCGGCAGCAAATGTAATTTGCAGCCAGGTTCGTTTAGCAACTCTCCGTTGGCTTGTGAGCTTGAAAAACCAAACTCTAGTCAGGCCAATCATATCGTAGAGTAGTGGTGGGAAGTTCGGATAATTTTACTGACTCGTATCTTTGAATATCGTTCAGCAAAATTAACAAATCTTTTTACAAGTAATTTCGTTCATTTCAGCAGAATCTAATTAAAATGTTACATGCTATATTTTTCAAGACATTTAGTACTTTTGGAATAAAAAATAAACTATAAGCTAATGTAGCCATGGCCAAACTTTGAGAAAGAAATGATTAATTAATGAATCAGCTTGCTTCAGGCTATGTATGCAGTCTGTTAGTTCACCTCACCTCCCGATCCAAATCGTTCTTTCTTTTGTCACTTCACATTTCAACAAGTCTGTTCCCTGGAAAGTTTAGTTTAACTCTCGTTTCTTCGGGTATGAGCCGTTAGTTCGGTCATCATGTCTGATCTGGGCCGTGACAGCCTCATATGCAATACATGCGTCCGGAAACAGAAAAGATTAGTTCATCTCTCGAGTCTTCGGGTTTGAGTCATTCGTTCATCAATTCCCAGCCCCATAGGCAAGGCTATGCAGTCACCGGAAACAGAAAAGATTAGTTAATCTCTCGAGTCTTCGGGTTTGAGTCATTCGTTCATCAAGTCCCAGCCCCATAGGCAAGGCTATGCAGTCACCGAAAACAGAAAAGATTAGTTCATCTCTCGAGTCTTCGGGTTTGAGTCATTCGTTCATCAAGTCCCAGCCCCATAGGCAAGGCTATGCAGTCACCGAAAACAGAAAAGATTAGTTCATCTCTCGAGTCTTCGGGTTTGAGTCATTCGTTCATCAATTCCCAGCCCCCTTGACAAGGCTATGCAGTCACCGTAAAAACAAAAGATTAGTTCATCTCTCGAGTCTTCGGGTTTGAGTCATTCGTTCATCAAGTCCCAGCCCCATAGGCAAGGCTATGCAGTCACCGGAAACAGAAAAGATTAGTTAATCTCTCGAGTCTTCTCGTTCAAGTCGTTTGTTAGTTTTTCACGTGACCGCTTCACTGTTCAGTGTCTCGCAACATATAAAACATTACAGTCGTATTATTGACTGCATGTTGTAATATATTTATTATTATAAAATCATCAGATGTGCAATAAACATTTGTTATGCCTATCCGTTCTGAACAACCCAATGTGTCCAGGCTACATAGGAAAATCAATTAAACAAAAATAAAAAAAAAACTACTAACTTGTTTGTAAGGAATTGTGAATTAACCTTAGACTGTAAAGGAATTAACTAATTTCTGTATCCAACACGGCTGTCACATCACGTGACAAAAAAACGAGACTTGAGAGATGAACTGTTTCTACATTCAGCCTATGGGGACTTGAACGAACGATTTGAACGAGAAGACTTGAGAGATTAACTAATATTTTCTGTTTCCGGTGACTGCATAGCCTTGCCCATGGGGCTGGGACTTGATGAACGACTGACTCAAACCCGAAGACTCGAGACTGGTGAACTAATCAATTCTGTTTCCTATACAGAACATATGGGATGTTGCGCATGCGTAGTCAACACAAAATGAACGAATCGCTCCCTGAGACAAACCATTGTTCTCGAGTCATATTAAAGATTCGTTCCAAATGAACGACACATCACTAGTATAGATTTGGTGGGCGGGCTTTACATAATGACGGCACAGTTGCGACGGTTTCGCGTGAATTCCCTACTTGGAAAAAAAGAAGATGGCTGCTGCTGACGAACACCAGCCATTTGAATCGGCTTTGGCCACGACACTGGACTCATTCTTAAAAAAGGAAGACGTGTTCGGAGTTTTGCCGACCGGATACGGCAAAAGTTTAATCTATCAACTAGCTCTGCTATATCAAGCTAACACGTCTACGTCACCTTCTTAGTTGCTCTGGTTGGTTGTAGCACTATCCTATTGTGTGCAGAGAGAATTTGAAAGGCAACCGTTTATGCCGCCCCTCGGATTGGGCCCTGCCAATGGTGTGTTCCCAGACCCAACATCTTGATGTGGGTCTGACTTGTTGGGCTAGCAACCGGACATACTGAGCCTGAATGTCTGTGGCTGGACCAGCAGGTGCAAATACATGAATATTTTAACTATGCATCACTGTTATGTTGAAACGGGACACTGATACCTCTTATAAGATCAGCAGGTTTAAAGTGACAGCCTATTTTTCTGGCCCAGAACCAGCTTTTCTTCAATTGAAACCTGAGGTTTGTCCAGTGGGATTGTCACTGTAAATAAAACATCTGTTACACTTACTTACCAGGAGCAATGAATCCTCTATTGGACAACAGGGACATCTGTCCTGTTAATAAGAGACGCTAGATTACAAAGAAAGATGTTTCTGGTCTCAAACACATCACAAACAATTAAAAAAACTTCTCAGGTCCTCCTATCAGTCCAGTGGGGTTTTGAGAAGTGACTGGACTAATTAATAGATAGCCAATTGCCTGACTTCGTCATCATCTTAATCAAGTCTTTAGTTCATCAATAACTTTCTTCATTCAGAGGTAAGCAATGAGTGGGAAACATGCAGTAATTTATGAGGAAATTGCGGCCTCCGCTGGTGGAAGAGGGAAATGCGTCCAGACAACTGCAGGAATGTTATGAACAATTAGCAAAATACAACATTGTGCAAATATCTGTGAATTAAACAAGTGGTGAACGGAGTTTTGAATAAGAAAAATAACTACAAACCTGCAAGGTGATGAGGACACGTTTTATGGCCTGTTCACCAAGAACTAAATATTGCCTAAGCCTTAACTATAAGAGACTATCAGAGTCCACACCACAACGACAGAAGAAAGATATGGAATCTTCTTCATATCATATGGATTTTTTTTCAGCAGGAAAACGATGAAAGACTTTGACCGCGAATCAAATTTCTAATCTAGATTTAAAAACGCTTACCATTATCGTCGGTTGGTGTGTGGACGCGCCTTTACAACGAAAGATCAAGGCTTTGTACTGGAATAAACGATTTTAATATATGAGAGTGGGATTAAATCAGCTACTTTCTACTTTTTTACATTATAAACAGTCAAGAGGACGTAAAATAAATAAATAAATAAATACACAAATAAATGTTGTGTATATGCAAGGATACCAGAAAGAGACGCTACGTCAGTATAATTTCGTCCGCCTACTAAAGTAGACCCACAGTTAAAAGAATTTCGTCAATTACTGTCTTTTCTGTACAAAATAAGAGCTTTAACCAAAAAAAAGGCTGTGTTTCTGCTTTAACATCACCGCCATTGTCCCATAGATTAATAGTGCATTACTGTAACATAATCATATTCTGTGGTAATCGATGATAGTCTATACGGCCCTACTGTAGACATAACTGCTTGAATCCAGGACATTTCTTTCAGAATTCACGTTTTATAAAACAAAAACACCTTAAAACATTTGATGAATTCTGTATGTTTTTCCAGAGTCGACTCCAACATGAGGATATCCAAAATCCACATCTTCAAAATAAATGTTCATTTCATTGTTTTGTTTTTCATTGAATGAAAGAAAGCCTATGACGAATCTTGTTATATGTAGATAATTCCCACTGTAATTGAATTCATAACAAACCAAACTTCATTTGAACTGTTATGATGAATATTAGATCAAAACCTAGTGAACACCGGGGCACAGCGCTGTCGACAAGATCAGAAACATTCGGGCTTTGTGTAATAAATTGATACCAGTATCAGACAGATGCAACAGACATTGCTTATTTTCCCACGTCTTTGAGCTACATCACTTCAGTTTATTTTTCAGAGGAGAAATTTGATTAGATGTCAGATAGTGCCCGACATGTGCATAAACGGCAAAGCAAATATGTTTTCCCATTGGGAAGCACTTAATGACAGAGTAACCATCAAACCCAGAGACGTGACATTAAATCATAAGCTTTGTTAGTTGACTGCACCATCCACTTTAGTAGTGACAACTTCATCAGTTCCCATCTGGGGGAAAAAAAATGATGCAGTCTTTGTCTTCAACTACAATTAAATAAGTGCATAGTCCTGCATCTGTCCCAGTGGGGTTTGTTATTATTTAATGTCAAATTTAATACACATTCCTAGTCTTATTGTGAATATGAATAATTCAGCAATCAACTTGCTCCATCTCTGAAATGACTTTTCATCTGATGTCTCCAAGCCCTCTCATTTTAACCACCTGACACTTTTCATCATCCAATCAATTCACAATAAATAGATTTTATGTGTCACTTTTTTCCTTTTCACACTGAAATATGTTACATCATTGAAAAAAAAGGCAAAAACTCTTTCATATTGACTAACACCACTTGAGTTGTGAAAGTAGATCTCTACTGATGGTCCTTTCATCCATTTTATATGAATTTTCTACCAACACATTTAACCTCATCATTCAGCTCTCAGCTCTATTTTCAACTTAAAACATCAGTTGTATCATGTTTAATACACACTTCAAAATCTGTAGCTGGAAACAATGAAAGTGGCATTTATGCAAAAACAACTATATGCATGTCAAAAATTATATTTTATAGCTATAATGAAATTCATATTTTATAAATCACCCTAAAAAATCTGTAACACACAATTCAAGTAACACAGTATTTTTTTTTAAATCTTCTAAAGAAAATGTTGGTGTTTGCACTAATAAAATAAAGGGGAAGGGGGTACATACAATATATATATATATACTAATGACCAATAGTTTCCAGGTTTATATGTTTATTTCCCTAAAATAATTAGAAAAGCCTAAGCTGATCAGCCATTTCATGGGCATAAAATTAAATTACATACAGAAAATGTACAAGTGCTTTTTTTTCACATGCCACTGCACTCAGATTACTCGCAAAAAACCTGCCTGATTCAAACTGAAGTGAAATTCTCCATAACTCCATCACTATATATATATATAAAACAACAAACGTAAATGTCTTTCTCCAGTGCTGAAATGTTTCTGTTTCAGGTTTAAAGAGGCTGGAAGGCAGATATTTTAAAATGGCATACATTCCTAAAAATCTATGGTAGTGTACTTCCCCACCAGCACCCATGGTCAAACCTGAAGCAGAATCAATAGCAGCGGGACAGATTTCAGTTCTGATCCCAGCCAGAAACCAATACACTGCATTTCAGAGTAACTCGGATTAATCTCCAGCTGCTTTAATCTCACCCAGTTGGACTTCTATCCAACATGGATTTTATGATATATATTTTTTAAGTTCATAGCCCACTGGTTCAGTTTTTCCCCAGCCTGCATTCTGTTAGGTTGGGCTGATCTAACCCTCACCCTGATTGGTTGCCCATCAGTTTGCCTTAAGTCGTTTGACAGCTGCTTCTTGGTTGAGGTCATCTTGCTCTCTCTTGGCACCTCTGCTCGTCTCTTCGAGTTGGCGGCTCGTTCCGGACTCTCCGTTAGACGGAGGCTCGATGCTCTTCTTCATCTCTCTCCTTTCTCTCCTCTCCTCCATCTCTTCAATCTCCTCAGCAAACAATGCCTTCAGAGGCCGAATGAGCCGCGGAAGCATCTGGAAATCTCCAAATCGAATCTGTGAGCACAAGAAAACAACACATCAAACCTTCCATTTGATTCAAGGTGGAATAGAAATTCAATTTTGTTTGTGAAGCATTTCTCAACTAAAAACTGTGAGGTAGAAAAGGAGGAAGAATAAAGATGATGATAGGACGTAAAACTAAGGAAGGTATGATGCAAGCAAGGAATATTGTAAAGAAAGGAAATAAGAAAGAAGGAAGGAAATAAAAAAGGAAGACCAAGGGAGGATATACTGTATGTAATATAAGGAAGTAACTGAGAAACGAAGGATGCAAGTAAGGAGGGAAATTACTAAGAAATTAAGGAATGAATGAATGAAGTAACAAAGTAAGAAATTAAAGATGTAAGCAAAGACGTACATAAATAAGGGAATAACTAAGGAAGAGGTAGAAGTAAAGAAGAAAACTATTATGGAAGTAAGGAAGGAATGATGATGTAAGTGATGATGTAAGTAATGCTGGAAGTAACTAAGAAAGGATGTAAGGAGGGGAAATAACTAAGAAAGTAAAGAAGGAATGATGCAAGTAATGGAGGAATTAACTAAGAAGAGTAAGGAGGAAAATAACTAAGAAAGTAAAGAAGGAATGATGTAAGTAATGGAGGAAGTAACTAAGAAGAGTAAGGAGGAAAATAGGAAAATAAGGAAGGAACGATAATGTAAGTAATGCAGGAGGTAACTAAGAAAGGAAGTAAGGAGGAAAATAACTAAGGGAAGTAAAGAAGGAATGATGATGTAAGTAATGCAGGAAGTAACTAAGAAAGGAAATAAGGAGGAAAATAACTAAGGAAGGAATGATGCAAGTAATACAGGAAGTAACTAAGAAAGGAAATAAGGAGGAAAACAACTAAGGAAGAAAGGAGGGAAATAACTAAGAAAGTAAAGAAGAAATGATGATGTAAGTAATGCAGGAAGTAACTAAGAAAGGAAGTAAGGAGGAAAATAACTAAGGAAGGAATGATAATGTAAGTAATGCAGGAAGTAACTAAGAAAGGAAATAAGGAGGAAAACAACTAAGGAAGAAAGGAGGGAAATAACTAAGAAAGTAAAGAAGAAATGATGATGTAAGTAATGCAGGAAGTAACTAAGAAAGGAAATAAGGAGGAAAACAACTAAGGAAGAAAGGAGGGAAATAACTAAGAAAGTAAAGAAGAAATGATGATGTAAGTAATGCAGGAAGTAACTAAGAAAGGAAGTAAGGAGGAAAATAACTAAGGAAGGAATGATGCAAGTAATGGAGGAAGAAACTAAGAAGATTAAGGAGGAAAATAACTAAGGAAGGAATGATGATGTAAGCAATGCAGGAAGTAAGGAGGAAAATAAGAAAATAAGGAAGGAACGATAATATAAGTAATGCAGGAAGTAACTAAGAAAGGAAGTAAGGAGGAAAATAACTAAGGGAAGTAAAGAAGGAATGATGATGTAAGTAATGCAGGAAGTAACTAAGAAAGGAAATAAGGAGGAAAATAACTAAAGAAGGAATGATGCAAGTAATACAGGAAGTAACTAAGAAAGGAAATAAGGAGGAAAACAACTAAGGAAGAAAGGAGGGAAATAACTAAGAAAGTAAAGAAGAAATGATGATGTAAGTAATGCAGGAAGTAACTAAGAAAGGAAATAAGGAGGAAAACAACTAAGGAAGAAAGGAGGGAAATAACTAAGAAAGTAAAGAAGAAATGATGATGTAAGTAATGCAGGAAGTAACTAAGAAAGGAAGTAAGGAGGAAAATAACTAAGGAAGGAATGATGCAAGTAATGGAGGAAGAAACTAAGAAGATTAAGGAGGAAAATAACTAAGGAAGGAATGATGATGTAAGCAATGCAGGAAGTAAGGAGGAAAATAAGAAAATAAGGAAGGAACGATAATATAAGTAATGCAGGAAGTAACTAAGAAAGGAAGTAAGGAGGAAAATAACTAAGGGAAGTAAAGAAGGAATGATGATGTAAGTAATGCAGGAAGTAACTAAGAAAGGAAATAAGGAGGAAAATAACTAAAGAAGGAATGATGCAAGTAATACAGGAAGTAACTAAGAAAGGAAATAAGGAGGAAAACAACTAAGGAAGAAAGGAGGGAAATAACTAAGAAAGTAAAGAAGAAATGATGATGCAAGTAATGCAGGAAGTAACTAAGAAAGGAAGTAAGGAGGAAAATAACTAAGGAAGGAATGATAATGTAAGTAATGCAGGAAGTAACTAAGAAAGGATGTAAGGAGGAAAATAAATAAGGAAGGAATGACAATGTAAGTAATGCAGGAAGTAACTAAGAAAGGAAGTAAGGAGGAAAACAACTAAGGAAGTAAGGAGGGAAATAACTAAGAAAGTAAAGGAGGAATGATGATGCAAGTAATGCAGGAAGTAACTAGGAAAGGAATTAAGGAGAAAAATAACTAAGGCATGAATGATAATGTAAGTAATGCAGGAAGTAACTAAGAAAGGAAGTAAGGAGGGAAATAACTAAGAAAGTAAAGAAGGAATGATGATGTAAGTAATACAGGAAGTAACTAAGAAAGGAAGTAAGGAGGAAAATAACTAAGGAAGGAATGATAATGTAAGTAATGCAGGAAGTAACTAAGAAAGGAAGTAAGGAGGAAAACAACTAAGGAAGTAAGGAGGGAAATAACTAAGAAAGTAAAGAAGGAATGATGATGTAAGTAATGCAGGAAGTAACTAAGAAAGGAAGTAAGGATGAAAATAACTAAGGAATGAATGATAATGTAAGTAATGCAGGAATTAACTAAGAAAAGTAAGGAGAAAAATAACTAAGGAAGGAATGATGATGTTAGTAATAGAGGAAGTAACTAAGAAAAGTAAGGAGGAAAATAACTAAGGAAGGAATGATGATGCAAGTAATGCAAGAAGGACGCATAACTAAGGACGGAAGGATATAAGGAAGCATGGAAGAATACAAGTAGCTAAGGAAGTAAGAACAAAATGAAGGAAGGATGGACTTTAGTTAAGAAGAATGAGTTGGTAGTGATTTGAGAGTATGTGTCTCCTCACCCTCATGTGGTCAAACGAGATGCCCACTTTGCTGTTGAAGTCGTCGTTGAAGAGAGGGATCTTAGCGTAGCGCTGACTGAAGTGATTCAACACGATGAATTCAGCGTTCATCTTCACCCCAATGCCAATAGCCTGAGACGTGGTGCTGGAAAGAGATTCAGATTCAACGATCGCTGACACAATCATGCAACTCCTTCGGAAGCGGGTCTCAACTTCTATATACACAGTAAATGGCATTAGAAAGTCTGCATGGACCCTAACTACTCGGTTTTCCTCACCCAATTCTCATGTCTGTTTTCTACAAAGCTTGAAACTCAAATCTGTAAATTTGTGCATTTCAGCGGATAAAGCTAAACCGAAGCTTCACTGACTTGGACGACACTCTCAGGCAATCAATTCCTCACTGAAACCCAAATGAATCCCCCACAAAATCTCCAATCAATTCCACTCAGAAGTTCTCCGAGTTATTCAGCTCTTCAATTGGAAAAGGCCCCAGGCGTGACACACGGAGCAGTTCATCCAGAGACCCGGCGCTCCAGAACTCCAGCAAACGACCAGGAACCCAATCAATGCTCATCTAAGAGGAGAATCCCAGAACTTTAAGAGAGACCCGCTTTAAATGAGTCCTCCATCAGGGAACGCATTATCCTCTGGGAAAGCAGACCACTTTCATTTCAGAAGATTTTCTCCTTCTGCCTGCGACTGAGTGTTTTTTTTAGCTCTCAAATCAAACGAGGGTTTATCTTCTAGCCTGTTTTGTTAGTTTGCACATGTCCAATGCAACCTCTTCACTTAAGGCAAATGTCGAACTGTTTGATAAGAGCTGCTGATTAACACTGGCAATATTTATGTAAAGTAAGTTGAAATGCATTCATTACATTGAAACAATGTTGACGGAAATTGAGCCAAAATGAAAAGGCAAAACCGTCATTACTCAATCAAAAGTTAAATTTTTAAATGTTTTTGAAAAGAAGACTCTTTTGCTCAGAAAGGCTGAATCTATTTGATAAAAAATACAGTAAAAACTATAACATTCGTTTTCTATGTGAATATATTGTTTAAATGTACTTAGTACATAGTGCTGAAACCCTGTTGTAATTAATTTCCAAGCATCAGCATTCTCCCCATTAAAACTGATTGGGCAGACCAAACCTTAAGTTGTAGAGACTTGAAACTTCGAGGGATGGAAGTATTTACACCAACTACAACGTCACCAAGGGGACGCTACAGCAGTGAAAAGTATGAAATCGCTCATAACTCCTAAAGCGTTAAGCGTTCACACCAAACGCGAATAGAGCGTCAGGAGCGATTGCTTTCAATGTTAAGTCAATGGAAAGGCGCGTTGACGCGCGTCTGGAGGTCATGCAGTGCGATATATACGCGATTCTGCCTCATTCGAATTGAACGCCTTGCACGATACGCGTGTTACACGTGAGTGGTGCTTTTGTGCATTCACGCATTTGAAGCGAATTCGCGTCTGACGAATTCCCGAGTTGAAAAATGTGAACTTTGGCATCAATTGGCACCGCGTTAACCAATCAGGAGCCTGCTTGCTGCTGTCACGTGGTGAAGTGACATTAAATCCGAGAAATCAGTGTCAACTGTGTTACTCCCTATAAAACCCCCTATAAATCAGCAATGGTTTGTTCCAAAGTCACATGTCCAACATCACGTGATGCCATTCCTTTTTGGAGGGAAATTTGATGACAGTGTGTTAAGTCATAACTTCTCCTCTTCACTATATGATCTATATTATTGTCTGCATTTAGAGTAGATTAATTGACCGTCAACTGTGTTATCAACATGTTCTGGTGAACTTGCGTCACGTGTTATATTCATAAATGTGTAGAGAAAGAATATAAAAACATAAGTTAATCAAGGCCAGCAGTTTGCACAAGACCCTTAAATGGCCGAAATGTCAACTGTGTTACCTGTCAACTGTAACAAGGATTCACATGGTTGAAAATTCAATTGAAATGCAATTCATTGCATGTACATTTATTGAATAAAAAGAAAGTTATCCTTTTAAACAGAGTTTTCTCTTTTCCTTCTAACGGTATCAACGGTTTTACTCCTGTAAACTGTGTTATGTGTGGTTTTTTATGTCATAAATATTTTAAATGTGAACTAAACTGTCAGAAAAATAGATAGGGATATCTCTGGAGATGGAAATCTTGGGTAAGGATGGTGAATAATACTAAATTCAGCATACTGTGGATTTATGACACAGCATTTGTCCGTAACACAGTTGACAAAATAATGAATCAAATGTTAAATTTTCATTAACATATTTAAAAAGTCATTAGAGCTTAAGCTTGTCAAATAATTAATTTAGCACATTAAGGGCATATATTATTCAACCACCTAGTTTATTGATCAAAAAAAAAAATTTGGCTGACATAAAATACCCCTAAATATAGAAAGACTAGGCGTTTACATGGAACTAAAGAGGCTGTTTTTTGCTGCTGTACCTGTAAAACTTGTGTTGGAATTGGTTGTGAAAAACGCTAAGCTAAAGACTTAACAAAAAAACATTTGATATGACCTTGTAGCGCCGAATTTCTTCAGCATCTGGATGTGTCATTGAACCCGTGTTCATGTACCTGTGTCTCTTCTCTAGCGCCTCTTCTTCCATCCCATCCTCCAGCGTGGCTTCATGAATCAAAAGTGTGGCATTCTTGCCTGAGAACAAACCGAGAGATGAATCAAACTCTCTCCGCCACACACACACACACACACAGATAAATTACAGCTGACATGCTGTTCCCTCTTTCACACACCAACACATACTCCATTTTTCCCTTTAGAAATCAATCAAGAGAACTCCAGCGGCCAAACAAGCGCGGAGACAACAAAGGCCTTTCCTAATGAGACGAGCGGACCGAACCATCTCCAGCGCTCAGGAGGGGAAGCTTGAATACCCTCCATCACCAACGGACTCCCTCAGGAGCCATTAAAGAGGTTTCTGTGACTCGGAGAACAGCGCTGAAGTGATCGATTACATAGCTGATAAAGACAGGAAGCAGCATTTAAACGCAGGCGTCATTCGTATCGATCCCTGAGCTACTATAGAGATTCAGACGCAATTACAGACTCTCTACAACTGGACTGACGGCCCGTTTAAATGACCGGATTCAGAATAATGGAATATTTTGAGGGTTTGTCCAACAGTTCAGACTGAGAATCAACCATAAACGTGTAACTATAAACCTAATGGCATGCAAAATGTAACTCTTAATGAGTGAGTGTGTGTGTGGGTTCACAAACCTCAAGAAACCCATCAAGAACATTTTCCGGCTCACATTTCAGTTCAAAATCAATAGAATCAATGACATTTGTTCTTCCGCAAATTTGTATTGAATGATAAATAATTTATGTAACATTTTACGATAAAGGTCCTATTATAGGTAACATTGCATTAACTAACATTAACAAAAATGAATTAATTCTGTAACTAATGTATTGATCATGTTCATTAATAAAAATTCAACTGTTCATTGTTTATACAACCGATCAAACTTTTGATTTTAATGATTAACAAATATTGGAATTAATATTAAGATTAATAAGTTCTTTTAGAAGTTTTTTCACTGTTAGTTCATGTTAATTTTAATATAATAACGTAATTTGAATATAAAATATAATTTACATAGTTAACCATTTATCGTTAGTTGCAGCCCTAGTTCAATGCAAAGGGAGATATTTTATTTTACAGAAATCGCTTTTTAAGGACAACAACATCCCTGAATTCATATTTACTTCATATTTAAAAAAAAAAAATATATATATATATATAAAGATTCAATAATGATTATTTTGGATATATATCAGGTACAATAAATGCCAAATTCTCTCAAGGAAAACAAATCTCTGTAAACTTTGAGAGTCAGTTGTAGCCTATAGGCTTCATTAGCCTACTATAATATAAAGTAAAGATTAACTGATTTGTATACAAGCACTTAAATTAGACTTTTATTTATTTTTATAATAATAAAGTTATATGAAATATAAACATTTAAATGGTGGCTGTCATAAAAACTTGCCAGATTTATTCAAACATGCATTAAATATTGAAGGACATTAAAAATGATAATCAGTATGTGCTTTGGTGCATATATTTATCAAAATGCTCCTCTCTAGAGTCAATTTTTATGGCTGACTAATGAGTTTATGGACACTAGATATGGTTTTTCTGAGGAAAATGTGACGTTATGTGACATTGTTTACAAGCTGTTTTACTGACGTCTTTCTGTGGTTGAAACACGGAGCGTTGATACAGATTTCGGTAAGCTTTACTCTATCTTTTAACACTTTCAGATGCTCATTCATATTTATTTCACGCTGTAACTGGAATTAAAGGTCCCATGGCATGGCATTTTTCTATTATTTTATAATGTTTCCTGAGGTGTACTTATATTGTTAGTATGACTTTTACATCATAAAATGTCATAATTTAGAAATAAAAGGCATTTTTTTCTATACTGCTGTTTGCCCTGTGGCTGAATGCCCTGCTTCAAGAGGCGTGTCTGCTGTGAGACTTCAGTAAAAACGCCCACTGTTGTGATTGGCTGATATCTTTGCATTTTAAATGAGCGGAGGGGGCGTGGTTTAACGAGGTCTACGAGGCAGGAGCAGGCACGAGCTGCTGCCAGAGAGACGGATGGACCTGAGTTCACTTCACATCAGTTCTCAGCATGTCTGAACTGTTGTAGTTACAGCATATACTTCAGGTTATTGGTCTATTTCACTCATGTCAGAAAGTTAGTAACTTTAGTAAATTATGGATCAGCGCTGACTGGAGACGCGAAACGTTTAGAACGATTCAGTCCGATTTGGTGAACTGATTCGGTTCACTAAAAAGAACTGGTTCAAAAGAAAGATCGTTCGCGAACCGGACATCACTAATGTACCAGAGATGGAGCTCAGCGATTGCTAACAAAGTTATTTATAGTAACTACTGAGTTATGAGAGCGCTGTCAGTCAGCGCGAGTTTACTGTGTTTGTATCTGAGAGTTCTGAATAAACACGAGTCCCAGTCACACCGAGTCCGTCTTCATCATTACTACTAACTTTGTAACACATGCAATGTACCATTACAGCTGTCGAGATGAACGAGTTAAAAGTAAGTGTTGATAATAGCATTATTTTTAAAAATAAAATAAAAGCGTCAGTGACGCACGTTGAGTACACAGCGCAAACAAAGACACAACAGCAGTAATCGAATGTAATCCAGTTTATTGTGGGGAAAGCTGGCTAGCCCGGATATGCTCACGCTTACCCTCCTTCTGCTTAATCTCACGCCGCGTTTGGTGCCTCCGCTGTGGGCCAGATGCAGTACTGGGGGTCGGGGATGTTGAAGGCCAACGGCCAGTGCAGCCCGAGCTTCGGCTTGTGTGAAGTTTATCTCTAAAGATCTGACTCTGCCGATGTTGAGCAGAAACTCATGACTGTATGCACATTTTAGAACCGATAGACGCGATGAGGACGTACAAAAACACTGACTCACAAGATAGAAAACACCGTTCTGTCGGGAGAGAGAGAAGCCGCAGCGTGTGCACGAATAATAAATAATTAGCTACACATCAGAAATCACTGATCACAGATCAGAAGGAACTGAAAAAAGACTTAGGTTTTCATTTGTACATCCAAACACTGAGAAACTGCCAGCGTTCACTCGTTCACAAGCAATGATCTCTATTCTCTGGAGCGCTTGCATGGGCGTGCCAGATTCTCTGGGTGGAGGAAAGGGAGGAAACCGTTCCTGCTTGGACGTCAAACCAGGAGACTTCAGAGGCTGTCATTTTCTCAAAGGCAGAGAAAGACAGCCAGAACTCGGTTTTACACCGATCAACATTTCTATCCACTTGGGGACAATATTCAGGCTAGGGGAACTCATATTAATGTTGAAAAAACTCATAAAATGAAAATTTAATGCCATGGGACCTTTAAAGCGTAAGAGAATATCAGTTCATGAGCCGCTTCTCTTGAGCTGAGCCAGAGCGATCTCATGCCACAGCGCCGAAGCAAAACAAAGAATTTATGTGTTTGAATTTCGTAATAAAATGGATGTAATTTGAATTAATTTCAATACTAACAAAGCACAAAGATGATTGTGATTTATTGGATGGGAGACGCGCTATAATGTTCATTCATCAACTGAAAACAGGATGAATAATCGAAGAATCGGTTCGTAAAAATGAGAATCGATTAAAATCGAGAAATCGATATTTTTTTACCCAGCCCTATCATTTATAATGACCAGGTCAATTTGGATGCAGCCGCTTTAAGACCGGCGGATCCATTATATTCGTGCGTTGCTTTTTCTCAGTTCTCTCTCAACTGTTCATTTATTAATAGTAATCAAACAACAACAAAAAAGAGAGAAAAGAGAGCGCTTGACTGAATCACTTTTGTAACTTTAAAGCTACACTGAGTGATTTTTTCCCCCATCTAGCGGTGAAAAGGTATATGAACATCCATATACCGTTTCTCTTCCTCTCAATTCCGATTTCGTTTTAACTCCTACGGTGGCCGATTTAGTCCAAGATTAACATGGCTTCCAGTTCGACCTCGTCCACATTCGACACGGTGCCATCGAGTGTTAAAACGCGAAAGGCGAAGCTTGAAATTAACGGGTATGTCCCTCTTTGGTTAATGTACTTTCAAGATGGAGGGGCAACATGGCGACCCGCATTCGAACCCCCACACCCGTATGTATTTTCAATGGCATATTATAAACTTACGAGAATACTTTATTACTTGAAAGAAGTAAATATACATTAATGAGCACATATATTTTTGAAAGAACTAAGTGTTTTTAGCTAAGAATAAACTAAAAAAGTTACACCGTGTAGCTTTAATAAGAATACATGTACATTTAATTTACACAGTGAAGACTATGCAGTGTTTTTTATAAGTTAATTTCATGTCTTTATTCTATTGTAGTTGGTTTTCTTTGCCCTTTCTTTATCACTTCTTCAGTGAGTTTTTTTAGGCTAGTATTCTTTTTTTTCAATGACATTGAAAATGGTCATAAGAATGATGAAATTTCAATAATAATTTGATATAAAAACCTTATTTAAAGCAAAAACAACCATATGTGATGTATATCGTTGTGGTGAAATAAAATTACTCATATCGCCCACCCCTATATATAATATGCATATACTTGTTTGCAAAATCATCAGCGGTCATCGCATGTATGTGGTTTTTACCCATATTGGCGACGGCTTCGCAGGGCATGGTGTCTCCAGAGAACACGAGCTGCCAACCAGACTGATGCGTCAAACCGCAGGCAAACGCGTTCTTACAATGACGAACATAACAGGTCTGAAACTACACACACAGAGAGAGAGAGAGAGAGAGAGAGAGAGAGAGAGAGAGAGAGAGAGAGAGAGAGAGAGAGAGAGAGAGAGAGAGAGAGAGAAAAGATATTTTAAAGATTTATGTATAACTTTTGTTGGTGACATAAAATAAACATCTTAAATATTGTGATTTTAATTTTTAAGCTTAACCATTAAGCTTCGTAAAAACCAAAACCATACCCACTTTGTGAGTAAAAAAGTGCTAGAAGACAGAAAAAAATATTTAGATAGCATTAGATTAACAAGTTTGATTAATTATCACATTGGTGCATTTAAATAAACAGATTAGTTAGCAGATTCATTAGTTACTTTATGTTCTTTTTTGCATTTTAAAAAATGTAAACATTAAATTTATTCGCAACTACTGTTTGCTTGAAATCATGATAATATTTAGAGTAAATGCATAAATATTAAAATATATATTGTACATAGTACAATAAAAAAATTAGTAGGGGTGTAACAATATAGCAGCATGTCACAATATATTGCAATACAAAAATGCAACAATATGTATCGTGGATAGTGACAATCTGTACTGTGTATAGTCCACCCAAAATAAAAATTACTGTGTGAGAAAGAAATCAAAATGTACAGAGTTTTAGTGCCAATACTACATTAAACTACTATATATAATGTTGAATATAATGTATAACAATGCAATGTGTCCTGATAAGGCCAAATGTCTTGTGTTACCAGTTAAAAGTGGCCTACATTATTTTAAATATATCTAGTTAGGGACAGTGCAAGCATATTTGTCTAAAATAATTCAGTATTTTCAGCTTCAGAATCTAGTCTAGTGTCCTATGTAAGTTCAATTCATTTCCACCCCAACGTAATACCAGATTTAGCATTTTAATCAACAGTTTTTTAACCATATGTCTTGGAGTATTGAAATAATATCGTATTGTGAGTTCAGTATCGTGATATGTATCGAATCGTGACATGAAGGTATCGTTACACAACTATTTTTTAGATTATCAGTCCACACAGACCTTGACCAGGTCATTCTTCTTCAGGACGGTCTGAATGAAGGATTTGGTCTTGACTTTGGGGATCTCGGCACCGTCACATAAAAACTTTGATGGGATAATACTGGAAAAAATCAAAAACAGAAGCGATAAGCAACATCATTGTTTACGTTGATATACATTTTTTTTTACAAATGATAATGTATTAACTGCCAATAGTGAGAATCATAGACGCTCGTACAGAAAGACAGACAGAGATAAAATAAGAGTGGTAGTTTTCTCTTGTACTTGATCTGGCTGAGTATCTGCTGGCAGTGGTCGTGGTACTGGTTCAGCCACGTCATGATCTGTACGGGTGCGATCAGGAACACGGGACTGAACGCTTTACCAAGACTCATCTGCAACACAGAAGATGACGTTAACAGGGAAATGATCCATACACACAAGTAAAAAATAACACTGACTAGTGCTGGGCGGTATACCGGTTCATGCCGAATACCGGTATTTATTTTTGTTATGATGTGAATTTTTAATATACCACAATACCGGTATATGTCGCTTAAACAACGTTCTGACTAGTGTTGTCAAAAGTATCGATATTTCGATATGTATCGATACGGAAATATCTAAAACGATACGATACTCCTTTTCAACAGTATCTGACAGTAATGTTTGTTTTGTTTTTAAATTCAGTTTCCTACCTGAATACTGTTAGACCTACAGTCTAATTTATTTGTGCTATTGTTTGTAATTTGTTCTTATTTTATTACTGTTTACTCGTCTTTTTAAATTAAATTTGAGCTTCCTTGTGCTGTATGTAAGCTATCGCAACAAAATTAGTTAGCAAATATTTGTGAGATAATTGTAATGGTAATTGATCAACGTTTATATATGAGAAAAAGCTTAAAAGCTTTGTCATATAAAGTGATCTCTTCTGAAGAAATGTTTTATTGCCTAGACGTTCAATAGACGGACAAAAAACTAAATTATATTAAAAATATCTATTTGACAGTATATAAAAGTTTTTTGCTCCGTGGTATCGAAAATGGTATCGAATATCGATAATCTTTTAGGTATCGTATCGAATTTAGAAATTCCAGTATCGTGACAACACTAGTTCTGACGCACTGTAGTGAGGACACAGCTGAGATCGCATTAAAAACGGAGAATTCAAACAACATGAGGCACGCGCATGAGAGCGGAGCGCCGTGATGAGATTAACAACGCTCACCACATGGATCATAAGTTTTTTATGGACATATTTCATATCCTCTAGTGCTCTAAACATGTACCAGCACCGTGTATGTGTACATATTTCATCACGTCTTCTTCAAATGAAATAGCCTATGTGCAAATAAGGACACTGATACAACTGTACGTCTGATCACAACCGCGATGACACAATGGATTATTCTGATACACCGAAGACAATGATGTAAGTTAATAGACTGACAATTCAAAGAATGGGCAAAAAAAAGAGTGTGCCTTTATTCTTTCTGTGTGAAGCAAGGAACACACTAAACCGATGCCGACCAACTACGTCCAACGGCCAAGTAGCACGTCTGTTCTGCGCCTGCGTAATGCTGCGTTCACACCAAACGCGAATAGAGCGTCAAAATCGCGTCATCTTGAACATTTTGAATCCATTCGCGGTGAATTGGACGCGCAAATAAATCGAGAGTTTGTAGCTAAATAGATGCGCGTTCAAGCCACTCCCGGAGAAATATGTCATAAAACACCACTCTGCCACTTTACATTTTCATTAAATATATATATTAAACATTAATAGTCACAGAAATGTGGTCCAAGCAACTACATTATCTTCACTGCATGTATATTTAAATATCCTTAAAAAATAAAGTTATGAAACTTCCCTTTGCCCTCAGTCAAAACGATTTGGCAGACAACAAATTACAGATTCATGACACCAAAGACCGGCCGTTAGATCCACACAAGACGAACCACTACAGGACATCAAACAGCAGAAGGACTGGCCGAGGAAAGGCTGCTCTCGCCGGGGTTAATGAGCGCTGAGCGCCCGGTGATCACCTGGATCTCACAACTCTAAAAACGCAAGATTATAAAAAAAAAAAAAATTAGGCGCTCTCTTTATAAATAAAGCACAGATTTGAGCTTTAAACAACTACATTTCCACCTGGAAAAGTCTTAAAACTACCTTTTGTGACACAATAGTAGTATTTTTAATTTATGCAGGGTTTCTCATCACGTCACTTTACCATGTGACAGCAGCGAGCAGGCTCCTGATTGGTTAACGCGGCGCGAAATGACACCAAGATTCAGATTTTTCCACTCGGGCGTCAGACGCGAATTCGCTTCAAACGCGTGAATGCACACAAAGCACCACTCGCACATAACGCATGTATCGCACAAGACGCTCAATTTGCGTCCAATTCGCGTCATTCGAATGAGGTGGAATCGCGTTTATCGCGCCGCAGGACCTCCAAACGCGCGTCAACGCGCCTTTCCATTGACTTAACATGAAAATCACTCGCTCCTGACGCTCTATTCGCGTTTGGTGTGAACGCAGCATAAGAGGAAATTGCTTTCCGTACCAGCTGGTGGCAGTATCTGTTTTCGTTATTCAAGGCAGGAAACCGGAAGACTTACCCCGTATACCCTATATAAACAAAGCACCTCATAATCTCGCTCACCACAGACAGTCAGTTGTTTTTTTTCCTCGTGCACTGGTTCGCTAGCAGAACAGCCAATCAGAACGATCAGATGGCCCGACTGACCGACAAGTGCCGATGCCGATTTAACATGTCGAATCGGCTGAAAAATAGCCGACAAGGACCAATGTCAGCCGACAGTGCGGAACACACAGAGAAAACTTAGTTGGACGACGAACGTAAACTGTCCAACGTCCGACCGTCGGCTTGGTGTGTTCAAGGCTTTATACTGGCGTGTGTCGTTTGTTCAGAGACTGTAGACTCTTAAATGTATTTAAAATATCTTTAAAATGTTCTTGCGTTTCTCCCTCGTTTTGTCAGTTTGTTGTTATATAGGGTTAGATTTTTAAAATGCTTAAGGTACCCTCAACTTTTTTTCTCTCCATGGTCATATTTTAATATTCATGTGTGTGTAATGAGTGTTGCAGGTCTGTGTTTTATTGGTTGTCGTCTCCGCACAGCATCATTTTGTGGGGCTTTGCAAACCTGTATTAACTCTAGTGTGGAGTTTTTCTACAATATTCACTCGCCATGACAGTAAAACAGGGCATTCTAGTCAATCTACTGCAGTATTTCCTCTCTCAATCAGTAGAAAATGTGATTAACACCCGGTCATGAATAGGGGAAAAAATACTGTCATATACCGCGAAACCGATATAATTTTGAAAAATACCGTGATATAATTTTTTGATCATACCGCCCAGCACTAATACAGACTCTCAGAATAAAAAAAATGACATACCAGAGCTCTCTCTCGCTCCAATAATAAATGAATCAAACCCTGTGTGGACGACAAAACATACAGCAATGTCAGCAGAGTGATAAATGGCATTCTAGAAACACTCGATTATTATTTAATATACTATTCATACTTTTTATACATTTATCTCTCAGCTCTCTATGATTCTGACGGCTCTGGGATTCTACAGTTGTATAACTGATCATTTATTTAATCATTTGGTAAGTTTCCATATAATAAGCAGGATGTTTTATGGCAAAATACACTGGTTTATGTTTTAACCTCAACAGCTGACTGTAACTTTAGCTTGTTTGTGACGGTCTCACCGTGTGATGATCTGCGTGCAGGTGCGACACAAAGATGGTGGAGAGTTTGGAGAGCATCTCGTCCACGTCATTGCCATAATGACGACACAACTGACCAAACGTCCCCTCACCACAATCCAACAGCAGCGACTGAGACGGGCTGAGGAACAGAGAGATGATCAGACACACCACTGCATTAAAATCAAGTTCGCTGAACTACATTATAGCAATAAAACACACAAGACTGTGTGTTACTGCGATTTTACCACAGTTAAGAAGTATTATATTTAGCTAGCTAGTGATATGTTCAGGGTTTTTCCTACATTGACATTTTTTTGGCGGCCGCCAAACCAAATTTTTGTCCCGCCAAAGCCTTATTTGATGAGTTATTGTGATTTATGATTGACGTAGAACAGATGACTGCTGCGCTTGCGTTAACTGAGTGACAGAGAGAACGATCAGAGAGCTCCTCCCTCTCTCTGTCTTCAAAATAAGCATTCTTAGCTTTCTAATATTTCACATATTACGTTAATCAAAATCAAAAGGCCGGAAGACCGAATCCATGTTGCACGTGGCGCTATCAGACGATGTTTTCCTTTAATTACCGCTGGGTGTGAATTGCGCTCAAAAAACGTTGACTCTTCTCTGACCAGCTGACATAAACCATACTTTCAATAAACGGGAAACATCTGGTTATGAAGTGTTTTCTGTGTGTTGACAAATCTTTCGCTATGTTCTAACAGACGGGATTCGCACACAACACGTCTGCTAATGTCCGATTCGCAAACCAATGACTCCTTTGAACCGAATCATTTTAACGACTGGTTAGAACAACTGAACTGTCCAACACTGAACTCACGAATCAGTTTAATCATTTACTCAGAACACGTCTGAAATGAGAACACAAGTGTGCTTACGCAATTTAGCAAGAGTGGGTGTAAGAGTTAGTTTGAATTATCCACAGTCTTTCAGCTTATTTATGTTCACAATGTGTAGTAAAATAAATAGCCTATAAATCATTTAGTTTAGACTGGAGTGAGGTGAACCCAGAACAATGTTATTATTAGCTAGCTGATAATTTTAGGAAATTTAGAAAATTCGGCTATTTGTTCATTTTTTTAATACTACTTTTTAATTTTTATATGATCATATACCAAAACAATGATCTGTAAATAGTGTAAAAATGAGGAATAAAAACATCAAGGTATTAAAATAAGATAAGCAAAAATGACAAACTTTCTTTTAATTTGCTTAAAAATTACTGTCAGTATTGCGCTTGCAGATCACTTGGGTAGGGGACTTTTTTACTGTGTGTGTGTGTGTGTGTGTGTGTGTGTGTGTGTGTGTGTGTGTGTGTGTGTGTGTGTGTGTGTGTGTGTGTGTGTATGGATGACCATGTCTGTCAGCCACCACCGAAGACCATTTTTGACCCAGGAAAAACCCTTGTAATGTTTAATATTTGAAACATCCCAATAAATTAATTGAACATTTTAAGTATTACCTGATGTTCACTAAAGTGCCACTGACGTTTCTGATCTTCATCGGCAGAGACGAGCCGGTGCCCAAAAACACAATCTCAGGAAACTTCTCACCTTCACAGAAGACAAACAAACACGATAATCAAATGAAAACAGAATTAAATCAGCCCACACACCCACAATAAGAGCCTAAAAAAAAGTGTTTTAGTTATAGTTCATATAGAAGAGGTCCATTTTAGAAGAACAAACCCATTTACTCTGGCACGATCTGAGGCGTGTGATACAGGAGAGAGTGAAAGCGAGGAGTGGAGAAAGTTTTACTCTGAGGAAATTAAATGTCAAGCTGTGGACGTGTTCTTGTCTTTCGTCTCTTCTAATTCAATACTTTCATCCCTCCTTCTCGCTCTCACAGATTCGGTAGAAAGCTCACCAGATGTGGAGACAGGCGCAGCCGCCTGGAACTTTCTGCATTCCTCAACTTCATCCAGAAAGTTTGGCACTCCGGCTGCTTCCTTCACAAACTCCTCAGAGTCGCAGGACTGGATGGCATCTCTGCAGACACACACACACACACACACACACACACAGTATTTGAGGTATATGAGGACCACAAACACTAGTTCAGCTGTGTGACACACTGTCAATCAATGACCTGAACTGACCTTTGCCACTCTAGTTTGGGCCGAAGCTGAAACTTGAGCAGACACTCGGCTCGGACGTTGGGGACGTTTAGAGACGCCTGCGGCTCCTAACAGAGACAAAAAATAAAAAAATATTCACAAAAAAAATGCACTAAAATAGTATATTAAACTAGAAAAGAACATTACAAAAAATAACCCATTAAATCAGAAAAAACTATATTGAAGTACAAAAATACATCAGATATATAAATGTATATTATGTATAATAAATCACAAAAAACACGACAAATAATAAATTGTTGAAAAGTTTCTACTGGCAATAATTGAAATCCAACCAAACTGACCAACAGAGACAAAAAAAAAAAATGAATTAACAAAAAGCATTAAACATGAAATTAAATCAGGAAAAAAAAGAGATAAAATTACAAATATTAAATTACAAAAAAATACATAATTTGTATGTATTTTTGCATAAAAATAGGTAGAATGAATAGAATATGTTATATTGAAATACATTACGTAAATAATAAATTACACCAAATAATTGACAAATAATAAATACAATTTAAATCTATTAAAAAAAAGACCCGTAAGAGACTAATAAATATTTAATTAAATAAAACAACGCATTAAATATGGAATCATCCAATGAATACTTTGGAAAAATATTTGTATATATTTATATACAAACTATTTAATTGGAAATGCAAAACATTTAAATAAAAATAAATTAAGAAAATATTAAATTACATAAATAATTGAAAAGTTCTAAATGAAAATCTTAAAATTATTAACCTGACCTGTGACAGAGACTATTTAAATTGTAAAATATGAAAGTAAATAAGAATTGTTAAAAGTATTAATTGAAAAAAAATGTGTTAACAAAAAATATGTGTTAACAAAAAAAAAATCAAATCATAATAATAGAACAATTATATATTATATATATATATATATATATATATATATATATATATATATATATATATATATATATATATATATATATATATATATATATATATATATATATATATATATATATATATATATATATATATATATATATATATATATATATATATATATATATATATATATATAAAAACATTGGTGATGATCTATTTGACCAAACTGTAACAGAGACTATAGCCCTATTTGGATGGTAATTGTTTCTCGTTGGGTCATAAGGTATTTTCATCAATGTCGGGGGCTAGACTGTGATTTTATTGCCATCCGAATCCAGAATGGCTGTGTTTTTCTCCCACCACCCGTGTAAAAATCCCCGGCCGAATTACCCACTGTTTTTAGACAAACACAGAGGTCGTGTGGTAATTTAATTGCTGTCCGAATCCACATCTCTGAGTTTTCAAGAATATCTCACTTCAAAATTCACTGTTTATATCCTTTTTGACCCCTGCAGAGCACCGTACGGTTGCGCTTCACTGTAATTTGGATGCATTTTAAAGATCTAGACTTTTATTACTGAAATGCTGAATGTTTACCTCATGTTAATAAGAGGCTGTATAAACTTATTTCTGCTCATTTCCATGTGGAATAAAATGAGACAGAAAACCATTTTAACTATAATGTGTCTATATATCTTCCTATTTTTAAACAGATTTAAATAATGAAATAATAATTATGACATTATTTTCCTATTATTAAATTAAATATGCATTTATTTTTATTATACCAAGCATATGACACTTTATTTACAGCATACAATCATGTTATTGACCTCGTGAGCAGTGCGTTCCCGATCACAAAACTCACTCGCAAAACAAAAAAGGTGGCATGCAAATCACTTTTTACGGACATCCATGTGAGAAACAATTACCATTCGAATAGGGCTTATGTAATATTAAATTAGAAATTAGCATTATGGATGGGCATTTTTCCGAAATATTGTATTCGAATATTTGGGCTCATAAAAAACGAATATTCGAATATGACGTTATTTTGAGAAAAGGAGAAAGACGTAATTTTTTTTAATTCATCAAGTTGTCATCACCATTTCTGAACAAACTTATGATTAGGTATACACAACAAGCTTACGTTATATCTTAAGGTTTTCATTCAGTTCAAAACAATGTGTGTAAACCAAAAATATAGGCCTAAAGAACAAAAGCATTATAAGCTCAAGCAGCACGAGCGAAAAAACACTAATAAAGCAGAGCGCGCCAGTTATAATACAGAACATAGGCTACATATACACACACGAGTCAGAATATGGTTATCATGTTTTTATACTGTTGCACATTATAATGTTGAAAAAAACAATAATATCATGTGGATGATGATATTCTCGGGTGAGAAACGTGCCCCGCTGACAGACGTTGCAGAGACACTGATAACGGTGTTAAGTGATGTTTCTAACAGCACTTTGTGTTTTCTGTTCTTAAACCCTCGACAAAACTTAAAGGAAGCATTTGTCTCTCGATCATTTAGCTGTGGTTATCTCTCTCTGTGCTTACCTGCACTCGTGATGCAGTGATGGCTGGTGTTTGGATTTGATGTGATTTCATTAATTCATTTGATCAAAAGTAACTCCATTTTGTAAGATAATTTTCAATGTTCATCTGAGTAATTCCAAACATCGCGAGGCAGGACATTATGTGATCAAATACACTTAACTTATTAACACGATCCACAGCGCCACCCAGTGGATTTAGTTATAACTGCGAGTTTTAGAGGGATTTATCATGGATTCATTGCATTTACGGCCAGCAAAGCAATATAGTAAAATTTGAATAGTATTTTTATTTTTCGACTATTAATTACAGATCGAATATTCAAATATTCGTGCACACTAGGGATGCAACAATACAGTTAGTCCACGGTTCAATACATACCTCGGTTTTACTTCGGTTTTTTGTTATTCTATTCTTAGGCGACAGGAACAGCAAGAGGTTAAGGAGAAAAAAGACTATTTTTTATTGCAATACTCTTTCTTTATTTTACTTAAAAGAATTGAAAAACCTTACTTAAACTTAGAACTTTACTTAAAAAAAAAAAACATGTACACATTCCTAGTGTATTGTATAAAATAAATGTATATAAAGATTTACACTGGCAGCTCAGAGCTGTACAGCAGCATTTAAGTATGAAATTGAATGAATAAATGTAAAAATAAAACACTACATAGACTTCACTATAAAATAACATTGATTCTTATTAAAGCTACTGTATTAAAGTTCTTCAGTCAAGAGCAGTGAGGGATTTTCTCTTTGTCTTTTGTTGTTGTATTAACATTAAAGGGATAGTTCGTTCAAAAATGACAATTCTGTCATCGAGAAATGAATACAGGTTTGAAACAATATTAGAGTGAGTAAATAATGACACAATTTTAGAGGTGAACTGTCCCTTTAAGGACAGCGTGTTCACTAGGCTGCGCTGATGTCAGTTTAAGACCTCTAATGCAGCTAATATACAGTATACAGTATATACTAATATACAGACACACGCGATTTTACTTTCTCTTTAGACATAACCGACTGTGTTTATGTTAACCTTGTGTGTATTTGACAGTATTAGCGCAGTAAGACGATAGTCCAGTAATAACGTGTTTGACAGGCGTTTAGTGCGCGCGCTCGGAAAAGCGCATGTTAAAACCGCGCGCGCAAATGAGCCAGAAAGGCTTTAAAACGCATGCAAATAATGAACTTTCGTGATAATGAATAACTATAGTGTTCTGTGAGTATAACTCCACCACTAACATGTGATGTGAATGTATGTCGCGTTGTTCAGTATTGGGATGGAGGAAAATGATAGAATTTGCAGAAAAATTATTAATTCAATGCAAAACCGAAAAACCGAAATTCACAAGCGCGTATTGAACCGTGAATGCCGTACCGAACGGTTCAATATGCGGCATCCCTAATGCACACCCCTAATTAGCATCTAATAACACTAAATGAGAAAAAATTATTAAAAACATTAAAATAATAAATTCTAATCAGAATAAATTGAAATCAGAAAACACACCTGAAACCGATTATTGTCTGACGTCAGAATGAATGTTAACTAAGACGATGGTAAATGTGGCATGAGTGAGTGTTGGCGTACTTTGCTCTTGTAGAGTTTGAGCTGAGGAAAGATCTCGGGATGGATGAGGTTGAGCTGCGTCTGGAGTTTGTGACTGCGGGCGTTGTGAGGCGTGAACGTCTGCTCGTTCATCAACAGATGCTCCGTGCTGCTGGGAAACCTGAGACACACAGACGCGTCACACACACACACACACACACACACGATCAGATCCCTGAGATTAATGCAGTCCGGCTCTACCTCTCCATCCAGCTCTTGTACTGATCCGTGTTCAGCACCGACTCAGGAGTCATGTGAACCACGAGAGCAGCCGAGTCCTCAGATCCGCCGCTCTGATACCTGCACACACACACACGAGACATTATTAGATGTACACGGAGAAAGTGGGCCTCGTGTCTCTATAGGAGACATTTCTTCACCTTTGTAAGATGTGATTGGTGCAGAGCGGCTGGATGAAGTCCTCTGACGGACAGTCGACCACTATGAAGACAGGTCCAGGATCAGCCGGTGTGCACAGCTCCTCGGGCCGGATCTGAAACACAGATGGAAAACATCGAGATCCTACAGTGCGACGTCTCTAGTCACACTATAAACGTTTTGAAACATCTGTGCAGAACAGGCTGAAAGCGGAAGAATCACCTCTTTTCCATCGTGTGTGACAGTTTTTCCAGCTTTCAGAGCATCGATTATGGGCCCAATGGCTGCTGTTCCTCTACAGGTGAAGAAAACGGTCATATGTTTATATGTGTGATACATTTCAGTCCTGAACACACACACAACTGAACCGATAGAGATAGAGATATAGATATATATTTATATATATGAGATACTCACACCGGCAGGCCCATCTCTTTAGCTTTCAGTACCAGAAAGTTTCCTTTCTTGGGGTGTAACTGAGGAAACATTACATTGAAAATTAACTACTGAGCACTGTATGATCTTAAATATTATCATTATTAATAAATGTATTCCGTCTCAGATTATTTCTGCTGACCTTACACACGTAAGCCACCACGAGAGATGAATCTCTAGTGATCCTTCCTTTGCCTTCTGTGAAAAACAAAACACATTTCTGATGAAACACATTAGTGCTACTCTCTTTAAGTGCACCGCAACACAACCCCAAAATATGAATATGAGGCACGTGACATGCAAACATTAGCCTTGCAAATGAGATATGTTTGTTCCATGAAACGTACATAAAAATGTAGTTCAACTGGAATGGAAATTATTATTTTACTCACTTGAATTATTATTATTATTGAAAATATTATATAACAATATAATGGGCAAAATAAAATTGATTTAAAAGATTTTTCTTGATTAAAACAAATTATGTAATTCAAATGCAATACATTATTATTATTATATTAGACAATAACAATATAATGGACTAATTATTTTTAAATGATCGACAAACAATGACGTTCAAATGGAATAAAAACACATTTTACTCATAACTTACATTACATTTTATTATTTAACACTAATGTCATTAAGTAAAGCAATAAAATAACACTATAAATACTTTAAATTCTCTTTTAATTAATTTTTATAACCGTTTTAATTTTCCTTATTTTTATTTTGTGTAATTCCCTTTTCTTTGTAAAGCACTTTAAATTACCATAGTGTATGAAATGTGCTATATAAATAAACTCACCTTGCCTAAATAAAATGCATATTAAAATAAATAAAATATATATTAAAGGGATAGTTCACCCAAAAACGAAATGTTTATGTTTATCTGTTACCCCCAGGGCATCCAAGATGTAGGTGTGTTTGTTTCTTCAGTAGAACACAAATGAAGATTTTTAACTCAACCGTTGCAGTGTGATAGTCGTATAACGCATGTCAATGGGGATATTTTAGAGTATGAGAGCAATGAGAGTAAAAACACATAGACATACGAATCCTTGTTAAACCATGCGGCTCGTGGCGACACATTGATGTCTTAAAGGGTTAGTTCACCCAAAAATGAAAATTCTGTCATTAATTACTCACCCTTATGTCGTTCGAGACCCGTAAGACCTCCGTTCATATTCGGAACACAAATGAAGATATTTTTGTTGAAAGCTGATGGCTGAGAAAGGCTTCATATAGGCCTCCATTGGCATTCAGTACACTTATACTCCCAAGACCGATAAAAGGCACTTAAAATGTCGTTACAAAGTCCATCTCACCACAGTGACTCTACAATAATCTTACGATGCGACGACAATATTTTTTGTGCGCAAAACAAAATCAAAATAACACCTTTATCCAACTTGTTATTGCCTTCCGTGTGTGCCTCCACGACGCATGCGCGAGAATATGACGTAGCGCCGGGGTTCGGGAATCCATGAAATGCACACTTAAGCCCCATTTTGAGAACTACGCCGAGACCTAAAGCACGATCAATGTAGAATCCAACAGCTGAGATACGCGCGTCTTCCTCTGATTGTAAACAAATCACTTCTGGGTCATGTGTCCGAACGCCGGCGCTACGTCATATTCTCGTGCATGCGTCGTGGAGGCACACACGGAAGGCAGTAACAAGTTGGAAAAAGGTGTTATTTTGATTTTTTTTGCGCACAAAAACTATTGTCGTCGCATTGTAAGATTATTGTAGAGTCACTGTGGTGAGATGGACTTTGTAACGACATTTTAAGTGCCTTTTATCGGTCTTGGGAGTATAAGTGTACTGAATGCCAATGGAGGCCTGTCTGAAGCCTTTCTCAGCATCAGCTTTCAACAAAAATATCTTCATTTGTGTTCCGAATATGAACGGAGGTCTTACGGGTCTCGAACGACATAAGGGTGAGGAATTAATGACAGAATTTTCATTTTTGGGTGAACTAACCCTTTAAGACACGAAACCATCGGTTTCTGCGAGAAACTGAACAGTATTTGTAATTTTTTTGCCTCTTATCAGACGAATGTCATCTAGTTTTCCCAGCGCCATAACTTCCGGTGAATAAGGTCAAAATACTGGTGCGATCAAAGATATATATGCGTAGATGCCTCATTCGACCGATCCGCGCAGCACTAATGAGGAATCTGTGTCTATGATCGCTCCGGTTTTTTGCATGTATTTTGACCTTATTCGCCGGAAGTGATGGCGCGGCTGATGCAGAGCCATAGAAAAAAATGAAATTCATTTTTAAATATGGATATTTTTCTTACACAAACGCATCGATTCGCTTCAGAAGGCCTTTATTAACACCCCAGAGCCGTGTGGAGCAGTTATATGACAGACAGATGCATTTTTTTATGGACTTCAAAAACAGAGGAACTATTACTGCCATTATAATGCTTGGATTAGCCAGAACATTTTTAATATAACTCAGATTTTATTCGTCTGAAAGAAGAATGTCATATACACCTCGAATGACTTGAGGGGGAGTAAATCATGGGCTAATTTTCATTTTTGGGTGAACTATCCCTTTAAATAAAATTCTAATTTCCAAGGCATTTCCCCCTTTAAACTGTGTAGTTTTTTTATTTAAATTTCACTTTATTGTTGGAATTTCTGTCTCGCATCCCATAGCGTTTACAAAAAGAAACAAAATCAAAAAGAAAACACACAAGTATGCAAACACACTTCCAGCTGCAGGGCAACTGCAAAATTAAACAAATTTCATCACTTTATTCAGTTACGAACCGTACTGAAACAGTGACCCTAAAATCGTGATAAAAACCGAACCGTGAGTATTTTGAACCGTTACACCCCTTGTAAATAACTAGAATAACAAGAAAAAACTATTTGTGCTACAAACCAGTGTGTTTATGATTATAACAGTCCGTTAAAATAAGTTTTAGTACAGCTGAAAATAACTGGAAGCGGATGAGACCGTGCTCACAAATGGCCATGCTCACACTTACATTTAAAAATAAGGTGGATGCATCCAGCAGCTCATAAACTGGTGTGTGTGTGTGTGTGTGTGTCTTGCCTGGACTCGCTGATCTTCTGCCAGTGTTCAGACTCGGACACTCCTCCTGGTCCTCCAGTCTCTTGAGTGCCCCCTTCTGACTGCTGTTAGGACTGCTGCTGCGCCCAGAGCCTGGGGAACGTCCACCGGCCTCGGCCTTACGCTCAGCTAACACACACACACACACACACACACACACACACACACACACACACACACACACACACACACACACACACACACACACACACACACACACACACACACACACACACACACAGTACAGATGGATCCTTTACACGTGAAGGGTTTTAAACGCTCATGCTTGAGAACAGTGTAAAGATGAGGCGTCACTCACAGAAGAGAGGAACCTGGCTGACGGTCATGGTGTTGTCTTTATATTGAGCTTCAGTATACGGTCGGACCGCTGCAAACCACAGAAAAGCAGACAGACAGCATCAGTTCGGCTGTGAGAAGGCACTGTGTGATGGTATTTTAGTATCATTTATATACTATTATGTATTATATTTACACTGCTGTATATGTAAAATAACTGTTTTCGATAAACCTTTATTTTACTGTGTCCTTGTTACATGTACTTACTATAGTAATAACAGTAAATTATGCATAATTACATGCAACTAACCCTCAACCAAACCCTAACCCTATAGCAAGTACACATAGTTACCAAATATTACTTAAATATATATTTACACTGTAACAATGACACCTTAAAATAAAGTGTAATCATGTTTTTCTATCGTAATATATTTAAAAAATTTATTTATGTGATATAAATTACATTCATGTGTTCACATAGTAAACAGTTATTTTACATTTTAATAATATTTCACAATATTACTTTTTTTTGTATTTTTAATTAAATAAATGCAGCCTTGGTGAGCATAAGAGACTTCATTAAAAACCTTACAGATTTAAAAATTCTGCAAGGCAGTGTATGTTATTAATCATTTAATTTTAGTTTTAGTAATTCTGTTATGTGCTTGTGTCATTTGTATTACTTTTTTCTTTATTTTCATCTCATTTTAGTACATCAACTTAGTTTTAGGTTGAGCTTTTTCATCTGACATTTATATTTTATGTCAGCTTTATTAATTTTAACCCCTTAACTGTCACCGTCTCACTGGCGGGAAGCCTGGCGCTCTTTTTTGATCGCCTTTTTTCATTTCATATATTTTAGTAATTATCATAAATTAGGTATCATTTGAAAGCTTGCAAACGCAAAATTCATCCTGTGAAACCCGTTTTGAAATCTGATGTTGCGTTACCATGGAAACGGAACTCTAAATTATTCTAGCGGGCTCCTCCCCCTAGTGGGCGGCGTCATGTTTCATATGACAAAATGTATTTTAACTACTTTATAATCAAAATCTTTTCTAATCTTGACATATCGTCGGAAAGGTCTGAGTCTCAAGGGTCCATATTTGGTGACTGTTTTGTGATGGAAGTGATATTTGGACAGAAATTGATCATCAAAAAACAATCAATGGAATGTGGATGACACCCGGTGGCTGTTTTTGGTACAGCGCCTAAACAAAATCTCATGGGGACTTTAATTTTTGTGATATAAACTTCAAATTTGGAACACAACTTGGTCAGACATATGGCTTTGATTTTATAGCAATTTTAGAGTAAAACATTTTTTGTAAAATATATATTTTTATACAATAAAAATGTTTATTACAGTATTTTTCATTTACAGTACATTTAAACTTCCATAACTTTTTCATACTTTCATATTTTGAATTGCTTTCACTTCAGCAATAGTCGGTCTTCTTTAAATCAAGACCAAACTTAGGTTTCAAAGCATATTCCAAAGCATTCTTGAATTACAGCCCTTTAAGTTTGGATAGTGCATTTTCTTGACCATTTCCAAAAGGGGGGAGACAGTTAAGAGGTTAAAGTGAATGCTCTTTTATTAAACTATACCAACACTGCATATATAATCAATATGAGCAGAATGATAACAGTGGACTTCACCAAGTTTAATGTCTTCCAGCGGTCCTGAAAACACTCGTATGGCCTGTAAGTATTTCTCCTGAAACAACCGAACAACACAATTCAGTAAAGCCAATTCATATCCAAACGGACACAAAGATCTGCATAAAACACACATGCATTATAGAGAGAGCTGTTAAAGGATAGTTTGGCTTGTCAGATGTGTGACGTACCAGCTGTGGCGGTCCTGACAGGACACACTGAGGGACTCCCGTGTCTTTGAGGGTCAGGATCATCCCTGCACACACAAAACACAGAGTTAAAGAGTCATGAACCTTTGTCGAGATTTACAACAGTCTTTACACATTAATGCAAAATCCTGCTTCAACAAACATTTCACCCATGTGTGACTAAAGATACATGCGTGCGAACTGTACAATGTATTTTGGAGCATGCGTGCAAGTTTTTTCTTAAATGTAAGATCATAAGATCTTTTACATCACGTGGATGGCCACAATACAGGTTTGTCAGGTTTACTTTATGGTGTTTATATTTTTATATGTTGTATACGGTTGTAAGAACGCATATTTTATCTCCCTCATCCGAATTTGAATGAGCAGCTGCATTAAAGGCATAGTTCACCCAAAAATGAAAATTAGCCCATGACGTCTGAAAGAAGATTGTCATATATACACCTAGGATGACTTGACAGGGTTCCCACTCTTTTTCAGCAACCATTTTCCAGTACTTTTCCAGGACATTTTCAATTTTACTACGACTTTAATAAAATTTTACTTTAATAAAGGCAAGGCAAGGCATGACTTTCTCGCAATTGCGAGTTTACATATTTGTGATATAAACGCGAAAATTGTCACAATTCTTCTTTCCTCAGAATTTTACTTTATAACTTGCAATTGCAGTTTAGATCTCACAATTCTGAGAAAAGAAGTCAGGATTGCAAGATATAAACTCGCAACTGCGCAAAAAAGTCAATTGTGAAGAAAAGACTTGCGAGTTTATATCACGCAATTCTGACTATATTTTGCAATTCTGACTTTAAACACACAAATGTGACTTTGTATCAAAATTATGCGATTAGGTAGCAGCTTACGAGTTAACATTCACTGCATACATTTGAGCAGTTAATAGCATTAGCTAACGGCTGCAAGCGGCAACACAAGACTAAACATCATTATTGAAAATACTACTCACACGTATCAAATCATGTGCTTTCTGCAACTAGCGCAAATAGTTTGGGCCAGCGATAAACTCTTTATACTCTGCTAAAGAAATAACTTTTTTTTAAAGAATTTTCCCAGACAACAACAATAATTTCCAGGACATTTGACATTTTCTCTAATTTTCCATGTGTTTTCCAGGACTGGAAAATTTGTCATCAACTTTCCAGGTTTTCCAGGACAAGTGGGAACCCTGCTTGAGGGTGAGTAAATCATGGGCTAATTTTCATTTTTGGGTGAACTATCCCTTTAATGAAGCATATACTCAGCACTGAGTCAGCACTGCTTGTGTGCTTTTTGTAACTTGCAACTGTAAAATTAGGATAAGAAAAGTGTGAGCTGGGAAATAAGGTTTAAAAAAAAGAAAGAAGAAAAACACGAGCGATCTCTCTCTCTTGCTCGCTCGCCTCACGCGCTCGCTCTCTCTGCAAGCGCAAGGTAATAATAATGGTTACCTTCATGAGTGATGTGCGAAAAAAGCTAAAAAAACTACGAATATAAAGAAGTTAAACCCACGGGCACCTCTTCTGTCCGGGCATCCTTCATGCATATTGTGGACAAACATGAGAAAGAAGTAAGTGCTGTCTACGTGTGACGCACTGTTGAAGTTTGATTTGAACTTATATTTAAATAATATATTTCAAATCAGCAACAAAATCTCAGGTGAACTGTCACAAATGTTTTCTATGATGCTCAAATTGCGTAAAAAAGCTCATATTTCAGGTTGCTCCAGCCACCGCGCATGTGCAGTCTCAAGCGCGTGTCATGTTTCTATGGCAACCCGAGCTTCCTCTGTGATTGACTTTAATAATAATATGAATGAACCGTCTTATTTCTTAAAGTTTTGGTGGTCAGACTCGGCTCACATTATAGCAAATAAATAATGCGGACGTCAGCGGCCACCGAACGAGCAATCGTTATTATAGTTCAAAAAGGCAAACAGTCAAAGTTATTATGCGAGTTAACTTGGCGAAATGCAAATCTGCAAAGACGCATTTGTCACCCGTCACTGTGACATAAAGTGGACTTTTAAAGCTCAAATGATGAGTGAATTAAGCATGCTTGGAATAACAAGCGAGGAATAACATGGATTTAACTTTTTGGCAAGGATGTAACGTTAATGCATCACAAGTAACGTTACAAGGAAGGGGGACGACGGCTATAGGTAAGACAAAAAGTTATATTTTTCATAACTTGTTTATTGACTTGTTAATATCAGTTATTGTGGAATATGTGACAATCGGGTCCAGTCGGGTCTGTGTCTTCACGCCGGGTTCGGTTCCAGCTTTTAAATAAAAGACGGGTCTGGGTCGGTTCCGTTAAGCACATTACGGGTCTCTTCGGGTTCGGGTATTGATTTTTAGACCCGTGAAGACCTCTACAACTAACAGTGTTATTATAGTTAACAAAAACTAAAACCTTAAAAAAACTAAGTGTAAAGCTTCGAAGCGTTATGAATCAGTGAGTCGAATCATTCGGATCGCGTGTCAAACCGCCAAACTGCTGAAATTCCGTGACTTTGGCGATTCAAAATGCTGAATCGACTCACTAGCTGCGTTTCCATTACAGATTTGCGCAAAACTTTTGCGATATTTTCTAAAAGTCGACAAAAAAATATTGCGAAATGACAGCGTTTCCATTATGCGACTAAAACCATTTTTTCCCTCTCGTGATAAATCATTCCAAAAATCATGCTACGTATGTTGTTAGGTTTATGTATATCCCAGCCACCGCACGCCATTATTTTTACTGGTAAGAGACGTGCGTGTTATCCAAGCACTGATGGCAAAGAAAGCACCTTATACTTGAGCGGCACATATGAGGTGTTATGATAAATTGTGGCATTTTGTATTCTATTGTTTTTTTATGAGTTTAATAAAGAACTCGTCTTCTGTCCAAACATACCATCATCTGTATAGAATGATACACTTTTACATACGCCAGGTTATTGTGACGCATTGCCACATACAGAGACGAGCAAAAAGTTTGAATTTGCATGGTGGTAGCTCAAAGGTTTTTTTTACCACTTCGTTATTTTGGCTCGGAATTTCGTTTTTTGGAAATATAAACTGAATTTAGAAATGCTTTTGAAATGAAAAACTTTGCGTTTAATAAACAAAATATATTTTTGAAATGAAGACAGCGTTTGGAGTGGAGTGCAAAATAATCTGTTCCCTGAGTCCACGGCCTTTGCTGTTATCGTGAGTGTACACAAATAAAAGTAGAGAGTTTACTGTTTATAATTATGTCTTGCACATCTGTATGGCTAAAAATGAATCTGAATATTGAGAGTTTCCTGGAATAAGGAAAAAATCCATCAAAAGGCGCCAACGTCGGGGGTTAAAGAAAACGTAGCCTAGTTTCATATATAGTTAGGCTATGTCTACATATTATAATAATATTTATTTATAATATCTAAATATTTATTATAATCGTTTATATTATATTATATATTTCATATGTTGATTATGAAAAGTGAGCAGCATGAGTAAGGCAAATCAGATGCGCATATGTCTGGAGACATGGATTTTGAGCACAATTGAATTGTTTTCTGGAAAGTCTTTCTTTAAAATGAATTTCGTTTTGAATAAATTGTCTTTTAATTTTGATCAATATTTAATCAACTATTTGGCTGTAGGCTATATTTAATAAATAAGAAGCAAACCAAGATCGTCGGGAATGGATTGACCTAGTCTTTGAGCAAGGCTGAAACTATAGCGTCTTTCTGTTTTAATACATTTCTTGAACATACGTCATAATTACAGGCCTATAGATAGTTATGATATTTGTGTTTGCACCGGGGTCCGTCATTATAAAGTTACGCCACTTTCCTTATTAGGAGAAAATATATGTCGTTTTAACGACGTAAGATCTAGTACATACTTGAGTGGGAAAAAAATGATATGTTGGCCCTATGTGAGAGCAATGCGTGACCGTACCAGGTGACCTGTAAATGCGAAAAAACTGTTTCCATTGCAGTTTTGCGAAAATTTCCTTTTTCGAATTGCCTGAAAAACCACCTCATGCGAGCGTAAAAACTTTTTTGCGATATATGGGAGTTTTTGCGAAATCGACGCGTTTCCATTGGGCATATTTTCAATTCGCAATTTCAATTTGCGCAATTTGAAGTGTAATGGAAACGTGGCTACTGATTCATAACGCTTCAAAGCTTCATGATGCTGTGTTTTGAAATCGTCATCACTATATAAGTCGTTATTTAGGGTTTTTTTTGCGCACAAAAACTATTCTCGCCAATTCATAAAGTTATTGTAGAACCACTGTAGTGAGATGGACTTTGTAACGACGTCTTTAGTACCTTTTAAGGGTCTTGAGAGTGTAAAGTGCCATTGTGTCAATGGAGGCCTTTCAGAGCCATCAGATTTACACTAAAATATCTTCATTTGTGTTCTGAAGATGAACGGAGGTCTGACGGGTGTCGAACGACATGAGGGTGAGTAATTAATGACAGAATTTTCATTTTTGGGTGAACTAACCCTTTAAGAAAATAAAAACTGTAAAAGCTTCAAATGCGACAGAATAAAATCCTAAAGCACCTGATAAACCGCCGACCGTCTCCCAGCTCATCCTGGTGAGGAAGATGTTGTCCAAGCGTGCAATTTTCATCCTGGATACACAATCAAAACACACACATGACATGAACATGCCATACAAACACAGAAGAGTCATTCCGTCACATCACAATGAATCTGCAGTGACAGTCGATCTCTTACTTGTGTTCCTGCATCAGTCTCTGTGTTCCTTCACCACAGTTGAACAGATACCTGCACGCCACACAGATTTAATCAATATCATTAATAATTCAACACATATAAACTGCTTAGCTGGTCAGAGGTTCATGTATATAATCATAAATGAATATTTATGAAAATATAGAAATGCATTTACACTGGAAAATAAACATATGAATCAAAGTTTATTTGTGATCATTCATTACTGATCTCTTAACATATATAAATCAAACAGTGTTACCTTCACTTTATTTGTTACTACATTTATAATCATATTCATAAATTTGATTCATTTATTCACATATTTATATAAAAGTATATAATGCATACGCATGTTATTAAACTACAGATTTGTTAAGCATTACAAAATGTGACAATGTTTGTTAATTTTATTTAAGAAACTCGTGAATTTTTACCTTTATATTTGTTTCTCTTTTATTAGTAACTTCTATTATTAATTAATTGAAGATTATATACTGCTTAGATTGTCAGTGGTTCATGTATATTCAAATATATTAATATATGAATAGATTTCCTCATACATGTATGTAATGCACATTTATGTTTATAAAACACTGATTTAATCATTACAAAGAGTGCAAATGTCTGATACTGTTATTTTTGAAACTTAACTTATGTAGCGTTACCTTCACTTTATTTGTTACTACATGTATAGTAACATTAGGCACTATAATTATTAATTATTATTATTTATTAATCATCATGATTATCGATGAGTGTTGTTATAAAGTAATGGTTGTCATGACAGTTAGTTTGTCACGTGACACCGGCGCGTACCTGTTATACTCGGAGAAGACGTACAGCGACGCGCCGTTATCGCGACTCCCGGCGCCCGCCACCTGCACATAGACGGTGGAGGGCCCGTGCAGCTCGCCCTGCCGGCGGTTCTCCCGGCTCTTCACATGCCTCCGCGTGTCTTTCAGCGGCTTGCTCTTCCCGGAGGTGTGTGTGTCCATCAGTGTGAGAGTGTGTGCGCCGACTCTCCGCGCTCTGTGTGTGAGGAAAGAGCAGCGCAGGCGCGCGAGCATCATAAACACCGAGCGGCTACGGGAAGCGGCTCATAACATCCGCTCGACGGACGCTAAACAACTGTCGGGAGAATGATCTGCTAGTTTCTGTGGAGGACTCACACATGTGTGTGTGTTGATCATCGATGCTGGACGCGCTTCCGGCGCGTGACTATGACGTCGAGACGCTAGGGGTGGAATGACGCGTGCATATTTTTATAGGCTGCGTTCGAAACCGCATACTTCCCTACTATATAGTATGTAAAAAGCAGTAGGCGAGCGAAGAGTATGCTCGAATCCTTTGTATTCATAAAAGAGTAGGCGAGAACTACCAGGGTTTTGGACTATTTCTCGCGAGATTCGGACGTGCGTATACTGATGTTGCGTTCGAATATGCCTACTTACCTACTATATAGTAGGCGAAAACAGTACGTGAAAGGAGAAGTATGTTCGAAACCTCAGTAATCATAAAAGAGTAGGCGAGAAGTTCCCGGATGGCTTACTGATTCCGCCCAGATTGTGAAGTACCCATCGTCGGATACTTTTCTATCCCTGCCTTCCCATGAGGCCACAGGAAAGGATACGTCAGGCGGAGAAAAGCCAATCAAATGTGAGTATTACAAACCAAAATCACCGTTCCTTGTGTTAAAAATCGCATTTGTTGGACTACTGTAGAGTAACGTTAAACTGTTGAATTGTTAAAAGTGTAAAGACGACAGACAGTATAGTGTAGTTGTGATTGGGCTGTAAAAACACGTTTTATTATGTATGAGCTCCAGTAACACACACACACACGTCTCCAAAGTGGATTTACATAAACGATATACTTAAAGATAAAGATGCTTACTAAATGTTTATTTAACATCTGACAGGAACATTTTCGATAACATCACAGCATGAAATAGACATCTGATCATCAGAGTGATGTGTGTGTGCTATAATGTAGAGTTCCCTGTTGTCATCACTGCTTACTTTACATGAACGTCAGTAATGTTAATAGATCTACATAAAGTAACTAAACATAAGTTATCTTTTTTTATTTGTCCATTAGTACTGTTGATGAATTGAGGAACATTAACACATCAGCAACTACCTGAACATTTAAGGCTATTGAGCACATAAACGTTTATGCTTTTATCAAGGTGTTGTTTAAGATACAGGTAACATGAAAGTTGTCTGATGTTACAGGGGCAGAAGAGCACGTGTGTGTGTGTGTGTGTGTGTGTGTGTGTGTGTGTGTGTGTGTGTGTGTGTGTGTGTGTGTGTGTTTATCTGGTGGAGACTGGAGAGAGGCTGATGAAGGAAGCCTGTCATCAAAGGCTTTGAGTACACTACAGAAATGAATAAAACATACATTTAAATCTTAAGTTGTATTTTATTTTAATTTCAAACAGAGTTATTTCAGCACTTTTCTGATTCTTGATGTCTGTGCATTTGCTGCAGAGCTTCTGTGGTTGAGCCTTGCTCAAGGACACACTGGTGGTGACGACTGCGGAGATCCAAGCAGAAACCTTCTGCTTATCAGTTCAGTGTTTAGCCCACTACACCACAAAAGTCATAAAGCTACAATACAAGTAGCATGTAATTGTAAAAATATTAAATCAAATATGGCAAGAAATGGGATGCTGACAACATGAATTGTAAAACGTTTTCAGTAGTCATGCTGATGGAGAGCAGGCACACGGATGTTTGGAGCAGACATCAGCAGTCAGAGATTGTCCCGCACATGTTCTCCACTCGTGCTTCAGGTTTGTGGGGTTCAGGAGGAACATGATGGACGGCTAGGACAGGCGAAGGTGTTCACGGTGCTCAACTGCTTCATCAACATAAAGCCACAGAATTGGCACAGCTGTGTTGAGATGGCAGCAGATGTGGGGTTCACCGTCTGTAAATGTCAAGTCAAGTCAAGTCAACTTTATTTATATAGCGCTTTTAACAATGTAGATTGTTTCAAAGCAGCTTTACAGTGTTAAACAGAAAAATAATGCAGCATAATTTTATTCAGCTGTATAGCCATTCTGGAAAAATTTCAAGTATCATACAGTGACAGTGTGGGCTTTAGATCAATAATTTGATCAGTAATTTAGTTTAAATGGTTAATTTAGTTTATTATTTAGATGTATTTCGATGTTTAGTTGAAAAATTTAGTGTCCCCAACTGAGCACGCCAAGCCAGAGGCAACAGTGGCAAGGAAACCAAAACCCCATTAGGTGACCCAATGGAGAAAAATAAACCTTGGGAGAAACCAGGCTCAGTCGGGGTGCCAGTTCTCCTCTGGCCAATTAACAAACAGCGTATTATTATTATTATTCTGGCAGTTTTACAGCTCGGAGGTCATAATAGATCAGAATATTCGAGGGACCGGGGGCAACATGCTGGAGACGGGTTTATTGAGGATGATGTTGATTAAATAATTATTAAAGTGCAATATTCGAATGATCGGAGGCAACACGCAGGAGACGGGTTTATTGAGATGCCGTGTCGATGAGGCAGTTTCAGGGGGCGTCTAATCACGGTCTCCCAGACACTTCGGGGTCCTGTGTTGGTCTTCTCTGGGCGCAGGTCCACCATCTGATCTGGATACGGCCCGGATCCAGCTGACTGCAGTAAACCTCGGGATAAAACAGAGAGACTAACATTAGCGTAGATGCCATTCTTCTGATGATGTAACGAGTACATCAGGTGTTATGGGAAGTGTTCCCGGTTCCGGCTGACCTAGTTAATGCAGCCTAACAATCATTTCATTGAAAAAGTGATTTATGTGTATGCCACAGTAAAGAGATGTGTTTTTAGTCTAGATTTAAACTGACAGAGTGTGTCTGCTTCCCGAACAATGTTAGGAAGACTGTTCCAGAGTTTAGGTGCTAAATAGGAAAACGATCGACCGCCTCCAGTTGATTTGGATATTCTCGGTATGATCAACTGGCCAGAATTTTGAGACCGCAGTAGACGTGATGGAGTATAATATGTTAAGAGCTCGCTCAAGTATTGGGGAGCTAAACCATTTAGTGCTTTGTAAGTAATAAGTAAGATTTTAAAATGTATGCGATGTTTAATAGGCAGCCAGTGCAGTGTTGACAGAACTGGGCTAATATGGTCATACTTCCTGGTTCTAGTAAGAACTCGAGCTGCTGCGTTTTGGACCAGCTGGAGTTTATTTATTAAGCGAGCAGGGCAACCACCCAGTAGAGCATTACAATAATCTAACCTTGAGGTCATGAACGCATGAACTAACTGTTCAGCATTTTGCATTGAGAGCATGTGCCGTAATTTAGATATATTTTTAAGATGGTAGAAAGCAGTTTTACAGATGCTAGAAACGTGGCTTTCAAACGAAAGATTGGTATCAAAGAGCACACCCAGGTTCCTCACTGACGACGAGGACTTGACAGAACAGCCATCAAGTGTTAGACAGTATTCTAGGTTACTACTTGTGGAGCTTTTTTGTCCAATAATTAAAAATTCAGTTTTTTCTGAATTGAGTTGCAGGAAATTACCAGTCATCCAATGTTTTATATCAGCTATGCATTCCGTTAATCTTGTGAATTGGTAAGTTTCTTTAGGGCGTGAAGAAATATAGAGCTGAGTATCGTCAGCATAACAATGAAAACTAACGCCATGCTTCCTAATGATATCTCCCAGTGGTAGCATGTACAGGGTGAAGAGTAGCGGTCCTAGCACTGAGCCTTGCGGTACTCCATACTGAACTTGCGATCGGTGTGACATATCTTCATTTACTACTACAAACTGATAACGGTCGCATAGGTATGATTTAAACCATGATAATGCAATTCCACTAATACCTACATAATTTTCGAGTCTATTCAAAAGAATGTTGTGGTCGATAGTATCAAATGCAGCGCTAAGATCGAGTAACACTAATAGAGAGATACAGCCACGATCGGATGATAAGAGCAAATCATTTGTAACTCTGACGAGAGCAGTCTCAGTGCTATGATACGGTCTAAATCCTGACTGGAAATCCTCACAGATACCATTTCTTTCTAAAAAGGAACATAATTGTGAAGACACTGCCTTTTCAAGTATTTTTGACAGAAAGGGTAGATTTGAGATTGGTCTATAATTGACTAAATCTGTAGGATCAAGTTGCGGTTTTTTAATAAGTGGTTTAATAATTGCCAACTTAAAAGTTTTCGGTACATATCCTAATGACAAAGATGAATTAATGATATTAAGAAGAGGATCTATGACCTCTGGTAGCATCTCTTTTAATAGCCTAGTTGGTATAGGGTGGAGCATACATGTTGTCGATTTTGATGATTTAACGAGTTTAGCCAATTCTTCTTCTCCTATAGCAGTGAATGAGTGTAATTTTTCCTCAGTGACACTACAATGCTCTGTCTGATGTGATGCTGTATTAGACGGCTGCATGGTTAAAAAAAATTTCCTAATATTATCAATCTTACATGTGAAGAAGTTACGCCACTTTCCTTATTAGGAGAAAATATATGTCGTTTTAACGACGTAAGATCTAGTACATACTTGAGTGGGAAAAAAATGATATGTTGGCCCTATGTGAGAGCAATGCGTGACCGTACCAGGTGACCTGTAAATGCGAAAAAACTGTTTCCATTGCAGTTTTGCGAAAATTTCCTTTTTCGAATTGCCTGAAAAACCACCTCATGCGAGCGTAAAAACTTTTTTGCGATATATGGGAGTTTTTGCGAAATCGACGCGTTTCCATTGGGCATATTTTCAATTCGCAATTTCAATTTGCGCAATTTGAAGGGTAATGGAAACGTGGCTACTGATTCATAACGCTTCAAAGCTTCATGATGCTGTGTTTTGAAATCGTCATCACTATATAAGTCGTTATTTAGGTTTTTTTTTGCGCACAAAAACTATTCTCGCCAATTCATAAAGTTATTGTAGAACCACTGTAGTGAGATGGACTTTGTAACGACGTCTTTAGTGCCTTTTAAGGGTCTTGAGAGTGTAAAGTGCCATTGTGCCAATGGAGGCCTTTCAGAGCCATCAGATTTCAACTAAAATATCTTCATTTGTGTTCTGAAGATGAACGGAGGTCTGACGGGTGTCGAACGACATGAGGGTGAGGAATTAATGACAGAATTTTCATTTTTGGGTGAACTAACCCTTTAAGAAAATAAAAACTGTAAAAGCTTCAAATGCGACAGAATAAAATCCTTAAGCACCTGATAAACCGCCGACCGTCTCCCAGCTCATCCTGGTGAGGAAGATGTTGTCCAAGCGTGCAATTTTCATCCTGGATACACAATCAAAACACACACATGACATGAACATGCCATACAAACACAGAAGAGTCATTCCGTCACATCACAATGAATCTGCAGTGACAGTCGATCTCTTACTTGTGTTCCTGCATCAGTCTCTGTGTTCCTTCACCACAGTTAAACAGATACCTGAACGCCACACAGATATAATCAATATCATTAATAACTCAACAGATATAAACTGCTTAGCTGTTCAGAGGTTCATGTATATAATCATAAATGAATATTTATGAAAATATAGAAATGCATTTACACTGGAAAATAAACATATGAATCAAAGTTTATTTGTGATCATTCATTACTGATCTCTTAACATATATAAATCAAACAGTGTTACCTTCACTTTATTTGTTACTACATTTATAATCATATTCATAAATTTTATTCATTTATTCACATATTTATATAAAAGTATATAATGCATACGCATGTTATTAAACTACAGATTTGTTAAGCATTACAAAATGTGACAATGTTTGTTAATTTTATTTAAGAAACTCGTGAATTTTTACCTTTATATTTGTTTCTCTTTTATTAGTAACTTCTATTATTAATTAATTGAAGATTATATACTGCTTAGATTGTCAGTGGTTCATGTATATTCAAATATATTAATATATGAATAGATTTCCTCATACATGTATGTAATGCACATTTATGTTTATAAAACACTGATTTAATCATTACAAAGAGTGCAAATGTCTGATACTGTTATTTTTGAAACTTAACTTATGTAGCGTTACCTTCACTTTATTTGTTACTACATGTATAGTAACATTAGGCACTATAATTATTAATTATTATTATTTATTAATCATCATGATTATCGATGAGTGTTGTTATAAAGTAATGGTTGTCATGACAGTTAGTTTGTCACGTGACACCGGCGCGTACCTGTTATACTCGGAGAAGACGTACAGCGACGCGCCGTTATCGCGACTCCCGGCGCCCGCCACCTGCACATAGACGGTGGAGGGCCCGTGCAGCTCGCCCTGCCGGCGGTTCTCCCGGCTCTTCACATGCCTCCGCGTGTCTTTCAGCGGCTTGCTCTTCCCGGAGGTGTGTGTGTCCATCAGTGTGAGAGTGTGTGCGCCGACTCTCCGCGCTCTGTGTGTGAGGAAAGAGCAGCGCAGGCGCGCGAGCATCATAAACACCGAGCGGCTACGGGAAGCGGCTCATAACATCCGCTCGACGGACGCTAAACAACTGTCGGGAGAATGATCTGCTAGTTTCTGTGGAGGACTCACACATGTGTGTGTGTTGATCATCGATGCTGGACGCGCTTCCGGCGCGTGACTATGACGTCGAGACGCTAGGGGTGGAATGACGCGTACATATTTTTATAGGCTGCGTTCGAAACCGCATACTTCCCTACTATATAGTATGTAAAAAGCAGTAGGCGAGCGAAGAGTATGCTCGAATCCTTTGTATTCATAAAAGAGTAGGCGAGAACTACCAGGGTTTTGGACTATTTCTCGCGAGATTCGGACGTGCGTATACTGATGTTGCGTTCGAATATGCCTACTTACCTACTATATAGTAGGCGAAAACAGTACGTGAAAGGAGAAGTATGTTCGAAACCTCAGTAATCATAAAAGAGTAGGCGAGAAGTTCCCGGATGGCTTACTGATTCCGCCCAGATTGTGAAGTACCCATCGTCGGATACTTTTCTATCCCTGCCTTCCCATGAGGCCACAGGAAAGGATACGTCAGGCGGAGAAAAGCCAATCAAATGTGAGTATTACAAACCAAAATCACCGTTCCTTGTGTTAAAAATCGCATTTGTTGGACTACTGTAGAGTAAAGTTAAACTGTTGAATTGTTAAAAGTGTAAAGACGACAGACAGTATAGTGTAGTTGTGATTGGGCTGTAAAAACACGTTTTATTATGTATGAGCTCCAGTAACACACACACACACGTCTCCAAAGTGGATTTACATAAACGATATACTTAAAGATAAAGATGCTTACTAAATGTTTATTTAACATCTGACAGGAACATTTTCGATAACATCACAGCATGAAATAGACATCTGATCATCAGAGTGATGTGTGTGTGCTATAATGTAGAGTTCCCTGTTGTCATCACTGCTTACTTTACATGAACGTCAGTAATGTTAATAGATCTACATAAAGTAACTAAACATAAGTTATCTTTTTTTATTTGTCCATTAGTACTGTTGATGAATTGAGGAACATTAACACATCAGCAACTACCTCAACATTTAAGGCTATTGAGCACATAAACGTTTATGCTTTTATCAAGGTGTTGTTTAAGATACAGGTAACATGAAAGTTGTCTGATGTTACAGGGGCAGAAGAGCACGTGTGTGTGTGTGTGTGTGTGTGTGTGTGTGTGTGTGTGTGTGTGTGTGTGTGTGTGTGTGTGTGTGTTTATCTGGTGGAGACTGGAGAGAGGCTGATGAAGGAAGCCTGTCATCAAAGGCTTTGAGTACACTACAGAAATGAATAAAACATACATTTAAATCTTAAGTTGTATTTTATTTTAATTTCAAACAGAGTTATTTCAGCACTTTTCTGATTCTTGATGTCTGTGCATTTGCTGCAGAGCTTCTGTGGTTGAGCCTTGCTCAAGGACACACTGGTGGTGACGACTGCGGAGATCCAAGCAGAAACCTTCTGCTTATCAGTTCAGTGTTTAGCCCACTACACCACAAAAGTCATAAAGCTACAATACAAGTAGCATGTAATTGTAAAAATATTAAATCAAATATGGCAAGAAATGGGATGCTGACAACATGAATTGTAAAATGTTTTAAGTAGTCATGCTGATGGAGAGCAGGCACACGGATGTTTGGAGCAGACACATCAGCAGTCAGAGATTGTCCCGCACATGTTCTCCACTCGTGCTTCAGGTTTGTGGGGTTCAGGAGGAACATGATGGACGGCTAGGACAGGCGAAGGTGTTCACGGTGCTCAACTGCTTCATCAACATAAAGCCACAGAATTGGCACAGCTGTGTTGAGATGGCAGCAGATGTGGGGTTCACCGTCTGTAAATGTCAAGTCAAGTCAAGTCAACTTTATTTATATAGCGCTTTTAACAATGTAGATTGTTTCAAAGCAGCTTTACAGTGTTAAACAGAAAAATAATGCAGCATAATTTTATTCAGCTGTATAGCCATTCTGGAAAAATTTCAAGTATCATACAGTGACAGTGTGGGCTTTAGATCAATAATTTGATCAGTAATTTAGTTTAAATGGTTAATTTAGTTTATTATTTAGATGTATTTCGATGTTTAGTTGAAAAATTTAGTGTCCCCAACTGAGCACGCCAAGCCAGAGGCAACAGTGGCAAGGAAACCAAAACCCCATTAGGTGACCCAATGGAGAAAAATAAACCTTGGGAGAAACCAGGCTCAGTCGGGGTGCCAGTTCTCCTCTGGCCAATTAACAAACAGCGTATTATTATTATTATTCTGGCAGTTTTACAGCTCGGAGGTCATAATAGATCAGAATATTCGAGGGACCGGGGGCAACATGCTGGAGACGGGTTTATTGAGGATGATGTTGATTAAATAATTATTAAAGTGCAATATTCGAATGATCGGAGGCAACACGCAGGAGACGGGTTTATTGAGATGCCGTGTCGATGAGGCAGTTTCAGGGGGCGTCTAATCACGGTCTCCCAGACACTTCGGGGTCCTGTGTTGGTCTTCTCTGGGCGCAGGTCCACCATCTGATCTGGATACGGCCCGGATCCAGCTGACTGCAGTAAACCTCGGGATAAAACAGAGAGACTAACATTAGCGTAGATGCCATTCTTCTGATGATGTAACGAGTACATCAGGTGTTATGGGAAGTGTTCCCGGTTCCGGCTGACCTAGTTAATGCAGCCTAACAATCATTTCATTGAAAAAGTGATTTATGTGTATGCCACAGTAAAGAGATGTGTTTTTAGTCTAGATTTAAACTGACAGAGTGTGTCTGCTTCCCGAACAATGTTAGGAAGACTGTTCCAGAGTTTAGGTGCTAAATAGGAAAACGATCGACCGCCTCCAGTTGATTTGGATATTCTCGGTATGATCAACTGGCCAGAATTTTGAGACCGCAGTAGACGTGATGGAGTATAATATGTTAAGAGCTCGCTCAAGTATTGGGGAGCTAAACCATTTAGTGCTTTGTAAGTAATAAGTAAGATTTTAAAATGTATGCGATGTTTAATAGGCAGCCAGTGCAGTGTTGACAGAACTGGGCTAATATGGTCATACTTCCTGGTTCTAGTAAGAACTCGAGCTGCTGCGTTTTGGACCAGCTGGAGTTTATTTATTAAGCGAGCAGGGCAACCACCCAGTAGAGCATTACAATAATCTAACCTTGAGGTCATGAACGCATGAACTAACTGTTCAGCATTTTGCATTGAGAGCATGTGCCGTAATTTAGATATATTTTTAAGATGGTAGAAAGCAGTTTTACAGATGCTAGAAACGTGGCTTTCAAACGAAAGATTGGTATCAAAGAGCACACCCAGGTTCCTCACTGACGACGAGGACTTGACAGAACAGCCATCAAGTGTTAGACAGTATTCTAGGTTACTACTTGTGGAGCTTTTTTGTCCAATAATTAAAAATTCAGTTTTTTCTGAATTGAGTTGCAGGAAATTACCAGTCATCCAATGTTTTATATCAGCTATGCATTCCGTTAATCTTGTGAATTGGTAAGTTTCTTTAGGGCGTGAAGAAATATAGAGCTGAGTATCGTCAGCATAACAATGAAAACTAACGCCATGCTTCCTAATGATATCTCCCAGTGGTAGCATGTACAGGGTGAAGAGTAGCGGTCCTAGCACTGAGCCTTGCGGTACTCCATACTGAACTTGCGATCGGTGTGACATATCTTCATTTACTACTACAAACTGATAACGGTCGCATAGGTATGATTTAAACCATGATAATGCAATTCCACTAATACCTACATAATTTTCGAGTCTATTCAAAAGAATGTTGTGGTCGATAGTATCAAATGCAGCGCTAAGATCGAGTAACACTAATAGAGAGATACAGCCACGATCGGATGATAAGAGCAAATCATTTGTAACTCTGACGAGAGCAGTCTCAGTGCTATGATACGGTCTAAATCCTGACTGGAAATCCTCACAGATACCATTTCTTTCTAAAAAGGAACATAATTGTGAAGACACTGCCTTTTCAAGTATTTTTGACAGAAAGGGTAGATTTGAGATTGGTCTATAATTGACTAAATCTGTAGGATCAAGTTGCGGTTTTTTAATAAGTGGTTTAATAATTGCCAACTTAAAAGTTTTCGGTACATATCCTAATGACAAAGATGAATTAATGATATTAAGAAGAGGATCTATGACCTCTGGTAGCATCTCTTTTAATAGCCTAGTTGGTATAGGGTCGAGCATACATGTTGTCGATTTTGATGATTTAACGAGTTTAGCCAATTCTTCTTCTCCTATAGCAGTGAATGAGTGTAATTTTTCCTCAGTGACACTACAATGCTCTGTCTGATGTGATGCTGTATTAGACGGCTGCATGGTTAAAAAAAATTTCCTAATATTATCAATCTTACATGTGAAGAAGTTCATAAAGTCATTACTGCTGTGCTGTTTACAATCATCAGAAGTTGAAGCTTTATTTTTGGTTAATTTAGCCACTGTATCGAATAAATACCTTGGGTTGTGTTTGTTTTCTTCCAAGAGAGTTGAGAAATAAGCAGATCTAGCAGTTTTTACAGCCTTTCTGTATGTGATCATGTGCTCTTTCCACGAATTACGAAATACCTCTAATTTTGTTTTCTTCCAGCTGCGCTCCATTTTTCTGGCTGCTGTTTTAAGGGCCCGGGTGTGCTCGTTGTACCACGGCGTTGGACTATTTTCTTTAATCTTCTTTAAGCGCAGAGGAGCAACTGTGTCTAAAGTACTGCAAAAGAGAGAGTCAATAGTTTCTGTTGCAACATCGAGTTCTTCTATACTATCTGGGATGCTGAGCAGATGATACTGATGAGGGAGATTATTTAAAAAGCAATCTTTAGTAGCGGCAGTGATTGTCCTGCCATTTTTAAAGCGAGGGGGCGGCTTTGCAACCTTAGCTAAATTAAGTATACATGATACTAAGTAATGATCTGAGATGTCATCGCTCTGCTGCAGAATTTCAACGGTATCAACATTTATTCCATGTGACAATATTAGGTCTAAAGTATGATTATGGCGATGAGTGGCTCCTGACACGTGTTGCCTAACTCCAATAGAGTTTAGTGTGTCTTTAAATGCTAATCCCAATACGTCTTTTCCGTTGTCAACATGGATATTAAAATCACCAACAATTAGTACTTTATCTACGGCCAGTACTAACTCTGATAGAAAATCAGCAAATTCTTTGATAAAGTCTGTATTATGCCCAGGTGGCCTGTATACAGTAGCTAACACAAATGTTGAACGGGTTTTATCATGTACACTACATAGCGTTACATAAAGCACCAAAACTTCGAAGGAATTATATTTGAAACTAGACTTCTGAGTAATACTGAAGATATTATTATAAATTACAGCAACCCCTCCCCCTTTACCTTCCAGACGCGGCTCATGTTTATAACAATAATCTTGGGGGGTGGACTCATTTAAGGTAATGTAGTCGTCAGGTTTTAGCCAGGTTTCTGTCAAACAGAGCACATCTAGATTATTATCTGTAATAATATCATTAACAATAAGCGCTTTTGGGGAAAGGGATCTAATATTCAGCAACCCAAGCTTTATCAATTGTTCATCTGTATTATATATTTTGTTTATTTGTTGGACGTCAATTAAATTTTTACTGTTGAATGGTTTTGATGTTTTTTTGTATTTACTAATTCGGGGAACAGACACAGTCTCTATATGATAATATCTAGGTGAAAGAGTCTCTATGTGCTGGGATTTATCTGACTCCGGTAACGTGAGACAGCTAGCAGACGGTCGGTTTAGCCAGTTTGTCTGCTTCCTGACCTGGGCCCTAGTGAGTCAAGGTTTAGCTCTAAGACTATGTGCCAGATTACTAGAGAGAAGAGCGGCACCACCCCAAGAGGGATGGATGCCATCCTTCTTCAACAGGTCAGGTCTGCCCCAAAAACTTTTCCAATTGTCTATGAACCCTATGTTATTTTGCAGACACCACTTAGACAACCAGCCATTGAGTGATGATAGTCTGCTAACTATCTCATCACTCCTTTTTACCGGGAAATGTGTGATGGTTTGTTAGAACAATACGTTTGAATAAAGCTTTGTTTCATGGTGACTTATTCATTTGTGATGTTTACTTTTATTCATTCTTTTACTCATTAATTCATGTTTCCTATTGTTGTCAGTAAATAAAATATTTTATTAACTCATGCATTTATTCATTGCTTGACTGAAAATTGGTATTCACATCGGCTGCATTTGTTCTAGTGTGTATTCATGCATCGCTATGTCATATGACAACAAGTTGCATTTTGCTTGTTTTACTAAAACAATATAATTTTCAGTAAAAAGAAAAAGTAATATAATTAAGTATTGGTCAGCATTTGTTATTATTATTATTGTAAGTGTTTTAGTGGGCTAGCAATGCAATTCATTCTGAGGAAATCTTAATTTTGAATAGTGATAACTTACATTTTAAGAGTATAAAATCAACAGTTTTCTCCCAAGGTGAGATCCTCGAGCAGCTGAAAGAGGTCCTCGTTGCAGACTGCGGGAAACCGCACAGGTCGGGCGGTGGAGTTACTGATGCTTTGAGCTGTTACTGCACCTGTCACTCATAGGCCTATCTTTTATTTTATAATTACATGGTTGTATCTTTAACAATCCTAATAATAAAACAAATATCATGGGTTTGCATACATTATATACAAAGAAAAAACAATAACAAGGTTAGATATATTTGAATAAGGGATTGAGGGATAAAACAGGAGTTAAATTTAAAAAGGAAAATATAAAGGAGATTTAGGCCAATTTTGCTTGTGGATGACATGTTTTGCATATAAAATAAAGAAATTAACAACCTATTTAAGAGATCACGATTGTGGGTTTTGGTAAGGATAAAACTGGGTCAGATTAGTAGGGTTAATATCACAAAATAAATGGGCAGCTGTTTCTTCAACAAGCCCACACAATTAGCAAGTTTAATCAATATTAAGATATTTATAGATCGATGAATTAAACCTGTCACTCGTCTTTCAAGTTGTTGCGCTTGAGATAACGTCGTAGGTCACATGATAACGTCAACATGGCGCATAAAGTGCGGATCGCATTCATACTTAACGAGATCAGGCAATATAGTACCTACTCTTTTAGAGCTCGTTGAGTAAGTACTTATTGAAAATGAGTACCTACTCAATGAGTATGCGGTTTCGAACGCAGCCATAGACTTTTTTCTTTATCTTTTTTCTTTCTTTCTTTTTTATTTTTGCGGTTGTCACATTTATTATTGTCATAGTTGATATTATGTGATGTACACCTCTTTTTTGTATGGTTCCGTTATCAGCAATAATAAATAAATAAAAAGATCAAAAAAATAAAAAAACATATTTTAATTAGTCATATTAAATTTTTTATTTATCAACAGAAAGAAAAAACAAAGCCTTAAATATGTAATGTGATTTATAACGCAGATGTATAATATGCGATTTTTTTATTGAGATGATTTACCCTATGTTTTGTCTTTTTAAGGTAATATTAAGAAAATAATATGAAATGTGATTTTCTAATATTTGTGTTATATTATATAGAAATAGATTGTGCATAATTTAAAGGCGAGCACTTTATATTATTAAAATAATAAAAACTTTCAACCCTAATTTAAAATCATTAATATTCACAGCCTCGTTGAATCAGAAGCTTTTCTCTGTTAATTTTGGTTCTACTTAACATATTAAATCAATATTCTACATTAATCCAAAATAATTAAACATACATACATTTAAAAAACAGATGCAAAATAGTTTCAGTATCCATTTTACAAAATACACAACATTCAGAAAGATTGTTTTTATATCTTTTTAAAAACTGGTTTGTTGGATAAACTGTGTGTATCATTTTAAAGTATATTTAATTAACTTTATTATTAGTTTATAAGCTTCTTATCAATGAATGATCATACAGCAGCGGGAGTGCGCCCTCTAGTGCTGCGCATGCGCGACTGCAGCGTCGAACAACAACAACGCCACACTCAACACGTCACAGCTTTATTTGTTTCGCCACGCGTGTGTTTATCAGTGTGAGTTTACCTGACTTACTTTAGTGCAGATACACACAAACGCGTTTGTGTTACTCCAAAAATAAATCATATTCTGTAAAAGCGGCTGCAGCTGCGCTTCATGATTCTGACCAGCAGGCGGCAGTGACGTGCGAACAGCGCTTCCGGCGGGACTCGCTATCTCTATCTCTATTTTACATTTTTTTTGTCGTTATAATTTTACAAAATATTTTTTTTGCACTTTTTTGATAATTTTTACTCTTATGTTTTCATTATATTGGGAAAATTGTTTTGATAATACGTGGAAAACCCTGAAATTGGTTTCTTAAAGGGATAGTTCACCAAAAATGCAAATTCTGTCATCAATTACTCACCCTTAGGTTTCTTTCCTTTGCTGGTCACAAAAGAAGATATTTTAAACAAAAGCTCTTCCTCAGATTCATGATTTAGGTTATAATGAGTGTGTAGCCTACATCATCTATACTCTGATTAAAAATAATCAAATATAGGGTGAAATCAGGGTGATTGGGGAACTTTTTGCCATTGAGATGAATTGGGAAAAGCGTCCCAATCACCCTGAATTCACCCTACTTATATAAAAATATATAAAAATTATTTAGAGAGGACCGAGTGTTGTGGAGCTGAGGAACCGCTGGAGTTACTGATAATAAGAAGAACGCAACACATGCCTCACGAGCAGAGGGACTTTTATTATGACACAGTCGCCGGTCATGAGTGTGAGGTAACGCAGCTCTGTTGATTATATTAGACACATCTGAGTGTGTTGATGATGTTGTGGAGTTACTCTGTGCGTTCTCTCGGCGGCTGCTATGACACTTGTTCACAGTGCAGTGAGAGTAAAGCGTTTCTGCAGAATAAAACCAGAAACCGAGGGGAACTCAGATATGATGTCATCGACAGGCGACGCCCTCACACGTCCCGGTTCCTCGGTTAAAATAGCAATTTCTCACGATTTACAAATAGTTGGAAACATTTGTGATATTGTAAGTACTCGACTGAACAAAATATATAACACTGGCCTAGTGGTTTTTAGATATTTTACAGATTTAAAAAAAAAAACTTTTTTACACAGTGCACCTTTAACCGCATATTTGTTCATCTTCAGATAAATGATCCAGATGCTGCTTTGTGGATGGTAAGGCTTCACTTTCACATTAAATAAGAAACATTTCTGCTGCTCTATAACAGGTTTGTGTTCTGATATTGTTTCTTGATTATTTCTGCAGGTTATGCTGTTCCAGCTGGATTGAGCTTTTTGATTTACTGTCAACAACTAACAGGTGAGAAAGTGAAGAAGCTTTTCATGAATCCAGCTGAGACATCTAGTGGACGGAAGTAAAATATGTCAGAAATCAGTTATTTACATTTGTTTTATTCACTTATTTACAACACTAGAAATAAAGCAGTGTTAAGCCGTAAAAATACAAGAGACAAAAAATACAAACAAACTTGAGTGTGAAAAGACTATGGGCCCTATCTTGCACCCAGCGCAATTGACTTTGTACACCGACGCATGTGTCATTCCTATTTTGCACCCGCGCAAAGCGCGCTTTTCCCTCCACAGAAGCACGTCGCTAAACTAGTGAATGAACTTGCGCTCCCTGGGCGGTTCAGCGCAAAAAAGGAGGCGTGTTCCGGCGCAAACATTTCCTGGTGCTATTTTGCTGTTCCATTAAACAATTGCGCCACTGACCAGAAAAAACCTAGTCTAAAGTCAGTGGCGCGTTGCGCGTTGTTCATTATGCTATTTTAAGGGCGCATGCTTGACCATAATGTATAGCGTGCACAACGCGCATACACTTTGCTCATGTAACCTACACAGATGCAACAGTTATTTTTGCAAATCATAAATTGTTACACAAAAAAATATTAACACATGAGATGACGGAAATCATTGTGGTGTGCCACGAAGATGTGAAAAAATAGGCATAAATCTAGCTTACAAATGATTCAGGCTAATTGTAATAATTAAGGATAAACCTTTTGCCCAATAGTGGCAAGACATATGTATATAAGGACATCTGACAAATTGGTTTGTCCGTCAAGAACCAGGAAAAAAAATCGACTGAAAAACTGAAAAAACTGAAAGACTGAAAAAAAAAGACTGTGAAATCACCTTTACCATAATGTACAACATTACAACTTCACTTCTCTGTCTTTCACTGCTCTTACAAGCACATCAGTCTCCTCGGCTGTGAACCGCTCCTGGCGTGCGCCTGGTAAATACGCCATAATAATAGCAATCCATAATGGAACTTGCGCACCTGCTTTTACAGGGAATGTTGGATGACGCTCTGATTGGTTTATTCACGTTACGCCCAAACCACACCTATGAATAATGAAGCTACTTCAGACCAACCCATTTTAGATTTGCGCCGGGCGCAAGAGCCATTTATCCCGCCGGGAGAATAGCAACAGCGCCGAGACCCGCCCACAAAGTTACTTGCGCTTCGCGCTTTGACAGTTGCGTTTCAGATCGTTAAAATAGGGCCCAATATATTCAGTAAATAAAGACTTGAGTTTCAGTGTCTTCACACAAAACTATGAGTTCTAACTTAGTGCATGCTTTATTCACTTACAAAAAACCCACGTTTTGATCGCCATGAGAAATTGTGCCATTTATAGATGTATTAATAATCATCTGTCCGAATGCATTATTATGGAGGAGAAAGGCTGATCTGTTCTTGTAGCTCTACACTTGTAATTTACTAAATGTAAATTACATTATATATGTCCTAATGCTTTAACTATTCAGTCTCAGTGTCTCTGATTTTCATCCGTCAGGTCACTGCAGCTGCTTGTTTCTTATTGCACAGGTTTTGTTTCTCTTGGTTTCATTTGGATTGTTGATTTACAGCTAATCAGTTTTCAAAGCAAAGAACCATTATATGAATAAAAAAGTTATGCCACAATAATTTGGGTGAATACTGATAATGTTGGATAAACAAGTATTTTTCTCTGATTGTTGATTATGTTTGTGATTCCACTGAATCCGGTTGATTTTCCTCCGTCACGTCACTCCTTCTAGCCTCCTGATCTTGATCTTGATTCAGTATAAGAGGATTCATCTCATGTGATTCTGCTGTGTTCTGGTTCTGGTTCTGGTTCTGGTTCTGGTTCGATCCATCGGCTGAAGCTTCATCAGACGCTGCTGCATTCTGGGTTCAGGAGAAGACACATCTTTTAATCTATTTATTTAGTACGGTTGTTTAACATGAAGCAAAGAGCCTTTTATTTTAGGTCAATTATTAAATCTGTACTCAATAAACCATCTAAAAGATATTGACTTGAGACTGTTGGTTCTGGTTCAATCCAGTGACTGGAATGTCATCAGTCTTCACTGCTTTCTGTTTAAGACGCGAGTCAATGTGTGTTTGATCACGTTAAATATATGAAGTAAATTTCAGGTTGATTGTGAATCTCTAATCAATAATACTAACCTGAAAACACTGCCAACACTTCATGTCAGAAATCCCTGTGTGTTAAAAGCAGTGGAAGAAAAGATATTTTAATAAAAGTCAATGAAAAAATGGCTGATTCCTGAATTTAACAAACAAACAAACAAAGGGCTGAATGAATTAAGTTTAAATTCTTTATTATGAATGAAACACACCAAAACACACAATGACCAGCCTAAATGAATAAAAGAGTATTAAACACATTTTGATGATTTGTAATAAAATATAATAATAATTCCAGTTGAACTTACAGGGTCTAAATAGGGACAAAATCATCAGAGAAAAAGCAAAGAGGCTTTCAGAGGAGAAGACGACGACTCTCAGATCTCCAACTGCACGCTCACCATTAACTGAAGATGATATTAAAATATTAGTCATGTTTAAATTCATCTCCATGATATATTTTCAGCATGAAACATTAGTGTTGTGTTGACTCGCCTGTTTTCAGTATCAGTTCAGTTATCAGTGTAACAGAGTTCAGTAAAACAACACCAACTGATCCAAACACATACAACATCTTCTTAAAGGCAAGAGTCAGATCTGTAAAACAGATTCAGTTCATTTGCTTTAGGTCATAAAACTGTTTAATTCCCCACTAAAACAAGTGTCAAAATCAACTGACTAATGGACAAAATGATTGATTAACCATCAGAATCAAAATCCATCTTAATCTATTTATTCCCAATTTTAATGTCATTCCTCTTTTCAGTTATTGCCATGGGACTTTGGAGAAATGTAATTTCTTTCTGTAAGCGTGTATCATAAACTCAGGCAGCTGTGCTACATCTAAACTCAATAATTCAATAATTAACAATAAATGTTACCTCGGTAAGTTCATAAGTCAAGAAAGA